>NC_091087.1:76831250-77175000 GCF_032405125.1 Capricornis sumatraensis | reverse complement strand
TAACATTAGTTATTAGGACTTTAATGCACAGACTCATCTCCAATTCGATGTGATCTCAATTCATATTTGGCAAAAAATACGAAAGCTGATCTTAACAGTCATACTATTTTTCTTTGTACCCCTAAAAAGAAAAACAAACATGAAAAACTAAATCGAACTTGGAGACTCACATTTCCCAATCGGTGTACAAAGCAACAGCATGTCAAACTTTCTAATACTACCATTCACATATGCATTTAAATGAAATTGGATGAAATACCCCTAAATAGACACATACTTCTATGCTCAATGTTTCACAAGGCAGATAACATTCAACGAATGAAACTGAGAGGGTAACAGCCAGAAAGGCCACGGGTCTCCAAAGGGAGGAAATGGGGTGCAAGTGTCAGACAGTTGTTATCTGTCACTTCCAAGGCAGGAGGAAACAAGCTGTTATCTTTTTTCCCCTTCTCGATACAAATTTAAAAAGAGGTTTTCTCTTACAATTCTGTGTTGCTAGAATGACACCTGGTTCCACCTGAACTTAACTTTTCCCATACTTTGAGCTGACCAAGGCATTTTTCTTATGGAAATGTTTGCCGTAAGCTATGTGAATGTACTATGTATTTACCCTAGACTTTGTCTTCAAGTAGATTCTGTGTAAAGGCTCAGAACTGACTTGACAAACCAATATGCTTTACTCATACATGGTTCTCCTGATCTATGTGAATGAAGCTATGTATTTGCTCATATCAATCGTTTTATGGCCCAGGATGACTCACATGGTGCCACGGTAATCTCCATGTATCTTGTGGGTGAGGGGTCTGCTGCCATTCCTTTCTCTAATGAGTAGACTGCTAGCAGGTATATAACATCCAGCTAAAGATGAGTAGGGGGGCACTCTTTCTGCCCCCTTCTGATGTCTATGTCAGAAGCTTTCTCTCTTTTATACTTTAATAAAACATTGTGACACAAAAGCTCTGAGTGATCAAGCCTCATCACTGGCCTCGGGTTGAATTCTTCCTCTAAGGAGCCCAAGAATTCAAGCATCTTTCATGGTTAGACAACAACTTTTCAAAACAATGGTCTTTTCAAAAAATGATGATGAGTGATGAGTATGCATATGCCAATGAATGAAATGGGACCCATATGTCAAACCGCATAAAAATATATCTTCCCTCAACATACATATAACACAATCATACATAATACATATGCATCGATTCTACAACTATGAAGTCATACAAATATGGATGTAAAATATCACAATACATTCCAAAATTGAAAAGTGATGGATATTGACTTTCGCCCGCTGGTGCTTCTTTTTATGTCATCTCCATTATATTAGCTATGACAATGAAGCATGTGCTGTGCTAAGTCACTTACATTGTGTTCAACTCTTTGGGATCATATGGACTAGGCCCCACCAGGCTCCTCTCTCCATGAGATTCTCTAGGCAAGGATACTGGAGTGGGTTGCCATGCTCTCCCTCAGGAGATCTTCCTGCCCCAGGGATCGAATCCATATCTCCTATGTCTCCTGCATGGGTATGTTCCGCATGTTCTTTACCACTGGAACCACCTGGGAAGCCCCAAGACACATGAACATCGGTGGATTTGGGGATCCACGGGGCATATACAGAACGATTCCTCCAACAAAACTGAAGAATGACTTTAAAATCTCAAACAAAACATGAGTATATGTGTTCACAAACTTCATGGAGCAAAGGTTTCTTCGATCTGAAAACTGGCGTCGATGAAGGACTGTGTGAAGAATGCTTCAAAGTCTATTTGGCAAACACAGCCTAAGTTGGATATATTTAGTCTTCAAACGAGTGAGAACATCATGAGTAGTGGTCATTTCAAATAAGTAGCATGTGAACCTGTTTACACTTACTGGGATGCGTGGTATACCACATTCACACATTTCAGTAGCATTGGTGCAAAAATGATACATTTCTCAGGGGAAGCTTCTACATGGACTCTTGGGATCAGAGCTCTAACTCATACACACATGCTTTTCCTTTTAAAATGATCCTGCATGATAAGCAAACAAAACACTGGATGAACACCTAGACGGTGAGCTCTGTACTAAATGATTTTAAAGCTAGTAGATGGAATGAGCTGATAAGGAAGACTACAAACAAGTCATCTTCTTCAACTTGGTCAAACTGCTCATAGTCACACAAGTGAATGAAAAGTTAAGCCTGTTGTCATTAAATCGGTTTAAAAGAAATAGAATAATAAAACAACTTAGTAAATCTTGTTTTCTTAATAAACATTGTATTATTTCTGCACAGCTTTGTTACTGGCATGAATAGAATACCTTCAATAATAACTTGTCACAGTGAAACAGATTCACATTCTATATCGATTCACATCTATAATTGATGCCACAGCTGTTTGATACTATTGCTTGAATGAATACAACTTATGTGACTTCACAAACTACAGACACGACTAACATAATAGGTATTAAAAAACCTTGAGTGACATGAGCGTGAAGACTTAGTAGAGTTGCTCTCAAGAATAATGATACTATTATTCACTCCAGCCATAGTACTGGAATCTGTACATTCACACCCCTGCAAAAGAAATGGAAAGGATAGAATAATAATAAAGGAACTTCATAACTATATTCCTACTGTAAACATTCAACACGACGTTTTCTTTTAAACTGACTTTCATATTTGGTCTACTGTAACCTCTTCTGTGTTCATTTTATGCTAAACTTATTGCTAACAGTAAAATTACCATACGAGCTCTACTTAATTTTTTTTTTTTTTACTTGCAAAGCTAGTGACAGAGCCAGAGGCCGATATCCACATCAGACAGGAGAAATGTAATGGAAACTGTACAAAAGGTTGTGATTTTTCTGAATGTTTATTTCAGAAACTTGGAATTGGATGACTGCAAACAATAAAACTAATAAATTATTGATACATAATATTAATAATATACAGTTGGTCATTCTTTTTTCTATGGTACCACAGCTAACTGACTGGAAGTCAGTTGTAGTAACTTCTACTAACATAAGACCCTCACTGATAAGTGAAGATATATAGGAAAATCCACAATAGATCTAAAAACCATCAAAGATAAAATGGTAATAAAAAAAATACAGTGACAGTTTAGTTGGTATACGAAACAGGATGATTGTGAAAGCAAAGCCAACAATCATGTATAGGCCATGGAAGCCCGTGGCTGTCACGAGTGTTGACTTGGATCCTTCCTCTGAGGTTGTGAAAAGTGCGTGGTAAAATCCAGAGGTTTGCAGCAGTGGTAACCTCCTGAACAGACTGAAATAAAAAGGGTTTCCAGAATATCCTGACGATTTCCATCTACTAGGCTGTGGTGAGCTCAAGCAATACATACTCCAGAGGACAGAAGACAGACAGGTTGGGAACACGTCTACTGCACTTAGGGAGAAAGGGAATGTTGCTACTCAGCCTAGTCCAAGTGTAGAAGCAACATCTCGGTGATTCGACCTTTAAAGACTCGATACATATGAGAATGACTGGTATGAATAAACCTTCAGAAGTGCCTTCTCAGACCTCCTCCCATCATAAGCACAAGCATAATGAAAACACTGAGTTTTCATGGTCTCACGCAAAATTAGACTCACTTATGACTTTGCTTTGAGAAGAGTTGAACTACTCATTGTTTAAGAGAAATGATCCTTTCTTCTCTGAAGATCTGTGAATCATTCATAGGGTGTGGTGAATAAACTACTTAAGGATCTAATACATAAAAATGCAATAGGCTAAGCACAGAGATGTTTTTCTCCCTTTCTCAAAGGATGGAACATTTTGTATTTGCACTGATTTTATGTCTGGACTTCATGTACAATTATATATTGATTTTTTTAGTTGACATACAATAGGACTAAAAATATTGATATAATACTAACAACTCATGTTGGTATGTGTGGTTGTCACATAGGATTCACAGGAGATTTAAATACTCATAAGGGTACTCATAGGAAGTACTCATAAGCCAAGGAACTGTTATACTGGGTACTCTCGTTATTACTGGAACAAGTCAGTTCTTCCAGTGATGATGGGTATAACTGAAAAATTATTACAAATGCATGGGATGCGATGTCCACATGATAAATGTGTTCCTCTTATACTATTGCTTCAGGGATGCCTACTTCAGCATGAAGGACTGCACTGCAAGGGACGCCTGCTATTCCAGCTCAAGCAACAGATAGTGAAGTGCAGATCATTGTCCTTTGTTGAAAATAATCAGCAGTTAGTTTGTCAACATATGTAACATGCCAGAATAACCCTTGGGATGGAACTCTAAAAACAGGTTAGACCCTCTTTTTACCAAGCCCTGCGATAAAATACAAATCAGAAAAAGAAAAATAGCATCGGTTTTGTCAGGACTTCAGGATTTCATTGTGAACTAACGTTGGGTGGGGTGGAAGCTCATCACTCTAGTAAGAATGTGGCTCAATTAGACGGACTTTCATTCACTTCATGTACATAGAGTTCTATAATCCTTCATTAAAGAATTCAATAAGTTATACTTCCTTACACCTACACAATCTCTTGAATGTCAATTCCTAGTCCAGCACTTATACAATGACTGTTACAGGTAGTGTTAGTGTATAAATGATGATGAGCAATGACAGGAAGTTTATTTATTCTCTGTTTGAATTCTTGATTTTTTATGTAAATTTTTTATGATATACTTACAGATGTGAATATTTTAGTGGCATGTATAGATACATGTTGATTAGCGCTATGATAACTCATAGTGTTGGCACAATAATTATCACGGTTGCTATGTCTTTTTCATATATTCCTTTTGAGATTCTCTTCCATTATACATTATGATAAGATATTCAGTAGTTTCCTAAACTGTAAAGTAGGTCCTTGTGGCTTCTTTCATATATAGTAATGAATTTGTTAATAATTCAAACTGAAACTGGTACACAAATATTCATAGTGACATTCAAGTGTCCGTTGGTGGGTGACTGAATATGCAACACAGGGTATATTCAGAAGCTTGAACGGCATTCCACCATACAGAAAAGTACATTAAATGGTGCTGCCCCTCTGCAAGACATTACAGAAATGACTCCAAAACGAACACATGGAATAAATACATAGTTCAATTCCAATTCATGCTATGTACCCAAAACGTTTGGGAAAGGGGGCTGAAAAAATGGATACTTCTTCAGTCATACTCACAACAGCACGATTCACATTGGCAAACAGACAGAAGTAATCTAAGTGTCCATGGCAGCCAATTCCATAAACAAACTGTGGTATACACACAATGGAATCTGATTCGGCCCTTCAAAGTCAGTAATTCTGACAATGCGACAATGTGGACAAACCTTATGGTCATTAGATTAAGTGAAATAAACCAGACCAAGAAAAAGACAAACATTCTGTGATTCCACTCGTATGAGATATCAAAACGAGTCAAATCTGCCAGAAAAAGCAGAAAGTGATTCCGACTGATCAAAGAGAGTTCATGTTTCATGGACCCCAGTTTCCCTTGGAAAAAACTGACTTCCCATGATATCTCCAAAACCAATTAGACAAATAATTGGAAGCTATATCCAATCAAAAGAATGTAGACATAATTTTACAGTGTACACCAAACTCACTCAAACTTCTCAACAGACAAAAGGCAAAACTGTATCTATGATACCTCAGCTTTGCTTAAAACTGTATCTACAGTACCTCAGTTTTGCTTTCAAAATTTAACAACAACAGCACAGTAAAGTCTATCCAAAAAAGGATATAAAACATATATAACATCAACTTTAAAAAATTAGAAACTTAAACTGTGAAAAACCTTATTCACAAAACTTAAACACAAGCCACAGAAAAATATATTTATCAAATACATATCTGATAAAGGATTGTACTCCAACTATACCAAAACATCTAGAACAATCTCATAAAAAATGTATAAACCTAAACACCTGGCCTACAAAAATATAAAGATAGTAAATAAGCCTATCAAAAATACTCTAACTGGCGGAACCAGGCTCTCTATGGAGCTCTGGAGGAGGTCCCTTCCTTGTTTTTTCCAGCTGCTCGTGGTCCCAGGCATCCCTGGTCTTGTGAGCATCTTTCCAGTCTCTGCTGTCTTCTCGTGGTCATCTTCCCGCTACATCTGGTTCCAGATTTCTTCACTCCTGTAAGGACATCACTCACACTGGACTAATGGTCCACCTTACTCCAGTATAACTTCATATCACCAGTTGCATCTTCAGCGGCCCTGTATCCAAATAATGGCCTATAACCCAGTGATCCTGTAACCAGACTCTGAAGTTCTTCAGGTTAGGGACTTAACACATCTTTGGGGGAACAATTTCACTCATAATAAGTGAGTGTAAGTGTGTCATGCTCAGTTGTGCTTGACTCTGTGTGACCCTATGGACTGTAACCCGCCAGGCTCCTCGGTCCACGGGGTTTCCCAGGCAAGAATACTAGAGTAGGTTGCCATTTCCTTCTCCAGGGGATGTTCCCCCCAGGGATTGAAATCATGTCTCTTGCCTTGCAGATGAGTCTTTGCCGCTGAGCCATTGGGGAAACCCCAGTAATCCCATGGGATTTTCCAGGCAAGAGCACTGGAGTGGGGAGCCATTGCCTCCTCCACTAATAAGTAAGGACAGTTAAAGACGTGCTGGCTCAAATGTATGCTGACAACACACCTTATCTACACCTGCAAGCACAGTGCCGAAAAAAAATAGCTGAGATTTCCTAAGCTTAAGAAAGAGACTTGTAAGTACCTAAAAAGGCTAGCAAAATGGCCTAGATGATGGGTCAAAAGGGATCCAAAACCAGTTAATGTGACAACTGGAGTCTTAAAGGTCATAACAAGCCCAAGGACTCATCAAGTAGTTAGGACAAAGGGATGCATAACCTAATATCTAATACAGATCAGAAGCTTGAGTTTTTCTCCTTCTGGTTAAGACAGAAGACAAGATGCCCTTCTCTCAATACCAGAATGGTTTCTGAAGAGACTTGATCATTCTCAGGTAAAAATTGTCCTAGTGAGTGGTGAGATGCAGAGGTGAAGTGCCAAGGGCACGTTAATGGAAAGTACCGTACGAGCAAGTATAGCTCTAGAGCCAAGTGAGCTCCCAGGATGCAGTGACTTAATAAAGTAATTTATTCCTTTCTCAGGCAGCAGTATGAGTTAAGGGATTTGGAAAAGGCAATTAGACCCTCAATATGTGGTTTCCATCTTTGTCTAAAAAGTGACCATTTCAGTGGCAACATTTTTAAGTGGGAAGGAAGAGGAATAAAAGTCCGTATCTAATGGCTTTAACATAGAGAAGGTGATATTTAGGTTTCAGGCACCACTTTCTAGTGATGGCTCATTGCCAAGACTTGACAACATTATGTATCCCACTGGCAACGGGCAATGGGAACAGTGATGGATCGCTCTGGATGACAAATGTTTTACTTATAAAATAAAACATAAAATAGTGGACACTGAGGAATATTTCTGCCATAAGGATCACAGAAAACATGATCTTAAAGGGTCAAGTTATAATGATCTCTGTCAGTACAATTGTTTCTTGAGCAGCCTATCGTTTCCTACTTGACACCAACTTGTTAGAAGCAAACTTGGGTGATTTGAAAACATTAAAAAAAAAAAAACTTTGTTAATGTAGTTTCCAATACTAACCAAATAGTACTCTTTCTTCCTGCTCAGAACCTAAAGTTATGAAAAAGAACTCTCCTCCCACCATCTGTTTTTTCTCAGAACCAGTCTGAGGGAGGAATGTGGCTTGTGGGCAATTAGTAAATTAGCCTGAGTAACAACAATACTTTCTGTGCTTAAATGAATCCATCTTTCCAGTGATACTACCACAAGTAAATGTTACTCCTCAGAGTCTTTCTACACATGTTCAATTTTGCACCCCTTTTAATTGGATTAGCCCTTAAACAAGAATAAACTCATTCATGAGAAATTACTTCTGCTTCTGATTTGCTTCTATGATGTTATTATTAACAAGAGTTAACAAGGACAAAAAATGTATCCCACTTAGAGTAAGAATGAAGGTAGATTAAGTGGACACCAACCAACATAAATTGAATTGTAAACATGTAATAGTCAAACACGACTGAGCGACTGAACTGAACTGAACTGAATCAGATCCCAGTGGATACCAGGTTGAGCTGTGCTGCTCACGTTTTAACACGTCTAGTGCAATGACATTTGGTTTTACACAGATTCTTATCTGGTTAATCCACTCTAGTTATTAAAAGCTTGACTTAAGGAGCTAAATACAGACCTAAGAATGTAATGTTAGTGACAAGAATTTGGAATCAAGCAATACCTTCATCATAGCAATCAAATGTTTAACAGGACATTCTTCTGATCAAAAGTTAGATATTAAATGACAAAAATCCATATTGCTTCATTTTTTTAAACTATGGGAAGGACATGATAGGCTTTACTCATAAATTGTTCACCTATTTAAATTAATGAAGAGAAAAACAACTAGCCAAAATCCAAACCGAAGAGTAGAATTGCAGTGAGTCAGCAGAGTGTTTGAAACACAAATAGTGTTAATTATAGAGCAATACATACTGAGAGCTAACCTTCTGATTGATTCATGACACTAGTTGAAGATTCTGAATCCATTTTTGGATTCTGAATCCATGCATGTATGAAAGTTATTGAAAGCTTTTTTTGGTAAATGAAGATCCACCAACTTTTATATTCATGGAAAAGTGATGAAGTCTTAATTTTTTATCATGAAATTATATATTACTTATAAAACAAGTGAAAAGCAATTATATAGAGAAAATATCCTAAGAAAGCATATTCAACTCTTACAAAGATACCTCCAAATTAACGTGTGCTTATCCAAATGTATTCGAGTTATCCGATGACTACACTTAGCACAATTTTACATACACTGTGACTAACATAATAGGTCAGGGTTAGGATGTTTGCATATGTAGACAGAGGAGGCTTAGTCCTGAGAGTCCATTCATGGGGTAAACCATCGCTGTGTTAGACTGGACCTCTTAGTATATGTAAGTGTTGCCTGTGTACAGTCTATTGTAAACAGGGTTATTTATGTGCCTGGACATTTATAACAGGAAGCGGCACACACGGAATTGTGGACTGCAGGCCCACTGCCTCAGGTTTGCCTTCCCGACTGCCTTGTTAGCCACCTCTTTCACAGCTTTGTTCCTCAAACAGTAGGTCATGGGATTCGGCATGGGAATCACTGTGGTGTAAACCCAGCCACCACGCTCCCCTACCCCACAGACTCTTCAGTGGGCCTCCTGAGATACATGGAGCGGAGAGTTCCATAAAACAAGGTAACAGCTGCCAGGTGGGACCCACACGTGGAGAATGCCTTCCTCCTGCCATCAGCAGAGCGCATGCGCAGCGTGGCCGCTATGATGAGGGTATAGGAAATGAGAACCACAGAGAGGGAATATGTGAAATTACTCCCAGCAATAACAATCATGCTGCATTCTTTACTGTGGACCCTTCCACAGGCAATCTTGATGAGATCAGGGTCAGCACAATTAGGGTTAGGTATTTAACAACACAGACTGTATCAGTTTAACAGTTATCTCAGAAAAGTAAACTGCAAGTGGTTCAATCACCATATCAAAATTATATCAATAAATAAATTCTATATACATATAAAATGAAATTCAGGTGCCATGCTTTTAAAATTATTGTCTTATTTCAGATTCTACTGCTTTTCAGCAAAAATCTATTATATGTATAATTATTTATTTTCAAATGCAATGTCATTACAATTAACATGTCCACAAGGAATGTTTTCTCTGTTTAATACACTTCCCCAGATAAGTCTTCTGAGAAGTAAACTGCTCTGAGTACTTAGGGATGCATCTGTAGGATTAACATCATCTCGGGAATTTAAGATCCCCATAATAATATTGCTTGAAAGGAATATTATGATATAAAATGGGCTGTAGTTATAATTGCTTATAATCATTTACAAACATCAAAACCAATGTTACATCAAATATATTTGCTATATTTATTATCTATCACAGTCTATCTAGAAGTAGTCTAACTTTTGTAACATAAAACTGAGCAAGCTGCACGAGATTTTGGTTTGCCTCATAACTGATTCTTTTTGAAAAAGAGTGAGTGAAAAATACAGAAAAATACAATTTAGGGAATGGAGCTACTGTGAGATGAAAACGGAACCTGCTGATAAACACAGAAATGAGACACTTTAGGGAATGGAACTACTGTGAGATGAAAACGGAGCATCTGATAAACACAGAAATGGGAAGAGGCAGGCTGCACAGAGAGTGGTCAAAGATCTCTTTGAGGAGGTGACTTTTCAGCTACGGGAAAGTAGCCAGTTATGTAAAAACATTGAGGAAAACGAAAATGAAAATACAGAAAGTTAGAAGAGGAGCTATTTTTAAAAGTGTATAAACTCTACGATTGTATCATGGCTCCCTCCAACTAGTAGCAACTCACAATTTGGAAGTTGATTAATCTCACTAAGCACTCTTCCTACCCCTGAAATTACTCATATGGGAATTAAATACACAATAGAGAAAATGATCTGGGCACATAACATAGTCGCGGATCCTTCAGTTCTGGTCTGGGTTCACCTGTTCCCTATGTTTTCATGATCATAGATCTTCTGGCTTCTAAGTGTGGGTAAACTAAACCAGATGAGAGTTACTGCTTTTGACTGGGAGATAGAGCTAAGACCAAGAAGTTTGACATATAAAAATTCTTACCTCTGCTTGGTGACCCCATAATTACCTAATTAACAGACTTTGATTTGGATTATTGGTACAACTAATTATAAGAGGATGAGATCGTTAGATAGCATCACCAAGTCAGACATGTTTCTGAGCAAACTCTAGGAGATAGTGAAGGACAGAGGAGCCTGGCATGCTGTAGTCCATGGAGTCTCAAGTAGCCAAATATGACTTAGTGACTGAACAACAGCAGCAGCTAAATATACATAAAGAATCACCAAGGCACTGCCGGGAGCCAGCGTGAGGAATCCCGCCCATGGCAAAGGTCATGAGGAAGGAAGCCTGACAAAATGCAAAGGTGGGATCAGGCTTCAGCCGTTCCCCCTGGAATTTCCTGAGCATCTAACCCCAAAATCAGAGTCTGCCTGCTTTACTATATTATGCTTTTCACCTACTTTTCTGACATTAACAGGGGGCTGTCCCCCCACCACATTTTTTAGGGAAAAGTTAATTTAGAGCTTTTAGATAACACGTCTCCTGGGCATAATGAGTGTTTCGACCCAAAAGCCCCTCTGATGGCTCTCTAACTTGCCTTACCCAGACTTTCACAACTACGCATGTGATTGTTTACAGCCCCCCAACTGTGAGAGGCTCGGGAAGCCTGAACCATAAAGCCTTTCAAAGAGTTAAAAGTTATTAGAGTAGCGCTGGTGTAAGATTTCACTGTTGAGCCAATGCTTGTTGCTAAGTTCCCATATCTCTTACCCACTGTGCACCTGGAAGCGCATTTGCTAACATAGTTGGACTGTAAGAAAAAACAAGCGTAGCCTTGAAACTGACCACATCAGACCTTTGAGCTGATTGCTTCTTTCTTTGTTGTAACTCGCTGCACCTTTGCTCCATGAAACTGTAGCTTTGTTTGATACTTTCTGAGGCTGACATAGATTAGAAATATAAAGAAAAAACACTTCAAGGGAAAATAAGTTTTCTGGTTGAGCAGCCTTTATCAAAAGAGAGTCTTAAAATGTTTCACAGGCCTCCAAGGCCAGAAGATAATGTACACAGCATCATTTGTGGGAAAGGTATAAAAGTCCTTTTAAAAAATAAAGTTATTGGGGCCTCGCTCACCAAAGCAGCTTGGTCTCCCCATGTCTTCTTTATTTTCTGGCTGAATTCCCATCTGGGGCATGGAGGCTTGCCATGTCTACTTACTTGCCCTGGCTTCTAAGACCCATGTGAAAGGGAGCCCAAGGCGGGGCACCCTCCACTATTCAAACGGGTGCCGGTGGCCTAATGTAGATGGTGCAAACCTCTTGTCTCGAGGTTTTATTAGTTCTCCACGTAAACCAAGTTATTCAGCCTCTTTTCTCCACTAATTTTCCTACTACACTATTCTTTCCTAATCTAATCTTATATTTCTAATTAAATAAATCTCTCCTTGCAGACTCTGTCCACTCTTCGAATTCCCTGGATCCACCGGGGCTGGACCCCGGCAAGGCACCTAAGAAACATGGAGTAACACTGCTTCCCCAGTTTCCCTTCCTGTGTGATACGTGGGTTTTCTTCCACTTTTCATGATCGTTAGCTCAGTGATAGTGGAGTTTGTCTCATTCATTTTAGAACACTTTAAACTGACTACATTAGTTGTTACATATTGTAGACATTCAGGGATATTCACACATGATTTTTAAGCATCTTGATCTCCAGATCAGCTTCATAGAATGCATTACTGTGTCCATAACTCATAAAATCTCTATTTTAAAAAATTGTTCTAGTGGCAACAGTCTCAGTTTTAAGGTAAGATAATAGCTAACTTTTGATGAATCCTTACACAATCTGTTATAAATAAATGTCCCATGAGAGAGGTTCTAATTAGCATATCTTTATGAAAAATGAGGAAACTGAAGCACTGACAGACTAAGAGGCCCTCCTTGGGTCGGACATCTGCAAACTGGCCGGACGGGAATGCAGACCAGCTAACTGAGCTCTAGGGGTGCACTCAGCAACCTTATCTCACTACTGCCTCTTTGCTAACTTTTTCTAATATTCTATTTCCCTACATTTAAAATGCAGTTTGATTATCGTCCAAAAAAGGGGGAAAGTTATCCTTTTGATAATTCATGCTTGATGAACCAGAAGAGCTTGACACGGCTATAGAGCCTGAAAAACAGAGTTCTTAGACCACCTCTATGCCTCTCAAGGTTAGGTGATCCCAAGTCCTAGGGCCAGATGACAGAAGTCACTTCTCATAGAGAGCCACTTTAATAGATAACTGTGCATCATCTTTTAAAGCAATTAATCACATAGAATGTATAATTTAGAAATTTTTAAAAATCACTTTCATTAACTTTTCAGGAATTTTACACACACACACACACACACACACACGATACAGCAAAGGTATACTTATTTCTTCAATAGAGTGGAAGACAGGGAAGCATGGCATGCTACAGTCCATGGGATGGCAAAGAGGAGGACACAACTGAGTGACTGAACTGGGAATAACAATCATTCCCAATGACACAATACTTTCAGTTCCATTCAGATACATTTTAAAACACAATGTGAAAATCACTGGTCTTTGTAGAGAAGACATAAAAGGCAAAACCTAAAGAGTAAAAATTCTTGTAAGTCCCTATGATAGCAAGATATTCTTATGAACTTTTATATCAACTATTAATATAGATAGTAATATTTCCCAACTATGTAATTACAGACAATAAAACACTGATAACAAATAAGTCCACACGTAAGGTCTTAGTCTCTTCTTCAAAACAGGGCTAAAAACTAAAGATGTGACTGCATTCATATCTATTGCAAAGAGTATAAAATTTGCAGACCTGCCTTCAGCAGCAACAAAAAAATGATAATTCCTCACTATTTATAACAGAATCTTGAACACTGCACACATTAAGAGCATCTCCCTAAGGAACTATCCAGATAATGATGAAACACATTATAATTAAAACTATAGAAACATCTCAGGAGTAAGGGAAGTTAAGGAGGGTTAATCAGAAGAATGTTTTCTGATAACATTATGTGACCAGCATCCATAATATCATGGGTATAATCTCTCCCATCTTCACATGGTATAATAGCTGCCTCAGGAAAGCACCCTGCACCTCAGGAAAACATTCTTGGTTTGCATTATACAATGTTGCTCAGTCACTTTCTTTTCTATTGTGCTTTAGTCCTAATAAGCATTATCTTCCCGGCCAAACACAGCAATGCACACCCTGTGCATCTCACGGCTGCTGAAGAGGTCCCAGGTGCCTCAACAGTGCAGATCACAGGGAGACATCTAGGGAGAATGGGCACAAGTGGAGGTCACTGGTGGAGAAGCTGACGGCAGGAGAACAGTTTATCAGTGAACTCAGGCTCCTTTTGGAGTCAGTAGAACATCAACTTCGATGGCAGTTAGATCAGAAATAAAATCTTAACTCTGCACCATAATTAACAGCCTGTCTTTGGAAAAGTAAGGATTCTCAGTTTCAAAGTTCATCTGTAGAAAAAGGAAACTGCTGTCTCACAGTGAGGTATGAGGATTGCAGACAACATTGGGAAATTCTTAGCACAATGCTTATCTCTGATGAAGCAGTCAAAAAATTGAAATGATCTGTGAATTTTCACCTATTAACGGTTCACAAGATCTCACCACCTATTTGTGATTCTGCTCAGTATTATCTCTGTGTTGAAGGGTAAAATATAAAAAACAAACAAATAAAAAAACTGTGTAAAATAATTCTGAGGTTCAGTTTCTCCACAAAATATGGATAGTAGGGGCTTCCCTGGTGGCTCAGACTGAAAAGAGTTTGCCTGTAATGCAGGAGACCCAGGTTTGATCCTAGAGTCCTGAAGATCCTCTGGAAAAAGGAATGGCTATCCACTCCAGTATTCTTGGTGCTTCTCTGGTGGCTCAGACATTAAAGATAGCCAGCAGATTGAAGAATCTGAATGGAAACCAAGATTGTTCATAAACTCCCATTTGTACTACCTCAGTTTTGCTGGAAAATCATGGACAGAATAATACTAGGGCAAAGTTTTCCTCTTCAGTGCCCAAGGATCCCAGACTCCTCCTTAGTTCTGTTATGCCCATCGCAAAATCTCCCAACGACCACCTGGGAACCGATATCTGATGCAAAAGCAAGAGAGTTTTTATTAGCAAGCTTGGGCTGGGGCTCCCACCGTAACCGACGCAGCGGCTATAGGAAGGAGCCCCGGGTTTTGGATTACATTGCTTATATAGGGAACATACATGGGAAAAAAAGGATTTCTAGGTAGGGGAACGTCTGATTGGTCACTTTCTTTCGAAGGGTTGTGTGTTGGTTCCTGATTGGTCCCTATTGCCGAGGTAGACCACAAGTTCCTGAGCGTTAAGTCAGGAGATTTTGGTCTGGGGTCCAATTGGCTTGTAGGCGGTGGGATTTCCAAAGGCTCTTGGATTTCCAAAGGCTCTTTTCCTGAATCCTTACAAAATGGAGTTTTTCTGTTAACAAAATGGAGTAGCTTAGGTCCTTCAGTTCCTTCTCACCTTTTATGGAGAAGGTACATAAGGCAAATTCATTGGCACTAGATTATTATAACTTAACTTGCACTCCCTCAAGAAAAAGGGAATTTAAAACAAGAAAGCATTGTCTGTATGTATGTGCATGTGTTAAAGAGGGAGTGAGCAAGGAAGAGAGTCAAGGTTAAATACATTTTATACTAGAGATGCTTAACTATAAAAAAAATTGATAGATATATAAATAAATGTATGAATGAGATCCATTTTTTAAAGTGCTTTACAGAACTATCCTGAATTTTCTGGAAATAGCAAAATTGCTTTAAATTCTCCAAAAGAATCAAGATTTGGGGAGATTATGAGCCAGAGGTGATCTTGGAGGTCAGATACTTCATCCTAAAAGTTAACTGGATGAATGACACAAAATGAGTGGTTCAGTGTTACCCACAAATTATTTTGAAAATTGGAAACTAAAACCAGGAACATGACATAACCAAGAACATTGACATCATCATTCTTCATGCAACACTGAAACAGATCTCAAAAGAGTAGAGAAAGTGGTTCACTTAAAAAAAAGAGAGAGAGATGACAAATATTATCCAAATCCACCTGCCAAATCCACCTGCTAAACTCAGCCTTAAATGGAGAAAGTAGGGGCAACCACTAGACCATTCAGCTATGACCTAAGTCAATTGCCTTACAATCATACAGGGGAAGTGACAAATAGATTCAAGGGATTAGATCTGATAGACAGAGTTGAAAGGTTGTTGTTGAATCACGACGCAGGGATTCTTGGTCCCCGGAGGAGAAGAATTCAATCTGGGGCCAGAGACGAGGCTTGATCGCTCAGAGCTTTTGTGTAATAAAGTTTTATTAAAGTATAAAGGAGATAGATAGAGAAAGCTTCTGACATAGGCATCAGAAGGGGGCAGAAAGAGTGCTCCTCTCCCCCGCTAGTCTTTGGCTGGGTGTTATATAGTCACCAGCAGTCTGTTAATGAAAGAAAGGAATGTCTCAAAACTTAGAATGGCACCACTCCCCTCACCCATAAGATGTATTTTGGGATAATCTTGGCTCCAAATGGTTCATCTTGGTCCATTAAAGGATTAACTTGAATCTTGAAGAAGGGCAGAGCACCATACAAATAGTGTTATTTACATAGATTAGAGAAACAATATCAGAGTATAATATACTGGTTTATCAAGTAGGTTCTGAGCCAAAAGGTGGAACTGACTTGAAGACAGAGTTTGGGGTAAATGGATAGTACATTAGCATAGCTTAAGATAAACATTTCCATAAGAAAAAGGCATTGGTTACCTTCAGGTGAAACCAGGTGTCACGGCAACACAGAATTTTAAGAGAAACCGCCTTTTAAATTTGTATAGAGAAGGAAAAAAAATATCGCTAGTTTTTTTTCCTCCTGCCGCTTAAGGGAGATAAAAATGTCTGACACTTGCAGGCTATTTCCTCCGTTTGGAGACCCCTGGCCTTCCTGCCTGTTACCCTCTCAGATTGCCTAAAGAAGTATGCACGGAGGTTCATGACATTGTACAGAAGGCAGGGATCAAGATGATACCTAAGAAAAAGAAGTGCAAAAACACAAAATGATTGTTTGAGAAGGCCTCACAAATAGCTGAGAAAAGAAGAGAGGTGAAAATCAAAGGAGAAAAGGAAAGATATACCCATTCAAATGCAGAGTTCCAAACAGCAGCAAGGAGAGATAAGAAAACCTTCCTCCACAATCAGAAAAAAAGCCTTCCTTGGCAAAGAAATGAAAGAAAAAAATAGAATGGGAAAGACTAGAGATCACTTCAAGAAAATTAGAGATACCAAGAAAATATTTCATGCAAAGAGGAGCATGATAAAGGACAGAAGTGGTATGGACCTAACAGAAGCAGAAGATATAGAGAAAAGGTGGCAAGAATACAAAGAAGAGCTATACAAGAAAGATCTTCATGACCCAGACAACCACAATGGTGTGATCACTCACCTAGAACCAGACAACCTGGAAGGTGAAGTCAAGTGGGCCTTAGGAAGAGTCACTGCAAACAAAGCTAGTGGAGGCGATGGAATTCCAGCTGCGCTATTTCAAATCTTAAAAGATGATGCTGTGAAAGTGCTGCACTCAGTATGCCAGCAAATTTAGAAAACTCAGCAGTGGCCATGGGACTGGAAAATGTCAGTTTTCATTCCAATCACAAAGAAAGGCAATGCCTAAGAATGCTCAAACTACCGCACAATTGCACTCATCTCATATGTGAGTTAAATAATGTTCAAAATTCTCCAAGCCAGCCTTCAGCAATATATGAGCCATGAACTTCCAGATGTTCAAGTTGGTTTTAGAACAAGCAGAGGAACCAGAGATCAAATTGCCAACATCTGTTGGAAAAAAACATTGAAAAAACAACAGAGTTCCAGAAAAAAACATCTATTTCTGCTTTAATGACTATGCCAAAGACTTTGACTGTGTGGATCACAAGAAACTGTGGAAAATTCTGAAAGAGATGGGAATACCAGACCACTCAGCCTGCCTCTTGAGAAAAATTTATATGTAGGTCAGAAAGCAACAGTTAGAACAATAGACTGGTTCAAAATAGGAAAAGGAGTACCTCAAGGCTGTATCTTGTCACCCTGCTTATTTAACTTATATGCAGAGTACATCATGAGAAACACCGGGCTGGATGAAGCACAAGCTGGAATCAAGATTGCTGGGAGGAATATCAATATCCTCAGATATGCAAATGACACCACCCTTATGGCAGAAATTGAAGAACTAAAGAGCCTCTTGATGAAAGAGAAAGAGGAGAGTGAGAAGGTTAGCTTAAAGCTCAACATTCAGAAAACTAATGTCAGGTCATCTGATCCCATCACTTCATAGCAAAAAGATGAGGAAACAGTGGAAACAGTGATAGACTTTATTTTTGGAGCTTCAGAATCACTGCAGATGGTGACTGCAGCCCTGAATTTAAAAGACACTTACCCTTTGGAAGGAAAGTTATTACCAACCTAGACAGCATATTCAAAAGCAGAGACATTACTTTTCCAGCAAAGGTCCATCTAGTCAAGGCTATCATTTTTCTGTAGTCATGTATGGATGTGAGAGTTGGACTATAAAGAAAGCTGAGCACTGAAGAACTGTTGCATTTGAACTGTGGTGTTGGAGAAGACTCTTGAGAGTCCCTTGGACAGAAAGGAGATCCAACCAGTCCATCCTAAAGGAAATCAATCCTGAATATTCATTGGAAGGGCTAATGTTGAAGCTGAAACTCCAATACTTTGGCCACCTAATGCGAAGAACTGGCTCATTTGAAAAGACCCTGATCCTGGGAAAGATTGAAGGTGGGAGGAGAAGATGACGACAGAGGATGAAATGGTTGGATGGCATCACCAGCTCAGTGGACATGAGTTTGAGTGAACTCCAGGAGTTGGTGACGAACACGGAGGCCTGACATGCTGCAGTCCATGGGTTGCAAAGTGTCGGCCATGACTGAGTGACTGAACTGAACTGAGTAGAATTTACTGGTAAAAACACGGGTTATGGAGTCAACTTGTTGAATTCCCATTCTGGCTTTAACAATTTTGATCCATGCACTCTGGACAATATTTCTTTATATTTCTGGGCTTCATCTTTTTTTTTTTTTTTGGTCAAAATGGATTCCTTATATGGGTAGGTTTATTTTGAGGATTATGCAACAGAAAGTAGGCACTATGGAACATATTGTTCTCCATACATGTCTGTGTGTGTTTGTGTGCATGCTCAGTCATTTCTGACACTTTGTACATCCATGGACTGGGTGCTGCTAAGTCACTTCAGTCGTGTCCAACTCTGGGTGACCCCATAGACGGCAGCCCACCAGGCTCCCCTGTCCCTGGGATTCTCCAGGCAAGAACACTGGAGTGGGTTGCCATTTCCTTCTCCAATGCATGACAGTGAAAAGTGAAAGTGAAGTCACTCAGTCGTGTCCGACTCTTAGCGACCCCATGGACTGCAGCCTACCAGGCTCCTCCATCCACGGGATTTTCCAGGCAAGAGTACTGGAGTGGGGTGCCATTGCCTTCTCCAATGGACTGGGTAGTCATCAATAAATGGTAGCTATGAGTCATTAAGTAAAGAATCATAGAGAATGGCACTCAGTATATTCCTTATCATCCCCCTAAATGACTCAAAGGATTATATAAGTAATAGTGCCTAAAACAGTAACACCCACACTTTTCTGGTCCCTGGTATCTCCCTCTTCTTTCTTGTCATTTATGAATCATAAGTCTAGTTCTGGCACATGATTGCCCAAATAAGGAAGCAGAGTTTTGATGGCTGTAAATAAATGTATAATGCAGAGGTCTACATACCTCTGAAGGAAGAGCCATTTTAGAAAGAGCATCAGTGTCACGACTCTTCTGCTGAATAATGCAGGCAGGATTTATATTATTTATAGATTGATCCCATTTCCTTAAGAGATTACACATATAGGTGAGTATTAAGTAATTGCTTTGTTAGATAGTATTTTGCACTGAATGAGTTCTCTGGAGAAATAATAATTGGGTACAATGCAGCTTAGCCATGGGGCCCAACTGGTTTCTAGTGCTTTTCTTTTTTAGATTCAGTGTCAATATTTTCCTTCATACACTGGGAAGTCTACATCATAATATGGACATCTGCCATTGATACTCATGCCATATTCTGTTACCCATAATATTTGTTTAATCCAATTTAACACAATTTCTTCCACACAATTATCACAACTTTGTGCTACAACCTATTACCATCTCACTTTGGGTTATGGGTTGAAAAGCTTATTTAATATCCGTATATCAAAATCTTGACTCCCAGTACTTCTGAATATGAAGAGTAGTATCATTTTTAATATATTTCAAACGTTTATAGTACACATTCAAAATGTGCACAAAACATAAGTTTACAATTTATTGAATTTTTTCTAAGTAAAAATGCCTTTATGACCAAACTTCTAAACCAAGTAGAAGACCAAATCTACATCAGACAAACTTCTAAACTTCTTTCTGAGTCAGTATTCCTCAAGTTAGATTAATCTTTATTTTTAGCACTCTACATAGTTTGTGTCTTATTCTGAATCTTACACAAGTGGAATCAAACAGAAAACATTCTTTCATGTATAGTCTTCTGGTGAAAACTCTGTTGACATCTGAACATTATGTTGATGACTGTTTTAGCTTGTTTGAACTGCTATAGTAATTATAACATAAGCACTTATTTATCACTGTTCTGAAACCTGGAAGTCTAAGATTGGCTTGGGTTCTGATGAAAGCATTCTTCCTGGTTTGTAGATGGCTGTCCTTTTGCTGTGCCCACACATCACATGGGGCAAGGGAGTGCCTTGGGCTCTTTTATGAGGGCACTAATCCAATTCATGGGCTTCCCTAGTAGCTCAGAAAGTAAAGAATATTCCTGTAATGCAGGAGTCCTGAGTTTGATCCTTGTGTTGGGAATGTTCCCTGGATCAGGAAATGGCAACCCACTCCAGTATTCTTGCCTGGAGAACCACATGGACAGAGGAGCCTGGCGGGTTACAGTCCATGGGGTCACAGAGTCGGACACAACTAAGCATGAGCAGGCACTAATCCAGTTCCTGAGGGCAAAGCAAAGCCTTCATGACCTCATGACTTCCCTGAAGCCCCCGCATTCTAAAAAGCAATGGTTCTTTTACTACTGTAAGTGTAGAGATCAAGCTGACAACACTCACTGAATCATGGAGGAAGCAAAGGTGTTCCAAAAAAACATCTACTTCTAGACTGTATTCCAACTATACCAAAAAATCTGGAACAAACAACCTCATTAAAAATGTATAAATCTGAACACCTGGCCAAAGAAAATATAAAGATAGTAAACCAGCATATCGAAAATACTCAAAATCACCTACACTAGGAAATTACAAACTAAAGCAACAGTGAAGTAGCACTGCACACCTGTCCGACCCAGTAAACCCAGAAAGGGGGCGGGGGCGGGGCTTCTCCGGTGGCTCAGTGGTGAAGGGTCTGCCTGACCATGCAAGACACTCAAGTTCCTTCCCTTACCCAGGAAGATCCCACATGCCATGGAGAAACTCAGCTGGATCTTTCCTCAGCTAAACAAGGCTCACCTGTGACCTGAACACTACATGTCTAGTACTTAGTAAACAGCTTTGAAAAGGTGTCCAGACAAAAATTATCACACAGTTATACACAGGAGCTCTACTTCTAATAGCTAAAAACTTTCAAATACCAGGATGTCTTTGGTAGATGACTGTGTAAGCAAATTGGGATACATCCAAAGTGAAGGGGAGCAAGTGCTACCCCAAAATATACCCCTTCAGCATGAGAATTAGTTGCACTTAATTAACTTTTTTTTTAAGAGGACACATGATCATCTCTGAAACCCAAGTTCAAGATGGCTCTTCTGTGAGTCACATTTACCAGAGCAATCTCATTTCAAAGGAATTCCCTGTATATATCAGATAGAAGGATGACAGTCTTGTGAAACTCTTTTTTTTTTTATCAATAGGGAAAGCTAAGATGTAAATCTGTACAACAACCATACCCTTCCTTTCCTTTAGTTCTATTTTTTAATATATATATTTTTTTATTTGGCTGCGACAGGTTGACCTTCATTGAGGCAAGCCAGAAATTTAGCTACAGCATGCAAACTCTTCGTTGGGGCATGGGAGATCTAGTTCTCGGATCAGGGATGGAACCTGGTCCTCCTTCTTAAGGAGTGTCCAGTCTTAGCCACTGGACCACCAGGAAGCCCCTGTTTTGTTTTTAGGTGAAGACGGTATCTAAGGTGATATCTTGGGCCATTTCAGTCACTGACTCAGTTTCCCGAGTTTCTCCAAAGCACACACAAGGTGCACATTACTAAACTGGTTTGCAAAACCAGTAAAGGTAGTTCATACTCCAACACTGTATGCTTACAAATATGTAAATGGGAAATGGCATGTTATTTATTTCTAATTACTATGGGGGAAAAGAATGTAGTATTGATACATGTTACAACATGAATAAACATTACAAACATCTTTAGTGAGAAAATCCATACAGAAAAGGCCACCCGGATCCCACATTCACCATGTCTGCTTCACACTCACCAAGTCTGTCCAATGTCTGAAAATCTCAGTAATGGTCTAAAATAAAATTGGATGAGGATGGGGAAAAAGACACATTCATACAATTGGACAGTTGCTGAAAGTGGAAGTGGAGCTATGGATTACGTTATAATGTAGAAACCATATGATTTCCTGATTTGGGAGATTATGTGCTGGTTCCACAGGAGAATGCACCCATTTGGGATGAAACGCGTGGAGTATTTCAGGTGATGTGGCAGATGTGAGTATTTTTTTACCATTATTAAGAGTTTCCTGCACATTTTAAGTTACTGAAAAGTAAATTATTTTTCAAAAAACCATTCAATACCACAAAAGAAAATCAGATCAGACAGGCTTGAAACTTTCTTATAGAGGCCAAGACTTACCCAGACGAAATTCAAGGGAAGTTGTGATGCTCATTGCCCTTGAAGGAGTCCACATGGAATTTAAAAATAAAATTTCCCACATAACTTCACAAACAGTTGTTAGAATACATTCAGTAAAGTTGAATAATTTGGGATCAATTTACAATCATATAAAATACTACAATTTACAATCTTAATCAATATATGAAAATCAGTTGTGTTTCTATACACTAAAAACAGTCAGAAACAAAAATTAAGAAAACACTTAACCAAGGACATAAAAGACCAGTAGTCAGAAAACTAGAAAGCACTGATAAAGAAACCAAAGAAAACAAATATTCCATGCTCATGCACTGGAAGAATGAATTATTAAAATGTCCATTCCAACAAAAGCCATCAGCAAATGCACTGCAATCGAAATATAATATCTAATGGCATTTTTCATAGAAATATTCAAAGAATATTCCTAATAATATTCTACAACTGACGATCCTTAACAGCCAGAAAGACTCTGAGAAAGAAGAATGAACCTGGAGGCATCTTCCTCTCTGACTTCAAACTACGTCACGGAGCTGCAGTGACCACAGCAGTGAGGACCTGGCACAAACACAGGCACAGGGGCTCGAGGAGAGAACAGGGAGCCCAGGAATAAAGCCACAGTATGCGGACAGTTCATGAAAATCAAGCCACGAACGTGTGAAGAGGAAAGGACAGTCCTTTCAAGAAACAGTGGCAGGAAAACTGGCCACCTACACGGAAGAACACCACTGGCCATCCTTTAGATCACACAGAAATCTAACTAAAAACCCACCGTTTTGCACATGGAGCTCTTTCCCCCCGAGTCCTCTGAGATGGACCTCCGGTCAGCACTCAGCTGGACACAGGAAACGTCTACTCCGTCCTCATTTTTCCCTCTTGCAGCGCCTCCCTGCTGGTGGGCACTGAGGCAAACCCTGCTCCTCTCAGCCTGGACGCAGGCCCGTTATCCAGGAGCCCGAGCCCTGAGGGCCTTGAGGAGACAAAGCTCCCGCCAGCTGGTCACCGAGCCCAGTCTGAAGGCAAAGTATCCTGCGCCCGCGGGTCAGAGGTGGGGTTGGCGCCCCCTGCGGGCCACTAGAGAAGAGCGGGCAGCCCCGCGCTCACAGACCTCAGAGGGCTCACCCAGAAGCAGCTCTGCGGTGAGCACTTAGACTGGAAGCCCAAACTGAAACAGAGCCAAAAATCTCCATGACACTGCTCAACACACGGCCAGGGAACAACTGATTAAAAACCATACGGAATGAAAAGAACATAAACACAAACTTTGCAACTGACACCACATTTCAATTAAAAACTATAAACATTTTAGAAAACAACTAAAGATCTACATGGCCTTGAGTCTGGTGATGAGCTCTGAAACACAACAAAAACGCCAATATACGAAATGTTTTAAATAAATTAATTAAAACACTGACTTTTAAAAATGTATACATTCACTCCCTTACTCAAGAAAACCAAAGGACAAAGTGTTAGGGGAACCACTAACCAAAACCACCTGCCTGTCCTTGCCAGGCACCAGAGAAACCACTTGCAGGAGTCATCTTACAACAGGAGGTGCTGGGTAAGGAACAAGGAACTAACAAGCTACCATGAACCAGGAAAGGAAAGGTCAAAGGAGATAGAAGACTCCAATCCGTAGGTCTTACCAACCTCCCAGGGTCCTCCTTGCCAGAATCCACCTTGGAAGAGTGATGCATATGCCACCAGGAAGGACCCCAATTCAGAAAGACTGGCCAGAGACAGACTAGAAACTAACCCAATGCCCATAAAACCTGAGACTGTGAGCCACGTGGCAGAGCAGTTCTCTCAGCTTCCCTCACCCTCCCGCCCTCCACCCAGGCAGCCCTTCCCAATAAAATCTCTTGCTCTGACAGCACACGTCTCCTCGGACAATTCATTCCAAGTATCAGACAAGAGCCTGCTCTCAGGCCATGGAAAGGGTCCCCCCTTCCTGCATCAAAACCACAAACCAGGAGAAAATATCTTCCAAATGTGTATCTGTGCAGAAGGAAATGGCACCCGCTGCAGTATTCTTGTCTGGGCAATCCCATGGACAGAGGAGCCTGGCGGGCTACAGTCCAACAGCAGGGCACTTCTGAAGAGAGGAAACAGTCCAGGAAAGTTGAGGCGCTCACCAAAGGCCCCGAAGCTTTCGATGGCACAGCCAGAACTGTGGCTGAGCACCCCCAGCTCCCAGGCCTCTTGTTCCTGGCCTCTCTCCCCAGATACGGGTGTGGCAACCAGGCCTCTTGGTCCTGGCCTCTCTCCCCAGATACGGGTGTGGGAACTAGAGTTTAAACCACAGCTGAGCACCCCCAGCTCCCAGGCCTCTTGGTCCTGGCCTCTCTCACCAGATACGAGTGTGGGAACCAGGCCTCTCGATACCAGATACAGATGTGGGAACCAGGCCTCTTGGTCCTGGCCTCTCTCACCAGATACGGGTGTGGGAACTAGAATCTAAGGCACAGCTGAAGGCTTCCCTGGTGGCTGAGTATTAGAGAATCTTCCTGCCAATGCAGGGGACGCAGGGTGATCCCTGTCCATGCTGTGGAGCAGCTAAGCCCACGCACCGCAACCACTGAGCCTGTGCTCTAGATCCCGGAAGCTGCAACTACTGAGCCCATGAGCCCCAGAGCCTGTGTCCCACAACAACAGGAGCCACCCACAAGAAGCCCACACCACAACTAGTGTGGCCCCTGCTCAACACAACTAGACAAAAGCCACGCAACACAGACCCACAACAACAGGAGCCACCAGTGAGAAGCCCACATCACAACTAGCAGAGCCCCTGCTAGCCACAACTAGACAAAAGCCACACAACGAAGACCCACAACAATAGGCGCCACCAGTGAGAAGCCCACACACCACAACTAGCACAGCCCCTTCTCGCCACAACTAGGCAAAGGTCACACAACACAGACCCACAACAACAGGAGCCACTAGTGAGAAGCCCACACCACAACTAGTGTGGCCCCTGCTCAACACAACTAGACAAAGGTCACACAACACAGACCCACAACAACAGGCACCACCAGTGAGAAGCCCACACACCACAACTAGCACAGCCCCTGCTCGCCACAACTAGACACAGGCCCACACAACACAGACCCAGAACAACAGGAGCCACAGGTGAGAAGCCCACACCACAACTAGCACAGCCCCTGCTTGCCACAACTAGACAAAAGTCACACAACAAAGACTCACAACAAAGGAGCCATCACTGAGAAGCCCACACACCATGACTAGTGTGGTCCCTGCTCGCCACAACTAGGCAAAGGTCACACAACACAGACCCACAACAACAGGAGCCACCAGTGAGAAGCCCACACACCACAACTATCATGGCCCCTGCTCAACATAACTAGACAAAAGCCACACAACACAGACCACAACAACAGGAGCCACCAGTGAGAAGCCCACACCACAACTATCATGGCCCCTGCTCAACATAACTAGACAAAAGCCACACAACACAGACCACAACAACAGGAGCCACCAGTGAGAAGCCCACGCACCAAAATGAGTGTAGACCCCGCTCACCACAACTAGACAAAAGCACAGACAACGAAGACCCAGCACAGCCAACATTAATAATTTTTAAAAAGTGCATATCTGATAAAGAATTTGTACTCAAATTATACCAAGAATGCTAGAGCAAACAAACATGTTAATAATTAGCACAGACTGAAACAGACACCTGGTCAGAGAGGGTACACTGCGAGTAAACAGTCATAAGAAACACCTGGCCACAGAGGGTAATCTGAGAATAAACAACCAAGGAAACATCTGGCCACAAGGGTACATTGACAGTAAAAAACCATGGGAAACACCTGGCCCCAGAGAGTAAGCTGATGTAAACAACCATAAGAGACACCTGGCCACAAGGGTGCACTGACAGTAAATAACCATGGAAAACACCTGGCCACAGAGGGTACTCTGAGAATAAACAACCATGGGAAACATCTGGTCACAGAGGGTAGTCTGAGAATAAACAACCATAAGAGACACTGGGCCACAGAGGGTACTCAGATTGTAAACAACTATCGGAAACACTTGGCCACAGAAGGTACACTGACAGTAAACAACCAAAAGAGACACCTGGCCGCAAAGGGTACATGAGAGTAAAAAACCATGGGAAACACATGGCAATAGAGGATAATCTGTGAGAAAAAAACCATAAGAGACACCTGGAGTTACCTGTCAAAGAGGGTACTCTGATAGTAAACAACCATGGGAATTACCTAGCCACAGAGGGTACTCTGAGAGTAATCAACCACGGGAAACAGCTGGGCACAGAGGGTAATCTGAGAATAAACAACCATAAGAGACACCTGGCCACAGAGAGTACTCTGAAAGTAAATAACCATGGGAAACAGCTGGCCACAGAGTAAATAACCATGGGAAAAACCTAGTGACAGAGGGTACTCTGGCAGTAAACAACCATCAGAAACACCTGGCCACAGAGGGTACACTGAGAGTAAAAACATGGGGAACACCTGGCCATAGAGGGTACACTGAGAGTAAATAACCATTGGAAACAGCTGGTCAGAGAGGGTAATCTGAGAATAAACAACCATGAGAGACAACTGGACACAGAGGGTACTCTGAGAATAAACAACCATAAGAGACACCAGGCAACAGAGGATACTCTGAGAGCAAATAACCATGGGAAACACCTGGCCACAGAGTAAACAACCATGAGTAACACCTAGCCACAGAGGGTACTCTGGCACTAAACAACCATCAGAAACACCTGGCCACAGAGGGTACACTGAAAGTAAAGAACCATGGGAAATGCCAGGGCACAGAGTGTACACTGAGAGTAAACAACCATGGGAAACATCTGGCCACAGAGGGTACTCTGGCAGTAACAATCATGGGAAACACCTGGGCACAAGGATATACTGACAGTAAAAAACCATAAGAGAAACTTGTCCACAAAGGGTACAGAGAGTAACAACAATGGGAAACAACTGGCCACAGAGGGTACTCTGAGAGAATACAAGTCTAAGACACCTGGCCACAGAGGGTACACTGACAGTAAAGAACCATTTGAAATATCTGGCAATAGAGGATATTCTGTGAGTAAACAACATTAAGAGACACCTGTCCACAGAGGGCACACTGAGCGTAAACAACCAAGGGAGGTACCTAACCACAGAGGGTACTCTGAAAGTAAACAACCATGGGAAACACCTGGCCATAGGGGGTACTCTGATGTAAACAACCATGGGAAACACCTGGCCACAGATGGTACACTGAGAGTAAATAAACATGGGAAACACCTGTCCACAGAGGGTACACTGGCAGTAAATAACCATGGGAAATCCTGGTCACAGATGGTGTACTGAGAGGAGTAAAAAACCATGGGTAACACCTAGCTACAGAGGGTATCCTGGCAGGAAACAACCATCGGAAACACCTGGCCACAGAGGGTACACTGAGAGTAAAGGAGCATGGGAAACACGAGGGCACAGAGTGTACACTGACAGTAAAGAACCATGGGAAACACCTAGCCACACAGGATACTCTGACAGTAAACATCCAGGGAAAACACAAGGCCACAGAGGGTACTCTGATGTAAACAACTATGGGAAAAACCTGGCCATAGAGGGTACACTGACAGTAAACAGCCAAGGGAAACACCTCGCCACAGAGGGTAAGCAGGCAGTAAACAACCATGGGAAACACCTGGCCACAGAGGGTACACTGGCAGTAAATAACCATGGGAAATCCTGGTCACAGATGGTGTACTGAGAGGAAACAACCATGGAAAACTCCTTGAAACAAGAGTACACTGACAGTAAACAACCATAAGTGAACCTAGCCACAAAGGTTACACTGAGAGTAAAAAACAATGGGAAACACCCGGCCACACAGTAAACAACCATGGGAAACACCTTGCCACAGAGTGTACTCTGAGAGTAAACGACCATAAGAGACACCTGGCCACAGAGGGTACACTGACAGTAAATAACCATGGGAAACAGCTAGTCACAGACGGTAAACTGAGAATAAAAAACCATAAGAGACACCTGGCCACAGAGGATACTCTGGCAATAAACACCCAGGGGAAACACAAGGCCACAGAGGGTACTCTGAGAGTAAACACCCATGGGAAACACCTGGCCACAGAGAGTACTCTTAGAGAAATCAACTATAATAGACACCTAGCCACAGAGGGTATTCTGATGTAAACAACCATGGGAAAAACCTGGCCACAAAGGGTACACGGACAGTAAACAGCCAAGGGAAACACCTCGCCAAAGAGGGTACACTGGCTGTAAATAACCATGGGAAATCCTGGTCACAGAGGGTGAACTGAGAGGAAACAACCATGGAAAACACCTTGAAACAAAGGTACAATGACAGTAAACAACCATAAGTGAACCTGGGCAAAAAGGTTACACTGAGAGTAAAGAACAATGGGAAACACCCGGCCACACAGTAAACAACCATGGGAAACACCTTGCCACAGAGCAGACTTTGAGAGTAAATGACCATAAGAGACACCTGGCCACAGAGGGTACTCTGACAGTAAAGAACCATTTGAAATGCCTGGCAATAGAGGATATTCTGTGAGTGAAGAACCATAAGAGACACCTGTCCACAGATGATACACTGACAGTAAATAACCATGGGAAACAGCTTGTCAGAGAGGGTAAACTGAGAATAAAAAAACATAACAGACATCTGGCCACAGACGATACTCTAGGACTAAATAAACATGGGAAACACCTGGCCACAGAGGGAATGCTGACAGTAAATAACCATGGTAAACAGCTAGTCACCGAGGGTACTCTGGCAGTAAACATCCATGGGAAACACCTGGCCACAGAGGTTACACTGACAGTAAACAACCATGTGAAACATCTCACCACAGAGGGTACCCTGGCAGTAAACAGCCAAGGGAAACACCTGGCAACAGAGGGTACTCTGAGAAAAAAAGAGCCATGGGAAACACGTGGCCACAGAGGGTATACTCTCAGTAAATAACCATGGGAAACAGCTAATCACAGAGGGTAAGCTGAGAATAAAAAACCGTAAGAGACACCTGTCCACAGAGGGTACACTGAGAGTCAACAACCAAGGGAGATACCTAGCAACAGAGGGTACTCTGAAAGGAAACAACCAAGGGAAACACCTGGCCACAGAAGGTACACTGACAGTAAATAACCATGGGAAACACCTCACCACAGAGGGTACGTTGGCAGTAAACAACCATGGGAAACACCTGGCCACAGAGGGTACACCGGCAGTAAATAACCATGGGAAATCCTGGTCACAGAGGGTGTACTGAGAGGAACAACCATGGAAAACATCTGGAAACAAGGGTACACTTACTGTAAACAACCATAAGAGAACCTGGCCATAAAGGGCACACTGAGAGTAAACAACAATGGGAAACACCCGGCCACACAGTAGACAACCATGGGAAACACCTTGCCACAGAGTGTACTCTGAGAATAAACGACCATAAGAGACACCTGGCCACAGATGGTACTCTGACAGTAAAGATCCATTTTAAATACCTGGCAATAGAGGATATTCTGTGAGTAAACAACCATAAGAGACACCTGTCCACAGAGGGTACACTGAGAGTCAACAACCAAGGGAGATACCTAGCAACAGAGGGTACTCTGAAAGGAAACAACCATGGGAAACACCTGGGCACAGAGGGTACACTGACAGTAAATAACCATGGCAAACTGCTAGTCACAAAGGGTACTCTGGTAGTAAACAACTATGGGAAACACCTCGCCACAGAGGGTACTCTGGCAGCAAACAACCATGGGAAACACCTGGCAACAGAGGGTACTCTCAGAGGAAAGAACCATGGGAAACACCTGGCACAGAGGCTATACTCTCAGTAAATAACCATGGGAAACAGCTAGTCACAGAGGGTAATTTGAGAATAAAAAACCATAAGAGACACCTGGCCACAGAGGATACTCTGAGAGTAAATACCCAGGGAAACAACTGGCCACAGAGTAAACAACCATGGGAAACACTTAGCCACAGATGGGACTCTGGCAGTAAACATCCATTGGAAACACTTGGCCACAGAGTGTACACTGAGAGTAAACAATCATGGGAAACAACAGGCCACAGAGGTTACTCTGAGAGTAAACAACCATGGGAAACACCTGGCCACAAAAGGTACACTGACAGTAAACAACCATAAGAGACACCTCGCCACAGAGGGTACTCTGAGATTAAACAACCATGGAAGTTACCCAGCCACAGAGGGTACACTGACAGTAAATAACCATGGGAAACAGCTGGTCACAGAGGGTAATCTGAGAATAAACAACCATAACAGACACCTGGCCACAGATGGTACTCTGAGAATAAACAACCATGGAAACACCTGGCCATAGAGGATACTCTGAGAGTAAAAAACCATAAGAGACACCTGGCCACAGAGGGTACTCTTAGAATAAATAACCATAAGAGACACCTGGCCACAGAGGGTACTCTAGAAAACCTAAAGGCAATGCGGTAAATTCTATTTCCTTCTATAATTTTCCTTCCATACATTTCCTTCTATAAATTTGTAATTATATCTCCATCTATAAGAGGACTTTTTTCGTGAAACAGAATGGAGGAAAGGGCTTTTCATAGAGAGCACGTTCCACATCAGTTGATACACAGGTGAGATCCCTGGGCTGAGGGAGAGCTGACCTTTCCTGAAGCTGCAGTGTTGATATCTCAGGAAGGAGTGGACCAGGGTCACATGGACAGGATGTCAGTCAGAGATGGGGACACACACTGGTCTTTTCAGGCTCCAGGAGAGATAACACCACTGATGACAGCACTCACCTCCGCTGGGAAACCCGGTGTAAAGTGCACACACGCTGTGATGGTCGTCATCCCCAATCTACATCCTCACAGACGGAAATGCAGGTGTGAGGCCACAGCCTCAGGGCCACAGGGAGAGGGGGGAGCTGTGCTCTGCTGCCCCACTCTGCTCACTCAGAGGACCTCAGGCTCAGTCCAGGACATGGAGACCCAGGACATGGGAAAGCTGCTCTCAGTGGGGTTTTCAAGGGAACCTGCTTCCTGAGGAGGGGCTTTCCTCTGACCGTGCTGCCCTCACACTCTGCACGCCATTCACTGTGAACATTTAACCCCAAGAACCATGCGTGTCTTCTCACCACTGTGCTGGGGACTGTGCTCCCTGAGCTCCCATCTCACTGGCAGGGAAGCAGAGAGGAAGAAATAAGCCCCTGGAGGATGAGGGAGCCTGCGCCCAGTGCCAGGACAGCTGCAGCATGTCGGAGCACCGAGGAGCTCCCAGGAGCTGCCTGTCCTCAGTCCTCAGCAGCCTTGGGCCTGCAGTGTCCACCCTCAGGGAGGGGATGCTCAGCTTCACAAGTTCCTGCAGACACTCAGCCGTGCACAGGGCAATGCAGGACAGGCCACTGGGAAAGTCACCATGCTGGGAAGACATCTCAGCAGAAATGTCTACTTTGTCCACAAAAGTAATGTTTTGTTTAATTATTATTATAGATAATTAAATAATAAGATTATTAATGCTGTGTAAATTATAATCCTGTGTTTAATTAGAAAAAAAACATCTATAGTGATTCTTGAGGATATTTAAGCTGTTTCAGATGAATAAATAGTCACACAAGCTAAAGGAAATATAAATGTTTTGGGAATTCTGATGAACATTTAATTGTACCCAAGACCATTTGAATTCAGTAATTATTACATGTATATTTCCCCAAATTTTTGAATATGGAGTAAGTAAACATAAGCGAATCAGAAAAGAAAACAAATAACACATCTACGTGGTCCCTGAATGTGTGGTGGGCATTTGATGAGTAAAGGTAAGCCGCTCCATGGGATTAAACTCTCTTCCCAAAATCTGCCATTGTTCCCTGAAAGCATCTTTTTCCCTGACCAGCCCTTGTCATCATTTCATTCCTCAAAAAACCGTCTGCCTGGTCTGGGGAGGGGGACCCCAGGAACGGCTTGATTTCTCAGAGGGCACAGTCAGCACCCCTTCACAGGGAGAGCCCCATAGAAAAGACCTCCATTCACTGCTTTCTGCTTTTTATACAGAAGTCCCTCCCGTATGCAAATATCCACTCAGGTCACAGGGTAGAAACAGCACCAGCTCACTTAAATTCAGGTTCCTCCTCGGGCTTGAAGAGATCTCCAGGAGTGGTGACTCTCATCTGCTCCAAGATGAACCCACTGTGGGCCCTCCTCTTTCTGCTGTCAGCCCCCAGAGGTGAGTGTCTCTGGATCAGACATGGGCACGTGGGGAAGCTGCATCTGAGCCCATGGGTCACCGTGCTTCTCTCTGTCCACAGGGGTCCTGTCCCAGGTGCAGCTGCAGGAGTCGGGACCCAGCCTGGTGAAGCCCTCACAGACCCTCTCCCTCACCTGCATGGTCTCTGGATTCTCATTAACCAGCTATGGTGTAGGCTGGGTCTGCCAGGCTCCAGGAAAGGCGCCGGAGTGGGTTGGTATCATATATAGTGGTGGAAGTACGTACTACAACCCGGCCCTGAAATCCCGGCTCAGCATCACCAGGGACACCTCCAAGAGCCAAGTCTCTCTGTCGCTAAGCAGCGTGACAACTGAGAACACGGCCGTGCACTACTGTGCAAGAGACACAGTGAGGGGAAGTCAGTGTGAGCCCAGACAAAAACCTCCCTGCATAGGGGCCCATGCCCACCAGGGGCTGCTCAGGACTCAGTACAGAGCAGTGCCCCGGAGCAGGTGCAGAAGAAGCATTGGGCGGTGGGGGGCCTGGGGGGATTCTCCTATAGATTCTCTTTCCTCCTCCTGCCCAGGAGCTGCACCACAGACCCTCTTCTATGTCCTGGTATTTCATTGGTGTGGTTTATGTCACTCTCAGACAACTGTCTGTATATATATATATTTTTTTTTAATATGAATTTATTTATTTTAGTTGGAGGCTAATTACTTTACCATATTGTATTGGTTTTGCCATACATCAACATGAATCCGCCACAGGCATATACATGTTCCCCGTCCTGAACCCCTCACCCTCCTCCCTCCGCGTACCATCCCTCTGGGTTGTCCCAGAGCACCAGCCCCAAGCACCCTGTATCCTGCATCGAACGTGGACTGGCGATTCATTTCATATATGATATTATACATGTTTCAATGCCATTCTAGCAAATCATCCCAGCCTCTCCCTCTCCCACAGAGTCCAAAAGCCTGTTCTATACATCTGTGTCTCTTTCACTGTCTCGCATACAGGGTTACCATTACCATCTTTCTTAATTCCATATATATGCTTTAATATACTGCATTGGTGTTTTTCTTTCTGGCTTACTTCACTTTGTATAATAGGCTCCAGTTTCATCCACCTCATTAGAATTGATTCAAATGTATTCTTTTTAATAGCTGAGTAATACTCCATTGTGTATATGTACCACAGCTTTCTTATCCATTCATCTGCTGATGGACATCTAGGTTGCTTCCATGTCCTGGCTATTATAAACAGTGCTGCAATGAACATTGGGGTACACGTGTCTCTTTCAATTCTGGTTTTCTCGGTGTGTATGCCCAGCAGTGGGATTGCTGGGTCATAAGGCAGTTCTATTCCAGTTTTTTAAGGAATCTCCACACTGTTCTCCATAGTGGCTGTACTAGTTTGCATTCCCACCAACAATGTAAGAGGGTTCCCTTTTCTCCACACCCTCTCCAGCATTTATTGCTTGTAGACTTTTCAATCACAGCCATTCTGACTGGTGTGAAATGGTACCTCATTGTGGTTTTGACTTGCATTTCTCTGATAATGAGTGATGTTGAACATCTTTTCATGTCTTTGTTAGCCATCCATATGTCTTCTTTGGAGAAATATCTATTTAGTTCTTTGGCCCATTTTTTGACTGGGTCGTATATTTTTCTGGAATTGAGCTGCAGGAGTTGCTTGTATATTTTTGACATTAGTTGTTTGTCAGTTGCTTCATTTGTTATTATTTTCTCCCATCTGAAGGCTGTCTTTTCAGCTTGCTTATAGTTTCCTTTGTTGTGCAGAAGCTTTTAAGTTTTATATATATTTTAATTTTTACTTGAGGTAAGGATAGTCTTACAGAAACACACACACACACACAATACTCGGCAGCAGAAATCAACCCTGGGATTTCTTTGGAAGCAATGATGCTAAAGCTGAAACTCCAGTACTTTGGCCACCTCATGAGAAGAGATGACTCACTGGAAAAGAGTCTGATGCTGGGAAAGGTTGTGGGCAGGAGGAGATTGGACGACCGAAGATGAGATGGCTGGATGATGTCACTGACTCGATGGACGTGAGTCTGAGTGAACTCCGGGAGTCGATGATGGACAGTGAGGCCTGGCGTGCTGTGATTCATGGGGTCCAAAGAGACAGACACGACTGAGCGACTGAACTGCACTGAACTGAAAACCAAACATAAAACACAGGAAAAAATGAGACACCATGTGTGCTCAGTTGTAACTGACTCTCTGAGACCCCCTGACTGCAGCCAGCCAGGCTTCTCTGTCCATGGGATTTTCCAGGCAAGAACACTGGAGTGGGTTGCCATTTCCTCGGGCAGGGCGTCTCCTCAACCCATGGACCCTATTTCTCCCGACAGTCTTGACTGCAGCCGGGGCCCCGTGGAGCCCTCCCCTCCTGCGCCTCCTGCACTGACATGCGGGGTCTTTGCCGCACAGGCCACCTGGTGCACAGACATCTGACCTCACAGATGGAATGGCTTCTCCACATCGTGGGACAGCAAGGCTTCCCCTAAGCCACTAACATGACCAGTGAGGAGCAGGAAGCCACTGAGTGAGAGGGCAGGGTTTCCCTTAGGGCTGATGGGAGCCTTCAGGACCCGGAGCGAGGAGGTGGCTGCTCAACTGCTCGGTGTCACATGGTTAGTGTCATGACAGGTGAAGTTCCCATCCACTAAAAACAAAAGATTCCTAGGCGACCCTTCAGGGTTCCTTCCGTAGCTTGTTCTTCTATTCTTCCCGTGCGTGTGTGGACCACAGGCGGCCCACTCTCTCTGGGAAAGGACTCCGTGCTTGCCTCCAGCTCCAGCAGTCATGGGTGAAGCTACTTCAGCCGTTCCTGTACAGTGTTGTGTGGATGCATTTCAGTTCACTTGCCGATCTCAGGAGAAAGCTGATGATCTCAGGAGAAAGCTGATGATATCACTCAGTCGCTAAGTCAGCTCCGTGAACTGCAGCACGCCGGGCTGCTTGTCCTCCACTGCTAAATCACTTCCGTCGTGTCCGACTCTGTGCGACCCCATAGATGGCAGCACACCAGGCTCCCCCGACCCTGGGATTCTCCAGGGAAGAACACAGGAGTGGGTTGCCAATTCCTTCTCCAATGCATGAAAGTGAAAAGTGAAATTAAAATCACTCAGCCGTGTCCAACTCTTAGCAACCCCATGGACTGAAACCCACCAGGCTCATCCATCCATGGGATTTTCCAGGCAAGAGTACTGGAGTGCGTTGCCATTGCTTTCTCCAAATACCTCCTGGAGTTTGCTGAAACTCATGTCCATTGAGTTGGTGATGCTATCTAACCACCTCATTCTCTGCCACCCCCTTCTCCTTCTGGCCTCAATCTTTCTCAGGATCCGGGTCTTTTCCAATGAGTCAGCTCTTCACATTAGGTGGCTAAAGTATCACCTGAAGTTTCAGCATCATTCCTTCCAATGAATATCCTGGGTTGATTTCCTTTAGGATTGACTGGTTTGATATCCCTGCTGTCCAAGAGACTCTCAAGAGTCTTCTCCAGCAGCACAATTCGAAAGCATCCATTCTTAGGTGCTCAGCCTTCTTTATGGAAAATGGTAACCCACTCCAGGGTTCTTGCCACGAGAACCTCACAAATGGTATGAAAAGGGTAAAGCTATGGTACCTTTCTCCGAAACTGCCACCCTGCCTGCCGAGGTGCCTGGACCAACCTTCTTTCCACCAACAGTGACGAGCTTCTCCATTGTCCTCCTCACTGGTCAGCAGTGGGCACTGCAGGGCTGGTGGGTTTCAGCCACTCTAACAGTTGGCTAAACAGCGGCCCTGCGGGTGAGGAGAGCTCTCAGGGAGGGTCTGGATTTTCTCTGGTCCTGATGCTCTCAGACATGTCCCCTCCATACCTGTGGGGACGGACCCTCACTCTCCTGAAAGTCGACTGCACTGTGACCTTCACAGAAGGGGAGTGGTCCCACAGAGAGCACAGGTCTCTTTTCAGGTACAGGGTTCCAGATGCCCAGCACACCAGGGAAGCTCTGTTTCACACACACCACAGTAGGCCGAGAGGCCCTCCCCACCCCAATGGCCCCTCCGCGATGCTCACAGGTCATTCTGTCACCTCAATAGCAGCCCGGGTGGTGGGATGATGGAAGGATGATGAAGGCCCTCTGCCTTTGGAAATGCATCTGGTGCAACACGCAAGTGTCTCTTTTCCCAGTGTGCTGTTCTGGGGAAGCTGGAGGGGTGTGTGTGTGAGATGTGCCCCAATAGACCCCCACCTACCTCCGCTCTGGCTCAGGACGTGTCCAGAGAAAGAGCTGGAGGTCAGTGGGGGGGCGGAACCGCATGGCCAACCCCGGCTGGCAGAGGCAGTGACCACAGGAGTCCTGGCACAACATCCACCTCTTGGAAATGTCCCATTACATACACCTCTTGTCCATCAGGCAGCGGGCAGGCTGCTCTGCGGGTGCCCCCGCGGCCCTGCCTCCATGGGCCAGGCCAGGATCCCCACGAGGCAACCCCGGAACCTGTGCACTTCCCACACTGCCTCTGCTCCCTGCCGACGCCTCACACACAGCGTCTCTGCTCAGGCGGCAGGTGACCGGGGGCAAGCCCTCCGGGCCAGCGCTTCGGTATTGTAGGTCAGGAGCACCCTCTCAATCACCCCTGCGGGGGAGGGCACCAGCTCCCTTGTACAGCATTCCCTCCAGCCAAAGAAAGGATCTGCAGGACTATTCCCCCCACCCGACCTCACCCCAGCAACCCCAGCTTCTGCATAATGGCAGCTTCTGTAAACCACGTGTGCAGGGAACATAGGAGCTGGTGATGCCCCCGGTGGCCACAAGTGTGTGCTCCACGTGCTCTCCACACCACGCCCTGAGGTCCCCACTCTTCCTGCAGGGCCCACACTGCCAGGGGGACGGGGACCCTGTGTATGGCAACTGCAGGCCTGGCTTAGCGGCTGCCCTGCTGTGGGCCCCTTCACAAATCCCAGGGCTCCCTGGCCTTTGCTGACTCTCCCGCCACCTGTGGGCATGTGATGTTTGCCTCCTTCTAAATTTATGCCTGTTTCCTCCCCAGCCCACACTCGGGAGGCTGACATGGCCTCAGGAGACCCATGGAGCCAACTGGGCTGCTAAATACAGCCAGAATGGACACCGATCCTTTTCCCACTAAAACGAGAGCTGCCCTTGTCCCTGGAGGGGAGAATTGGTCAGCAGGTGTCCTCCCTCACTCTGAAGAAGACAGGGTGCACACAGAAGGGTGGAAATAGTGGCCGGGTACGTCACATCTGAGCCGAGTGAACCTCCTGAGACTCCTGTCTTCTCGTGTTGTCTCTGGGGCTCATGTTCCACATGGAGGACCATCCAGGTGGGGAAGATGGAGACACTGTGGATGGTAGGAGCCAGGCTCCATGGCATCGGCAGCCTCTTTCCCGTTGCCAGCTCATCTCAATGGCACGTCTCAGGGACTCAGAATACCGCAGGGCTGCCAAAGCACTGTTGCCCCAGTTATCACCACATAACCTCCAGGGGCACACTGCCTGCCAGAGCCCGCACAACACACACACTGTGTTCCTGCAACCAAAACCCCCAGGCCCGGAAATCAGAGACGCACCTTCTCGGGACATGGTCCCTGGCACGCGCCTCCCCCGCAACAGCCGCTGCTGCACAGGCCTGAAGGCAGATGCAGTGCTCCGTCCTCTACAGGGTCCAGCAGGTAGCAGGAAACACCTTTCCCACCTGCAGGAAGTACTCCCTCTGACCGTTTCTGCAAACGGTGAAGAGGACCTGAAGGAGTCCTCAACTGCCCCAGGATGACGGCAGGCACTGAATACTGAGCCAAGTGGAAGGGGGAAGGGCTGCCGAGCAGCAGGGCCCAGAGACTTCCTGGAGCCCACGTTCCTGCCGCTCAGCTCACCTCACGGCAGCCCGTTCCACCAAGGGCCAGGAGTCGGGGACACGAGTAGTGGCCTTACTGGCAGAGCCAGCAGATGAGCAGAGGGGAGACGAGAGTCCTCCCGAACCCTCTGGCCTGGGGTGTGACTCCTGTGTCTCTTACGGTGCAGAGACTGGGTGGTGAGGGGCCGACTTCTAAAGTGCTAAAGGCCACAGGCTGCTGCAGACGCTTCCTGCTTCCAGCCGGATTCTGCACGGTCGGCTCAGGGGCTCATCCCCTGCAGCCATGCCCCGCGGGCTTGGCCACGGGTCTCCTGAGAGCTGGCACTCGGGCAAGGGGGCAGGGCTCAGGAGCCAGCCACTCCGTACACTGTGGGCCTCCTCCCTGTCGCGAGCGGCTTGCAGACAAGGCAACAGAACACAGACGTGAAAGGGAAGGAGCCAGATCCGGCCTGAGTCAGACGTGTGCTCTCCCGAGACAAGAAGGCAGAAAGCGAAACGGCCAACGAGCAAAATGCTACAGAGGGCACCCTCTGTGATGCAGATTCTCATGTTATGGATGGACGCGGAATCTTGCTTTTGACTCTGCCCTGTGAGTCTCTGTCCTCTGTGGATGGCTACAAAGTTGTGTAAAAATGCCTGAAAACTTCCTCGCTCCCCTCGGGTACCAGCAGGCCCCCTGGGCCCACAGAGGCACAGGCGAGAGCCATCTCCTGCCGAGAGAGCCACACAGAAGGACAAAAAGGGAACCCGGGGGCTTGTAGTCAGGCCTGGTTTCTGGTCTCACCAGCCAGGGTCAGCAAGAATGATAGAGAGCGTCCCAGAGCAGAGTGGGGAGCTTGCCCTCAGGGGGCCTAAACGAAGCTTCCAAGCGAAAACCAAGAGGAACACGCGGTTTGCAGGTGACCTACCTATAACCAGAATGAGACACACGCAATCATGAACTTTTAAAACATTTTCAACTCCCGGGAAGTTAAGTGACATGAGCAGTGTCTGCTTCCAGTAGCCAAAGTAGAAGGGAGTGGAGCTCGCAGGGAGGAAAGAGGCCTGTGCAGGAGGGGGCCTGGCAGCCCCCGCAGGCAGAGCAGGGGGCCATGAGCCGTGTTGCAGGTGAATGTTGACCATGCAGACCGCAGGAAGAAGGGCTGGACGTGTGGAGTGGAGACAGGCCTCTGCCCCTCCCATGCCACCCTCGTGGACTCGGCCCTTCCCCCTGCCCCCGCCCAGCCAAGCTGAACTGATGACCAGGCTAGCCCAGGGCCTCGCCCTGTGACTGTGACTCAGTCTCTGCAGATGACCTGCACAGGGCTGGGCACGGCCACCCAGGCACCCTCTGTTCTCTGTCAGTGTCTCCTCGGATGGCAGTGGCCTCAGCACGCGGCTCAGACCTGGCTTCCCTGCGGGGCCTCGCCTTCTCTGTCCTCACTGGCAGACATCCCTGAGCAGCGCCCCCATGCTGGCAGAGGGTCGGGTCACCCTGAGGGCAGCCCTCTGGCTGCTCGGGCTCTGGGCAGTGCTGGCCCCTGTCCAGTGCTCTCAGCACCGTCCCTCATGGCGCTACATCTCCACGGAGGTGGTGATTCCCAGGAAGGAGCTGCACCAAGGCAAGGGCGCCCAGGGGCTGGGCTGGCTCTCCTACAGCCTGCGCTTTGGGGGGCAGAGGCGCGTCATCCACATGCGCCGCAAGAGGCTCTTTTGGCCCGGACACCTGATGATGACTCAGGATGACCAAGGAGTCCTGCGGGCCGACCACCCCTTCGTCCCTGAAGACTGTTACTACTTTGGCTACCTGGAGGAGATCCCTTTCTCCACGGTCACCATAAACACGTGCTATGGGGGTCTCCAGGGCTATATGAAGTTGGATGACCTTACCTACGAAGTCAGCCCCCTCAAGCACTCTCCAAAGTTTGAGCACACTGTTTCTCAGATGGTGGCAGACGCCAGCGCAATGGGACTGATGCACAGACCGGGCTATGAGGAGGAAAGGGACCCTCTGCTCTCTCCAGCAAGCATCACTGAAGCCCCCAGGATGTCTAGTAAGCTGTATACATTCCATGAAGCACATATCAAAGGAGCTTTGCAGTCTACTAATGCATTTTACCGAACCATAAACAATGTGTCAAACACTGTTCAGTCCATGGTGGACGTGGGCAATATCATTGATGCTGTTTATCGTGGTCTTCAGACAAGGTTTTATATTAGCGTCATACACGTTTATGATGTTAGGGACCCAGTCAGCACTGAGTCTCTCAGACCACGGAGTGCATATTTCCAGTTCTATACAACAGTCATATATTCTGTTTTTAGACCACATACAGCCGTAATCTTTAGTACAGTTGAACCACCTGATGGTGCCTATGTTCCAAGCTTACATACTTTCTGCCATGAAGGTAATTTGTTACCAATTGCTACATCGGGGAAAAATACCCTAACAGTGGCTCTCTATGTGTGCTTTCTACTGGGCAGAAGTATTGGACTGTATTACGACAGTGAAAGCTGTGTTTGCCAAAGAAGGACCACCTGCATTATGAATGGCTACCAGTCACTGACAGACGCTTTCAGTAACTGCTCTTACGAGAATTTACAAAATGACCTTAGGAATGAATTGAACACTTGCATGTTTCAGACTGACATGGCATATCACAACAGATCGATGACACGCGAGCGTTGTGGGAACAGAGAAGTGGAAGCTGGGGAGCAGTGCGACTGCGGCTCCTTCAAGGAGTGCTATAGCAACCCGTGCTGTGACCACCTCTGTTCTTTCACTGCTGCGAGTGTTTGTGATGCAGAAACATGCTGCACAAACTGCACATTCTCCAAGCCCGGGACGCTCTGCAGACCCATCCGGAGTATATGTGACCTTCCTGAGTACTGCCGTGGGATAAGCAAGACCTGCCCTAAAGATGTGTTTATGCAGGATGGAACCCCTTGTGGTGAAGAGGGGTACTGCTTTAATGGAAGTTGCACAGACCGCAGTGTGCATTGCAAAGAAATCTTTGGCAGAGGGGCTTTGAGTGGTCCGTTTCCATGCTATAATATAAACAGAAGAGCCTTCCGATATGGATTCTGTAGAAGAATAACTTGGTCTTTCCGCTTTATAGCTTGTTCAGAGGAGGATATGCTTTGCGGAAGGCTGCAGTGCACCAATGTCAGTTTTCTCCCTCCGCTGCAGGAACACGTTGGATTTCATCAAACTCATACGGTAGAGGGCTTGTGTTTTGGGCTGGACCTACACCGTGGGCAAGGAACAGTTGATTATGGCCATGTGAGAGATGGTACCCTCTGTGCTCCTGGAAAGTACTGTTTAAACACCTACTGCAACGGTTCTCTTAGTAAAATGAACTATACGTGTCTCCCTCAGAAATGCAGCTCCAGAGGCGTTTGCAACAGTGAAGGCAAGTGCCATTGCCACGTGGGCTGGGCACCTCCGCTTTGCCAAACCACGGGTGACGGGGGGAGTGAAGACAGTGGACCCCCTCCAAAAGTATTCCGATCGGTACAGCATGATGAAACAATTTTAGTCTATGTGAGACTGGTGTTCGGTCGCCTGTATGCCCTTACAGCTGCATTGCTCTTTGGTGTGGCCACAAATGTAAAAACTATCCATACCAGTAAAATTAAGGAACAGACAGTGAATCCTGTGTAAACCAGCCTCCTGACCCCTGCACAACTGCAGGGGAGGGAGGAGGAAGTTCTGAGAAGGAATCAGTGATAGACAGCAAAGCTGAAGTCTGCGGCAGTCAGGGGTGGGGGCAGGTATCCGGAGGGCCGGCATTCTCGCACCGGGTCTCTTCGATAGGCCGCTGATCAGCACTCTCAAATAAAGCTTGAAAACCGTACACAGGTGTCCTCTAGCATTTTGTATTCCTAAGAGCCCAAACTGAGCCTGAGGCTGGTCAGGAGAGACCTGAGTCAGCAACTGGGTCTTGACCCAGAGCTGCTGGTCCTGGTGTCAACAACCCCTCTAGGGGCAACTTCACTGGGGGTTTCTCCAAATCAGTGCTCTTGAACACTGAGGTTTTCCTCATCTCCTAGGTACCTTCTCGTTTGAAGGACTACTCCCAGTCGAGGACTACTCACGCGGGCTGTGGGGTTAATGGGGTGGTCTGCCACGTGTGGCAGCCCCACTGTCCTCTGGCAGCTGGGCAGGGTGGGTACCTTCCATGTCCCACCTCAGGACAGAGCAGAGACACAGGCAGTCATTTCTCACCTTTGGGTGACCTCTGGCTTTTTCTGAGGTGAACGTCATCCGTGTGTGTGCAAGAGTGAGTGTGCTCAAGTGCTGGGTGTGTCTGGCCCTGGGAGGACGTGCTCCGGGTGCCCAGCCTGGTGCCCATGGCCCCCAGGCTTTGCAGACTCAGCGCTAGAATCTAGGTGGGCTCTCCTCTTTCCCCACCATTCTTGGGTAAAGGCTTTAAACTCCTCAAATTCAAACTGGGTTCTAATACTCAGAGGTGGCAGGTTCTGGAAACCCTCTCCCAGGCCCCACACTGGCTCTGGAAGCGGGAGCCCAGGGGCCACTGGGTCTGCTGGGGAGACGCACTGCCAGCACTCATGTGTGAAGACCCTCCCGACCGCCCCAGGGTCCTCCCCGCTCCCATCGACCCCTGCCTGCAGAGCCCGGTGCAGGCGGAAGAGGTGCCCCCCACCCTGTCCAGGGCCAGGACTGTTCCCCCTTCTCCTGGTCAGGGCTGGCAGAGAGCCTGGTTTAGGTGCTTTCAACACCGGGGCACCTGCTCAGAACGTTGACAAAGCCTCCTTTGGCCCACCTGCTCCCTCCCTTACCTGAGGAAGCAAGAGGGCCAGAGACAGCTCCCTAAGGTGAAAGGCCACTCTTCCACCAAGCCCGTGGGACACAAGGTTCTTCTCCTTCGAGCGGTTCTTCCCCCATGTGGGAGAAGAAGCTGGAGAAAGCGGGCTGCGGTGGGTGAGACACTGCAAAGTCCCACTGAGCACAGTCAGCGGCTTCGGGTCCACCCAGGGCTTTGGAAGGAGGGAGAGGACGCAGAGGCAGTCTTGTCATGTTTCCTGACCTGAAGCAGCCCAGGGGAAAGGCACGTATTTGCTATTAGTCGATTCTGAAACTGAAAGCAGAAATAGAGTCTAAAATAGAAGATACCTTCCCCTGTCTCTGGGGAAGAACCAAAGAAACCTGACCAAGCAGCACGTATCAAAGAGTGGGACTGATGACGGTGATGGTGAGTGAGCCCCTGGAACCCTGGACCGGCTGGGAGGGGCTCATCAGCAGAAGGTTGGGCCCACCCAGGAGGAGATGCTCCCTAGGCCTCCCACCACCCCCCAGAGCCACACCTTCCTGACCAGCCCGGCCTCAGTGCCTCCCTGTTGGAGAAGACTCTGGAGAGTCTCTTGGATTGCAAGGAGATCCAACCAGTCCATCCTAAAAGAAATCAGTCCTGAATTTTCACTGGAAGGACTGATGCTGAAGCTGAAGCTCCAATACTTTGACCACCTGATGTGAAGAACTAACTCCTTGGAAAAGACCCTGATGCTGGGAAAGATTGAAGGCGAGAGGAGACAAGGATGACAGAGGATGAGACGGTTGGATGGCATCACCGACTCGATGGACATGAGTTTGAGCAAGCTCCAGGGGACGGTGATGGACAGGGAGGCCTGGTGAGCAGCCGTCCATGGGGTGGCAGAGTCGGACACGACTGAGCGAGTGAACTGACTGACCTGAGGCCTCCCACCACCCCCCAGAGCCGCACCTTCCCGCCTCAGCGCCGCCTCCTGCTCTCACCTGTCCTTGCTCATGGACACCCGCTGGCCCCCCTGCAGGGGACAGCACTGCAGTCCCTGTGGGCCGGGGGTTGCTAGCAGCCTCAGAAGGAAAGCCCCCGTGCATGGAGCCCCCAGGACTGGCCACAACACCAGCCCAGGCTAAGCAGGTAGGCGTGGACACTGGTGAGGGCCTCAGCAAGCAGCCACAGCTGCCCAGCACAGCTGCAGCCCCACGAGAGCACACGCTGGGGGCGCTCGGCTCCAGGGGCCATGCTGGCCACCTGGGGCTCCAGGGGTGACCTGGAGGGGACGAGGGGAGACATGTCCTCTGCCTGGAGTCGTGTGCGGGTGCCCACGGGAAGCCTAGGGCAGTGGCCAGGTGCTCCTGTTGTCCACAGAGGTGAGATATCAGCCTCAGAATGCAGGGCTTGGCGAGTCCTCTGTCCAGACCCAGCAGAGTGCGCGTTGTCCACTCAGCCTGAGCTCACTGTGGACCTGCTCTGGACTCCGTGCCTCTGTGCCATCCTCCCCAGAAGCCAGAGCCCTTCCCCACCTTTGGGGTCCAGCCCCGGTGGATCCAGGGAATTTGAATCAGGGATGGCATTGGCGTGAGAAAAACTTATTTGTTTATTGATATAAGATTAGATTAAGAAACAATAGTGTAGTAGGAAGATTAAGTGGAGAGAAGAGGCTGATTAACTTGGGTTATGTAGAAAACCAATCAAGCTCCAGACAAGGAGCTTGCACCATCTACGTTAGGCCTCCGGCGCCCATTTGAATATCAGAGAGTGCCCCGCCTTGGGCTCTCTCTCTTATGGATCTTAAAGGCCTGGACAAGTAAGTAGACATAGTGAGCCTCCACGTCCCAGATGGGAATTCAGCCTGAAATTAGAGTAAAGAGGAGACATGGGGGAAACCAGTCCAGCGACTGGCTCTCCTTCTATTGTCCTTCAAGGCCTTTTATACTTTTGATTATACATAGAGATCAATGGGTAACGCAGCCCAGCCTCTTTCTGGATATCTTTTTGTGTACAAAAGGTCTCAGGTGATTTACATTATCCTCTGGCCAAGAGGCTTGTTAACACTTTTTGGCTCTCCTCCTTAATGAATGTTAATTTCATTTCCCCTAAGTGTTTTTCTTTAATCTGCATCTCCTTAAAGCGCTAAAGTTACATCTCTATAGAACAAAGGCACAGTGGGTTATAACAAAGAAGGTACTTAACTCAAAGATCTAATGTTGCTAATACCAGGTCTACTACTTGTTTTTCTATATACCAACTATATCTAAAAACAAAGGATATGAAAATTTGGCACCAAGTATTGGCTCAACAAATGAAACCTTTAATCAGTCCTATTCTAGTGATTTTGACTCCTCGGAAGCCCCTACATTCCTAGGATGTTTTAAGCTTCCTGTGCCTCCTGTGGTCAGGAGGCCTCAAACAATCACACGCGCAGCTGTACGAGTCCTGCAGGCAGGCTAGAAAGCCATCAGAGGGGTTTTTGGATTGAAACACTCTTTCAAATGCAGAAGACTAAAGCCCTGAATTGACTTTTTCCCGAGAATGTCAGAAGAGTGGAAAAGCAGGCAGATTCTTATTTTTGGAGGGTGGATGCTCAGGAAATTCCAGGGGGAAAACCTGAGGTCTGATTAGCCTTGCCATCAGAGCTCTGCCGCATGACCTCGTCACAGGAGGAATTCCTCACGCTGGCTCCCAGCACCCACCCCAGAACCAACCCTACCCACCCACCCCCAGTGCCGTCTTCTCATCAGAGCCTCTGTTCTTGTGTGGAGATCTGGCTCCACCAGCAGCTGGCAGGCAATGGTGCCTGAGCCCCTTGAGGCCCGAGTGCAGCCTGTGGAGTAATTAATCATCACAGTCGCCACGGGTTCCCTGGGGTCATGGTGAGGACCCAGTGAGTGACGTGTGGGCACTGGGCGGGCTGCCCAGGCCACACCAACCACTCAGTCCTCCAGGATCTTCACCAGCTTCTGCCACTTTGTTCCTGCAGCCTGAGCGCCACCCCACCCCCACCCCGAACCTGCGGCAGCTGACACACCTGCCCCACCCGCGGCTCCAGAAAGTGTGCGCCTACCCCCAGCATGGCCGTGTCTGTGGAGCCAAAGCCTAGCTGTGGGATTCACTCCAGTGGCCCTGGCCCTCGGGCAGAGCACGACACACCCACAACCTGGAGGCCACCGCCCCAGCAGGCAGTGCTTGCAGGCAGCCCGGCCGTCCAGCCATGTCTGCAGCAGTGCTCTCTGTCCCTGCCTCAGTCCAGGGGCTCTCCCTGCCCCACACCACCCGCTCCCCCTGCAGGCTCTGCTCCTCTGCCCTGGACACAGTGCAGGCTGGGAGGTCGAGCAGGTCCAGAGCACAAGGGTTAGCAGAGCATGCCAACAAAGTCCATGCCGTCACCCAGGACGTTCCTTTTCTAGCCACAGAACTGACTGAGGAAGAAGTAGGAATCGAATTAGAAGGCTAATCCTCAAGAAAACACTGAGGTTACCGAGTCTGTAACCATCTGCACAGGCGAGTCCGGGCCCTGGTGGATTTGGGCAAGCTTTCAGACATCTGCAAAACTGGTCATGCCCGTGTGCAGGGATCCTGCCCTGACGCCCCGTGGCCGTGTGTGGGCCAAAAGGAGAAGCTCAGGCTGGATGACATGGCAGCAAACAGCCAGACGTCATCAGTGAAACTCTTATTCTTGCTTGTTGTGGTTTAGATGCTAAGTTGTGTCCAACTCTTCACAACCCCATGACTGTATAGCCTGCCAGGTTCCTCTGGCCATGGGATTTCTCAGGCAAGAATAAGGGAGTCTCTTGACATTTCCTTCTCCAGGGGAGCTTCCTGACCCAGGATCAAACCAGCATCTCCTGCACGGGCAGACTTCTTTACCAGTGAGCCACCAGGGAAGTCCAGATGAAATTCTAGGAAGCCAAACTCTGTCCAGTTCACTGCACAGACTCGAACCAGACACTCAGAACTTGCCGCGGCCAGCACAAGCAAGAGTTGCACCTGCACAGGGAGAGAACGGAGCGTCCCCGCTAAGAAAAATAAGAGAGAGACAAAAGATGGGGTTGAGAGGATCAGACCACAATTGGCTGATGCCTTTCTTTATTAGGCTATAGTATTTATAGGATAATGTACGTGACTTAAGACATGTACAAGATTATTTTTTAACCTCAGGATACAATCACTAGACCCTTACCATTGTGTACAGAGTATACTAAGTAATCTATCTTCTATGACATGTTGCAGGACACCCTGACTTTAAGGGCTGTAAAAACTCTTCAAGGGTGGCGGGACAGGGAGCTTAGGAACAATGCCTAAGGCTCTGCATACCTGCCGAGCAGCTCCCAAGACTTAACCCTTTACGGGCGGTCCCCCGCAGCTCCCCTCTCTTTATTTTTTTTTTAAAAGCTCCATAAGGTGTCGGTGTTGCAACATGTTTTTATGTATCAGAATTTTCATGTGTAAGAATTTTTTAACAATACTACAAATAAAACAAGGAGCCAAACAAATCACGATAAGCACAACAATCAAAACCGCGCCCACAGCAATTATGCTTCGCCACAGTGAATGCAAGCTAGGGAAGTTAGAAAATAAATTTTGTAAAAAATTGTCAACAGTATCAGCTATGTTTAGAGTAGCTTTAGGAGAATTTTTAATATTAAGAATTTCATTATGTAATTGCAATAGGTCTAGAGAAACATTAGTATTAAACCAAATTCCTTGTAGATGTTTCTTCACCTTATCCCATGGAAAGTCAGATGCATTATAAGCCTTTTTTGTAACACAAATCCATTTATAATTAGCATGACATTGAATTTTCATGCGAAAGCTAATGCTCTGAACTTGTTCTCCTAGAACTCTAACCACATCATATAAAGCTGATAATCTATCTTCTATTTTTCTATCTATATCTTCTTGTGTTCTCATTACTTTAGTAACGTTATATAACAAGGAATCTACAGTATGAGCAGCTTGAATGGATTGTGCCAGAGATACAGAAGCAGTAACAGCAGTTGCTATAAGGGTGATTAAAGATACTATACCCAGAACAATCAGGCTCACACTTTTTTTAGTGCGGTTAAGAGCCGTGTTAATGCGTTGTAGCAATTCTAAAGCAGTCTCGTCATACCAAGCTTCAGTTATTTCAACTGGTAACATTACAAAAGCAGGTTGTTTTACTATTATAACTTGTTCTCCTTTTGCAACACCTCTTATGCAATTAGTAAGTATGCAATTAGAACAATTTAAATGATAAATATTCAATGACAATGTTATTTCCACATGGCCTTGTATCAACATAAATGGGTAAGGGACACAAGCTCGGGGATATAAAAACCCCGTAACTCCTACATTACCATATTTACTCCCACTGATATTGGGTTGTAAATATAGACTATTGCCATGACCAAAAGCAGCCAAAAGTTTCCACAGTTCTGTTTGATATGTGTGAGCAGCGTTTACAGAGAGAATGGGTGGATGCTGTCCTCGATATTCAGGAAAATCAGGTTTTCCTCCAGGTGCCCAATCCCATAAAAAGGTGGTATTGGCATTGTTGATGTTGTACACCGACGCAACCCGGGCTCGACATAAAGTCCAAGGAGTGTCTATTCCTATGCGGATGCTTAGATGTTTGCCACAAAACGGAATGTCGAGAGGTCCAGTTCCGTCACGGTGCGATCTTTTTCCGGTTTTTTCATCAATGCCAGAAATAGTCACTCGAGGATAGGATATATCAGCTGACACCTGTATACAGTGAGGATGCTATAGTATCTAAGAGTCGTGCCACGAAGTCCTGATAAGGCTCATCAGGTCCCTGTCGGACCTTTGAAAGATCTTCTGTCTTAGTACTGGAGCTAGGGAGTTTTTTCCATGCCTGTCGGGCTGCATTTGATATTTGTGCATATGCACCAGGTAAGAAATTAAGTTGAGTATTAGTAGCCTGGAAAGCGCCTTCACCAATCAACATTTCATAGGAGGTTTGTATACCTTGCTGCCGATTAACATCGGCTATACGAGCACACTGTTCAACATATTCAGATTTCCATAATAAATAATCTCCCCCCGAAAGACAAGCTCTAGCTATTTGTTTCCAATCATTTGGGGGTAGATTCTGAGTACCCAAACTTTCTATCATAGCAACAGTGAATGGAGCGGTAGGACCGTATTGTGAGCAAGCAATCTTTAACTCTTTCAATTGCTTGAAAGGCAGCGCTTCATAGAAACGCTGGTTATTATGTTCAAAGACAGGAAAAGCAAGAGAAAAATCGGAGACAACCTCACCAAGTCGTTGTGCTTGTCTCAATGCCTTTTGTAGCGGAGACACATTTTCAGATGGCGGAGGAGGAGGCCCTGGAGGGGGATCGAGACCAGCAACTACGGAAGGAGCATAGGCAGGGGGGAGAGGCGGAGCAGAAGGAGATTTTGAGTTGTTACTAGGAAGCTTGATTCCTGAGTTCTGTAAAGCAACAGTGAGATTTTTTAAACATTCAACCAAATCATCTTTAGATGTTGACGCCCCCTTTTCTTGTGCCAAAAAACCCCAATCTTCTTGATGGTATTTAGCAGCCTCTTCGTCTAATTCCGCCTCATCTGTGGAGGAAAGTGAATCATCATTATCTGGCGGATGCGATAAGTTACAAAACGGAGGGTCACCTTCAATTCCCTTGGGAACAGCATACTTGGGCTCCGAATCAGGAACATGAAGAGGATTTTCTTCCTGTTTTAATAAATTTCCTAAACGTTTTAATTCATCATTATCAAAGTCCAGGCAATCACGAATTAGTGTCCAAAAGGATAAAGTTTCTACAGGAACCTTTTCAGGGCCATGTAAAGTATAATGAGTCCGAATTTGTTCCCCTACCTTCTTCCATGTCTCTAAACTTACTGTGCCTTCTCTGGGGAAGCAAGGGCAAACTTCCTCAATAAATGAAAGAAAATTGATTAATTTAGGTTTGGAAATAGTAATTCCCCGGTGTTTTAACATTACAGATAACATATGTGCAAACAATTGACGACTATGCATCTGTCCCATATTTATACTCTCAACTATATACCTTACTACTCCTCCTTAATTTAAATCACTTGTATACTTATATACTCACTCTTTTCAGCTTAATAAGAGTAGTGGCGAGGAAAAGCTGTCGATCTTGAGCCCCACGTTGGGCGCCACCTGCCACGGCCAGCACAAGCAAGAGTTGCACCTGCACAGGGAGAGAATGGAGCGTCCCCGCTAAGAAAAATAAGAGAGAGACAAAAGATGGGGTTGAGAGGATCAGACCACAATTGGCTGATGCCTTTCTTTATTAGGCTATAGTATTTATAGGATAATGTACGTGACTTAAGACATGTACAAGATTATTTTTTAACCTCAGGATATAATCACTAGACCCTTACCATTGTGTACAGAGTATACTTAGTAATCTATCTTCTATGACATGTTGCAGGACACCCTGACCTTAAGGGCTGTAAAAACTCTTCAAGGGTGGCGGGACAGGGAGCTTAGGAACAATGCCTAAGGCTCTGCATACCTGCCGAGCAGCTCCCAAGACTTAACCCTTTACGGGCGGTCCCCCGCAAGAACTCTGTACAGCTCACCCAGGGATCTCCCCCATGGGAAGCAAAGACTCACTCTATTAAGGCACTGCAAGCCCAGGTGGACGCCAAGGGGGCGCCCCTCCCGCCTCCACACCTGCAGTCACCCTGAAAGGTGGTGAGACGGCTTATCTATTTCAGGCAGGACAGGCCCTCCCTGTAGGGTGCCCCTGCCCCATGCTGGGCCTTCCTGGCGCCTGTGCTTCTGTGGAACAGCTCAGCCGGTGCTCCTCAGACGTCGGAGGGCCTGCCCCAAGGGAAAGGGCACGTTTTCCTCTCTTCCGACACCGGCCACGTAACTTCCTAAAGATCAGCACTCTTTCCCAGCTCTGGAGGATTCTCAGCAAACCTCTGCCCACTTTAAACGACTTACATGGCTGGGCACCCTTGGTGACCTTTCTGTGAAATACCCTCAAGTCCTTCCGATGGACGATCCTTTGTCTCAAAAATGTTCTTGACTGTGCCTTCGACTCCCGGTAAGCAGAGTGACTTCTAAGAATCCACTGCCCTTCTGGGGCTAGAATCTTGTTTGGCTTGAATAAAATCTCCCTTCTTCTTCTTTCCTTTGAGAAATAGAGTACTTCCTGCCATATCAGTAAACAAGGATGCCACAGTCATCTGAAATGCCAGCCCTCCAAAGGTGAATTACAGAGCCCTGAGGGCCCCCAAGGACGTGAACCATACCTGCCGTCCAGCAGCCCAGGGACTGCAGCCACTCCCCTCAGTCAGCCCTGAGGAAACTCAGGATGTGAAAACACAGGACACTGGCCCAGATAGTGGAGGTGCTTGTGAAATGAATGCTTTCAGGAAGTCCAGACTCTTGCACCTTCCCACTCACAGCTAGGCACTAGCTCCTGAACTTGGGTTATCTGGCTTTCTTTAGTTAGCAGTACCCCTTGCACGTTCAAGCCACCTTCCCTTTGTTGCAAAGCGTCTGTGTCACTGCTCCCCCACCGCCCTCCATCCCAGACATGAGGCCCCGGCTCCCCGGCAGTCTCACAGCACACCTACTGCACTCCCAGCAACCGCCCCTCAGGCTGCAAAATCACTGCAGACGGTGATTGCGGCCATGAAATTAAAAGATGCTTGCTCCTTGGAAGAAGACCTATGACCAACCTAGACAGCATATTAAAAAGCAGAGACATTACTTTGCCAACAAGGGTCCATATAGTCAAAGCTGTGGTTTGCCAGCAGCCATGTATGGATGTGGGAGCTGGATCATAAAGAAGGCTGAGCACTGAAGAATTGGTGCTTTTGAACCATGGTGTTGGGGAGACTCGTAGAGTCCCGAGGACTGCAAGGAGATAAAACAAATCAATCTCAAAGGAAATCAATCCTGAATATTCATTGGAAGTACTGATGCTGAATCTGAAGCTCCAATGCTTTGGCCACCTGATGCAAAGAGCTGACTCATTAGAAAAAAGCACTGATGCTGGGAAAGCTTGAGGGCAGGAGGAGAAGGGGATGATAGAGGATGAGAAGCTTGGCTGGCATCAGCAACTGAATGGGCATGTGTCTGAGCAAGCTCTGGGAGATGGTGAAGACAGGGAAGCCTGGCGTGCTGCCAGCCATGCGGTCTCAGAGAGTCGCCCACAACTGAGTGAACAGAAACAAAACTTGATGAGATTCTGATCATGTGTAAATTGTCTATTTTCAGGGGTTTTTGGTTAAAAAAAAAGAGAAACAATTTTCAGCTCCTCGCTCTCTATATCTCCAAGAGGATAGCCTCTTTCTTGTAATGCCCAGAAACTGGAAACAATTCCCATTTCAAAGATCAGCTTAATGAATGCAGCAACACTGCCATGATCATGCTTGGAAACCCCACCTGTCATTGACGCCCATGATTCTGGTATACACAGAGGAAGGTGGCATTCACAAGTAGTCATGCTCAGTGAAACAGGATGTTCCAGGAGAAATGCAGACCACATGATTTTATTTTGTAAATTCTAGAAAATGAAAAGCAATCTGAAGTAATCCTCAAGTAATCCTGGAGAAAAGATCAAGATTACGACAGGGACGAAGAAGAGAAGGGACAGGAAAGAGGAAAACCAGAAGCTCCTGAAAATAATGAAATAAACTGATTTGCTCTCTTGATGGTGGTCATGCCACGTCAGCATCTATCAGAGTGCACGTGGGTTATTGTATCACGAACCACATTAAAGCTGCTAGAGATGCACAGATGGATGCCTTGGCATTTAAGGGGTGAAAGAAAGATAATGAAATGTTAGACTTTTGAAATTGCTTGTAAAGGGCCCTGCTGTCTCCAAGTATTTTATTTAACAACAGGAAGAGAACAAAGTTCTCATTCTCAGGTAACAGAAGGGGCTCTCCAACCTCCCCCGGCATCTCTGTCCTGAAGTAGTTCAGGGGGCAGCCAGGCCCAGGCCACAGATGTGGACACTGGGTCTAACGGTCACCCAGTGTTTATCCTTGGATGCTCCAAAAGCCCTCTGTAGTCCCGGGTGCAGTGTATCTCTCTAATACAAGGGTTACACAGCCACCTGCCTCACAGGGCTGTGTGCATGAGAAAAATGACTTGTGAGAGTTATTGCTCTGGAAGAAAATTGTATTTTCTAAATACCTTCAACACCACAAAATCCAAGACACTGGCTTGTTCTCCTGAACTCTGTCCTTTCTGCTCTCTTTCCATGACATAACTTCTTATATACCAGCAGGTCATGCAAATAGGGCCCTCCATCTCCTGAAGCTCCAATACTTTGGCCGCCTGATACGAAGAGCTGATTCATTGGAAATGACCCTGATGCTGGGAAAGATTGGAGGCGAAGGGGGTGACAGATGATGAGATGGTTGGATGGCACCACTGACTCAAAGGACAGGAATTTGAGCAAACTCCAGAGATCCTGGAGGACAGAGGAGCTTGGCGTGTTGCAGTCCACGGGGCCTGAGTGAGGCAATGTTCGAGGACCTTTATCAATGTTGTATTGACTCTTTGTCTGAGCTCTTGTGCAAAAATGTGTAAGAGTATTTTGACATATTTAATTTTAATTACAAACAACTTCCCAAACTGAATTCTATTCAATGAAGTAAGATCATTTTAAAATGTCTCACATTTAAATAACTGAGGAGTGAGGTCCTGTCTTTCTGTGACTCACTGAGCCCACAGACACTTGTTCTGACACAGCACGCCTGTGCACAGACGGGCCTTTCCCGGCCCTATGTGGCCTTGAAACCTGAAGACCAGTTACATTTCCTTCCACACGAACAGGAATTGGTATGGTCTCCTCCAGACCTCCAGCTGATCAAAGCCAGGCCAGATGCTGGGCATGTGCTTGAAGGCTGTCACTGATTGCACCTGGTAAATATCAGGCTCACCTGGTTCCAGGTGTTGGATGGCACTCCTCCCCTCCCCGGCCCAACAGCGTCTGCTCCCTTTTCAGGTCCAGACCAGAGGGTGCAGATGTGTGCTCTGATTCTTACTCATCCCGCTTTAGCGGAGTGTCTTATTATCTACACACAGGTAGGTTCTTCCTTATTTAACTTACTCTACCAAGAGCTGGTGGCTCAGATCATGAACTACTTATTACCAAATTCAGACTCAAATTGAAGAAAATAGGGAAAACCGCTAGACCATTCAGCTATGACCTAAATCATTATACAGTGGGAGTGAGAAATAGATTTAAGAGCCTAGATCTGATAGATAGAGTGCCTGATGAACTATGGAATGAGGTTCATGACATTGTACAGGAGACAGGGATCAAGACCATCCCCATGGAAAAGAAATGCAAAAAAGCAAAATGGCTGTCTGGGGAGGCCTTATAAATAGCTGTGAAAAGAAGAGAGGCGGAAAGCAAAGGAGAAAAGGAAAGATATAAGCATCTGAATGCAGAGTTCCGAAGAATAGCAAGAAGGGATAAGAAAGCCTTCTTCAGCGATCAATGCAAAGAAATAGAGGAAAACAACAGAATGGGAAAGACTAGAGATCTCTTCAAGAAAATTAGAGATACCAAGGGAACATTTCATGCAATGATTGGCTAAATAAAGGACAGGAATGGTATGGACCTAACAGAAGCAGAAGATATTAAGAAGAGGTGGCAAGAATACACAGAAGAACTGTACAAAAAAGGTCTTCACAACCCAGATATCATGATGATGTGATCACTAATCTAGAGCCAGACATCTTGGAAAGTGAAGTCAACTGGGCCTTAGAAAGCATCACTACGAACCAAGCTAGTGGAGGTGATGGAATTCCAGTGGAGTTGTTTCAAATCCTGAAAGATGATGCTGTGAAAGTGCTGCACTCAATATGCCAGCAAGTTTGGAAAACTCAGCAGTGGCCACAGGACTGGAAAAGGTCAGTTTTCATTCCAATCCCAAAGAAGGAAATGCAAAAGAATGCTCAAACTACTGCACAATTGCACTCATCTCACATGCTAGTAAAGTAATGCTCAAAATTCCCCAGGTCAGGCTTCAGCAATACGTGAACCGTGAACTCCTTGATGTTCAAGCTGGTTTTAGAAAAGGCAGAGGAACCAGAGATCAAATTGCCAACATCTACTGGACCATGGAAAAAGCAAGAGAGTTCCAGAAAAACATCTATTTCTGCTTTATTGACTACACCAAAACCTTTGACTGTGTGGATCACAATAAACTGTGGAACATTCTGAAAGAGATGGGAATACCAGACCACTAAACCTGCCTCTTGAGAAATCTGTATGCAGGTCAGGAAGCAACAGTTAGAACTGGACATGGAACAACAGACTGGTTCAAATAGGAAAAGGAGTACATCAAGGCTGTATATTGTCACCCTGCTTATTTAACTTCTATGCAGAGTACATCATGAGAAATGCTGGACTGGAAGAAGCACAAGCTGGAATCAAGATTGCTGGGAGAAATATCAGTAACCTCAGATATGCAGATGACACCACCCTTATGGCAGAAAGTGAAAAGGAACTAAAAAGCCTCTTGATGAAAGTGAAAGAGGAGAGTGAAAAAGTTGGCTTAAAGCTCAACATTCAGAAAAGGAAGATCATGGCATCTGGTCCCATCACTTCATGGGAAATAGATGGGGAAACAGTGGAAACAGTGTCAGACTTTATTTTTTTGGGCTCCAAAATCACTGCAGATGGTGATTGCAGCCATGAAATTAAAAGACACTTACTCTTTGGAAGAAAAGTTATGACCAACATAGATAGCATATTCAAAAGCAGAGACATTACTTTGCTGACTAAGGTCCGGCTGGTCAAGGCTATGGTTTTTCCTGTGGTCATGTATGGATGTGAGAGTTGGACTGTGAAGAAGGCTGAGCGCCGAAGAATGGATGCATTTGAACTGTGGTATTGGAGAAGACTCTTGAGAGTCCCTTGGACTGCAAGGAGACCCAACCAGTCCATTCTGAAGGAGATCAGCCCTGGTGTTTATTTGGAAGGAATAATGCTAAAGCTGAAACTCCAGTACTTTGGCCACCTCATGAGAAGATTTGACTCATTGGAAAAGACTCTGATGCTCAGAGGGATTGGGGGCAGGAGGAGAAGGGGATGACAGAGGATGAGATGTCTGGACGGCATCACTGACTCGATGGACATGAATCTGAGTGAACTCCGGGAGATGGTGATGAACAGGGAGGCCTGGTGTGCTGGGATTCATGGGGTCCCAAAGAGTCGGACATGACTGAGCGACTGAACTGAACTGAACTATTATTGAAAATGTAGAAGCAATGCGGTAAATTCTATTTCCTTCTATAATTTTCCTTCCATACATTTCCTTCTGTAATTCTGTGATTATATCTCCATCTATAAAAGGACTCTTTTCATGAAACAGAATGGAGAAAAGGGCTTTTCATAGACAGCACATTCCACATCAGTTGATACACAGGTGAGATCCCTGGGCTGAGGGAGAACTGACCTTTCCTGAAGCTGCAGTGTTGATATCTCAGGAAGGAGTGGACCAGGGTCACATGGACAAGATGTCAGTCAGAGATGGGGACACACACTGGTCTTTTCAGGCTCCAGGAGAGATAACACCACTGATGACAGCACTCACCTCCACTGGGAAACCCGCTGTAAAGTGCACACACGCTGTGATGGTCGTCATCTCCAATGTACATCCTCACAGATGGAAATGCAGGTGTGAGGCCACAGCCTCAGGGCCACGGGGAGAGGGGGGAGCTGTGCTCTGCTCCCCCGCTCTGCTCACTCAGAGGACCTCAGACTCAGTCCAGGGCATGGAGACCCAGGACTCGGCAAAGCTGCTCTCAGAGGGGTTTTCAGGGGAACCTGCTTGCTGACAAGGAAATGGCAACCCACTCCAGTACTCTCACCTGGAGAATCCCATGGACAGAGGAGCTTGGTGGGCTACAGTCCATGGGGTCGCAAAGAGTCGGACACGACTGAGCGACTTCACTTCACTTTCACCTCTGTTTCCTGAGGAGGGCCTTTCCTCTGACCGTGCCGCCCTCACACTCTGCACGCCGTTCACTGTGAACATTTGCCCCCAAGAACCATGCGTGTCCTCTCACCACTGTGCTGGGGACTGTGCTCCCTGAGCTCCCATCTCACTGGCAGGGAAGCAGAGAGGAAGAAATAAGCCCTTGGAGGACGAGGGAGCCTGCGCCCAGTGCCAGGACAGCTGCAGCATGTCGGAGCACCGAGGAGCTCCCAGGAGCTGCCTGTCCTCAGTCCTCAGCAGCCTTGGGCCTGCAGTGTCCACCCTCGGGGAGGGGATGCTCAGCTTCACAAGTTCCTGCAGACACTCAGCCGTGCACAGGGCAATGCAGGACAGGCCACTGGGAAAGTCACCATGCTGGGAAGACATCTCAGCAGAAATGTCTGCTTTGTCCACAAAAGTAATGCTGTGTTTCATTGTTATTATTAATAATTAAATAATAAGCATTGTTAATGCTGTGTTAATTATAATTCTGTGTTTAATTAGAACAAACTATCTCTAGGGTGATTCTTGAGGATATTTAAGCTGTTTCAGATGAATAAATAGTCACACAAGCTAAAGGAAATATAAATGTTTTGGGAATTCTGATGAACATTTAATTGTATCAAAGTCCATTTGAATTCAGTAATTATTACATGTATATTTTCCCCAAATTTTTGAATGTGGAGTAAGTAAACATAAGCTAATCAGAAAAGAAAACAAATAAGAGTTTGTGTCTGACGTCTGCATGGTCCCTGAATGTGTGGTAGGCATTTGATGAGTAAAGGTAAGCCGCTCCATGGGATTAAACTCTCTTCCCCAAATCTGCCATTGTTCCCTGACAGCATCTTTTCCCCTGCCAGCCCTTATCATCATTTCATTCCTCAATGACAGTCTGCCTGGTTTGGGGAGGGGGACCCCAGGAGGGGCCTGAGTTCTCTAAGGGCACAGTCAGCACCCCCTCACAGGGGGAGCCCCATAGACAAGACCTCTATTCACTGCTTTCTGCTTTTTATACAGAGGTCCCTCCCGTATGCAAATATCCACTCAGGTCACAGGGTAGAAACAGAGCCCCAGCTCACTTAAATTCAGGTTCCTCCTCGGGCTTGAAGAGCTCTCCAGGACTGGTGACTCTCATCTGCTCCAAGATGAACCCACTGTGGGCCCTCCTCTTTCTGCTGTCAGCCCCCAGAGGTGAGTGTCTCTGGATCAGACATGGGCACGTGGGGAAGCTGCATCCGAGCCCATGGGTGACCATGCTTCTCTCTGTCCACAGGGGTCCTGTCCCAGGTGCAGCTGCAGGAGTCGGGACCCAGCCTGGTGAAGCCCTCACAGACCCTCTCCCTCACCTGCACGGTCTCTGGATTCTCATTAACCAGCTATGGTGTAGGCTGGGTCCGCCAGGCTCCAGGAAAGGCTCCAGAGTGGGTTGGTGGTACAAGCAGTGGTGGAAGCGGGGCTATAACGCGGCCCTGAAATCCCGGCTCAGCATCACCAGGGACACCTCCAAGAGCCAAGTTTCTCTGTCACTGAGCAGCGTGACAACTGAGGACACGGCCGTGTACTACTGTGCAAGAGACACAGTGAGGGGAAGTCAGTGTGGGAACCCAGACAAAAACCTCCCTGCATAGATGCCCGTGCCCACCAGGGGGCGCTCAGGACTCACTACAGAACTGCGCCCCGGAGCAGGTGCAGAAGAAGCGTTGGGCGATGGGAGGCCTGGGGGGATTCTCCTAGAGATTCTCTTTCCTCCTCCTGCCCAGGAGCTGCACCATAGACCCTCTTCTGTGTCCTGGTATTTCATTGTTATGGTTTATGTCACTCTCAGACAACTGGGTGTGTATATATATTTTAATTTTTCGTTGAATCAAAGATAGCTTTATGCAAACACACACACACACACACACACACACACACACACAATACTCAACACCTAACATTTTTTCTCCTTCATTTTTCTTCTGTCTAAGGAACTCAGTAAAACACTTGACTCTCGTTAATTTCAAAACTGTTAACTATCCTGAAGGAAACAAGATATACTTAAACATTTAATCTTTGTTCTGTTTTTGTACTTGAGGAAAGAAGAGTCCCAACCTCCCTCTTTCTGTCAAATTGCACAGTTAGAATCTGGAGCGAGCAGTGTCAAAGGCTCCAGTGGCAGAAGTCCCCACTGCTGCATATGCGATGATTCTCGTCATTCAGATTCTGTACCGCAAAGTCACCTACACGCTCGCTTTCATTAGCGTCTTAACATAAACACTGTTACCTTTTGTCCTTATATAGACATTGACAGTATGGCCAGTTCACTGAGTCACTCAACACACACATTCCAGGTGAGGGCAATCAGGGTGATGCCATCTCGCCTCAACCTCTCTGAAGTCCACACCCATTCTGAGCTTATGCCTGGATCATTCATAAGGGAAATACAGAGATCCTCAGGTGGATTTGGCCGTGGGGTCAACGTGGAGCCCACCACCATGTGTCCTCTCTCCCATCACAGTGATCGTCACTGGCACAGGGACAGGAAGCAGGAGCTGTGCTGGGCTCAGCCCTGAGGAAAGACCTAAGGACTGAGAGGGCGAGGGGCTGAGCTGACATGGGCACGGGGCAGGGGAGGGGGCCGTCAGGACAGAGACTCTGGACTCAGAAAGGGGGACCTGCCCTGGGATCTGGTTCCAAGCCTCTGATAGACACGCTGCTTTCCCACCCTTGCTCGCCAACCATGAAAATTCAGAAGGCACCCATGGGGATCCCGGGGTGACCAGGGTGAGTGTGACCACAGCCTCGGCTCCAGGTCGGGGTCCTGCCGGTTCTGGGGTGAAGGAAGGGACAGTGTCCAGTCGAGGGGGTTCAGGCGCTGTTGTCCCCTGTCCACAGGTGTGCACTCCAGGTGCCGCTGGTGCTCTTGGGGCTGAGCTGAGGAAGCCTGGGGCATCAGTGAAGGGCTCCTGCAAGGCTTCTGGAGACACCTTCCCGACTACTACAGGCACTAGGTGCGACAGGCCCCTCAACACGGGCTCGAGCGGATGGACAGCGTGACAGCAAGGACGGTGGGACAAAGCAGGCACAGAACTTCCAGAGCAGAGTCACGCTGGCTGCAGACTCGTCCACCGGCACCGCCTACATGGAGCTGAGCAGTCTGAGGTCCGAGGTCACGGCTGTTTGTTACTGTGTGAGACACAGTGTGAAAACCAACATCCCGAGGGTGTCAGAAACCCTGAGGGGCAGGGCGGCTGTGCTGGGAGAGGAGAGAAATGATGGTTTTCCTGACTTCTCGTCACCAAGAGTCTGGAATCTGAGAAATCAGATCATGCTCTGCTGGGACACTGGTGTTTTTGAGCAAGATCTCAAGATAACAAATATATGAAAGAAAGATGCGAGGTAAAGATTTCCCTCCAAAGGGTTAGGGATTTTTATTCCTTTCTTAGCAGGGTTATTGAGAGCCTCATTGTTCTTGGAAATGTTAGGTGAGGCATTATCCGGGAATATCTGGTTAATGTCAAGAATGGGATTCTTGTTCTGTAGAGTCTCCTGGCAAGTCCTCTGGCTCATTCTTCAGTTTTCAAAGTGGCATCGTCCTTGGGGGATCCCAAGGGTGAGTTTCTATTTCCCAGTCTCTGCAAGCAGCCCAGACGTGGCATCTGGTCAGACAGCCATGAGCAGGGCTACCGAGTCGGGGTCGACAGGCGCACAGGCCCCTCAGTCTGTGGCGGCACATGGTTCCTCCCAGGGACCGCGGCCTGCAGTGCCCTGTCCCCAGGGGCAGTGCTTGTGGTCACCACCTAGAGGGAACCCTGTGGGAGACACTGGCTGCTGTGAGGCCCACGTCCTAGCCGGTATCACTCTGCGGGTCATCGTGTCAGCTTCCCACACGTGTGCGGCTCAAATCGATGCACACACATTCCCTTTCCAGCCACAGTTCAGAGTCTGATATCAGCTTCACTGGACTGGAATCCAGATGCGGCAGGACCACAGTCCCAAGGCTCTCAGGGTCTGAATGCATCTGAGCTCCCAGAATTCAGGTTTGGAATTCCTGTGCACCTAGGATAATGAGGTGAGAATCGCGGTCTTTGGCAGATGCTTAGATCATGAGAGGAGAGTCCTCATGATTTGGGTTGGAGTCTTTCTAAGAATCCCCAGAGGACACACTTGTCCCCGTCCACCAGGTAAGGAACCAGCAGGAAGGTGGAGATGTGAGCCTCGAGAGGAGTCTCACCAGAAGGCAGCCTCACTGGTGTCCTGACCTGGGGCTTCCAGCCTCTAGGACTGTGGGAAATAAAGGGTTGCTTACAGACCAACCACTTGAGCGCCTGTTATACACTCTGAAAGGATACAGTCAGGGACAATCTGCTTCTTTGCCCTGTCCAGTCTAGGGCTTCACTGCCCGCATCCCTGGCTCTCAGCCACTTCCTTCATCTGCACAGCCCAGCAAAGCACCTTCCATCAGTGGTCACTTCTCCCAGGGTTGATGCCCTTGGCCTCCCTCTGATGAACACATTTGTGGTTTCAACTGGAGCCACATGATAATCCAGGAAAATCAGACCTCTAAATTAGTCACATTCTCCAAAGTCCCTTCTGCCATGTGAGATAACATTCAGAGACTCAATGAATGATTCAGACAAACACAGTCCACCTTCAGCCCTGCAAATACATCCTTCCCACAGGCCCAGTACACTTAGCAAATCCCAGAAAACCTCCAGACTGTCAACCTAAAATTCACACTAAATCATAATCTCAATTATAATAAAGATTATAGAGCAAAGTTGGCCTAAATACCATCACCTCCAAGTCCCACATCTAGTCCTCTAACTCAGCTATGCATGAGGATTTGTGTTCTAAAATACAACACTAAGGCAGGCATATCTCAGCTACAAGGAGCTTCATTCCGTGTGAGGCAGAAAGGACCCTGGTCCCAGGTGCACGCGTGGTCCCTGGTCCCCTGGGCTACAGCTGTGTCTGACTCTTTGCGACCCTGTGGACTATAGCCTGCCAAGCTCCTCCTCCATGGGCTTCTCCAGGCCAAGAATACTGGAGTGGGTCAGTATTTCCACCTCCAGGGGATCTTCCCGACCCAGGGACTGAACCCAAATCTCCTGCATTTCTTTCACTGCAAGCAGGTTCTTCACTGCTGAGCCACCAGGGAGGCCCCCCTGGCCCCGACAGTGTTTAAACCCATCCATGCGAACCTACTAAGTGCAAGGTCTGGGAATAGTCTTCTCCGGCTCCCCTTGCAGCCTCTGGGCCTGTTGATCTGCCCCCTTACTTTCCATTCCTTAAGGTGGGAGGTGGTGCATATTTGAAGCTGAGTGCTTTCACCAGCCTATTTCCTGCTCTGGGATCTTGAACCATCGCCGTGACCCTCAAGTAGAAGACAACTGTGGATGGTGCGTGATCCTCTCTAGTCGTTGTTGAATCTGATTTGCTAATAGGTTTTGAGAAGTTTCGCATTAAATTCATCAAAGGTATGTTTTATAAAGTCCCTAGAGATGCTCTCTGTTCCGAGACTGTTGCTCCTCGGAAGGTTTTAAACTCACTATCATGAAGTCCAGTTTGCACACATGATCAGTCTCGTCATGTCGTCTGCTCCATCTTAATTCACTCCTGCAGGTTTTACAGTTTAGGAGTTTGTCCATTTCTTCTAGATTGTCGATTTCTTGGCATGCAACTGTTTGTAATAATCTCATATGATTTTTTGTATCCTTGTGGTATTAGCTTTATGTCTTTTCTAGTTTTTATTTTATTCCAGGACATTCTTTTTCCTCCTTTGGAGACTGACTAAAGATTTATGGTTTTGCTTGTCTTTGCAAAAATTACAATGACAACGTCAGCCAGCTGATGATTTCACGATCGTTTTGCCTGTTGTTTGTGTGTGTGTGTGTTCATGTCAATATTATTAATTTCTGCACTTTTTTGTTATTTCCTTCCTTCCACTGCCTCTGCGCTTTTCTGGTGCTTTTTTTCTAATTTCTGTAGGTAGTAAGTTTGATTGTTTTCTTCGAGTTTCTTGAAGAAGGCCTGTATCATTGTCAGCTTTCAATTCTGAACTATTGGGAAGGAATAGAGTTTAGAGATGAGTGTGTGTTAGTCACTCAGTCGTGTCTGACACTTTGTTACCCCATGGACTGTAGCCCGCCAGTCTTCCTTGTCCTTTCTAGGCAAGAATACTGGAGTGGGTTGCTATTTCCTATCTTTCAGACCCAAGGATTCAACCCAGGTCTCCTATATTGCAAGTGGATTCTTTACCACAAGAGGCAAAATTCTCATTACCTACAGAACACTGTAGATAGAAAACCTTAAGGACTCCCCACAAAGCTACTAGACCACACTCATCCAGAGAGCACTGAACTCAACAGGTTGGAGTGGGTGCCAGCATCTGATTGCTCATGGCTTAGGAGTTGGTGGGGATACTCTGGATCCCACTTCTGATGCCATAAAATAAACCCCATATAAACCAACCAGCAGTGGATTTGGGGATGTGGTCTGCAGCCTTCCAGTCCCGAGAGATGAGAAGCATATTTGGGTTTTACAGGTGGTCCAATGGGATCACAAGATCACAGAAAGTGCAGGAGAGGGAAAGCCTGTTAGGCGATGCCCCACAAGCCTCCACTGGCCTTGACGATGGACAAAGGTGTTGAGCTGAGGGAGGAGCCCCAGGGCCCTTCCCTGGAGGCTTGACCATGTTACAGAGCATCGGGGACAAGGGACCGCACACACTCTGAGGCAGAGTGAGGAGAGGCCTCTGCCCAGAGCACTTTCAGGGGTCGGGAAACTGGATCTGGCACAGAAGACATGCTGGTGCACAACTGCTGTGGCCAAAGCCAGATCGGGAAGGGCTTTTCATAGACAGTAGGTTCTAACTCAGTCAGTGTACAGGTGAGCTCCCCGTGCCGAGGAAGAGCTGACCTGCGCCAGACCCGAAGGTGTGACGTCTCAAGGCAGGAGAAGCCCAGGGTCACAGGGACAGGGCATCAGTCAGAGTGGGGACACACACTGGTCTTTTCTGGCTCCAGGAGAGATAACGCCACTGATGACACTGACGACAGCACTCTCCTCCCCTGGAAACCCGCTGTCAATCCACACACGCTGTGACAGTCGTCAGCCCCCGTCTACATCCTCACACCCCGAAATGCAGGTGTGAGGCCACAGCCTCAGGCCACAGGGAGACGGGGGAGCGGAGCACTAAGGGGCTCTAGGAGCTGCCTGTCCTCAGTCCTCAGTCCTCAGTCCTCAGTAGACTTGGGGTCCTCAGTGTCCACCCTCAGGGAGGAGATGCTGAGCTTCACGAGTTCCTGCAGACACGCAGTTGTGCACAGGAAAATGCAGGCTGCCGGGCAAGTCAGCGGTGCTAGGAAGACAAGCATCTCAGCAGAAATGTCTACTTCGTCCACAAAATTAATGCTGTTTTTAATTACTCTGAACTAACCTCCTCTAGAGTGATTCTTGAGGTTATTTAAGCCTCTCAAGATGAACAAATAGTCAAGAAACCAAAGGAAAATATAAATGCTTTGGGAATTCTGATAGACATTAAATTTTACTCAACTCCATTTGAATTCAATGTGATTATTATATGTATATTTTTCTCTGAGTTTGCATAGAGTAAGTAAACATCAGCTAATCAGAAAATAAAAAAATAAAATAAGTGTTTGTGTCTAACAAATGGCTGGTACCTGAATATGTGGAGGGCATCTTTTGAGTAACAGCAAACATGTTCATGAGATTAAAGTCTCTTCCCCAAATCTGCCTTTGTTCCCCGAAAGCATTATTTTCCTGACCAGCCCTCCATCATCATTTCATTCCTCAACAGTCTTCTTGTCGTGGGGATAGGGACCCCAGGAGGGGCTGAGTTCTCTAAGGGCACAGTCAGCACCCCCCTCACAGGGGAGCCCCATAGGCAGGACCTCTATTCACTGCTTTCTGCTTTTTATACAGAGGTCCCTCCCGTATGCAAATATCCACTCAGGTCACAGGGTAGAAACAGAGCACCAGCTCTCTTAAATTCAGGTTCCTCCTCGGGCTTGAAGAGCTCTCCAGGACTGGTGACTCTCATCTGCTCCAAGATGAACCCACTGTGGGCCCTCCTCTTTCTGCTGTCAGCCCCCAGAGGTGAGTGTCTCTGGATCAGACATGGGCACGTGGGGAAGCTGCATCCGAGCCCATGGGTGACCGTGCTTCTCTCTGTCCACAGGGGTCCTGTCCCAGGTGCAGCTGCAGGAGTCGGGACCCAGCCTGGTGAAGCCCTCACAGACCCTCTCCCTCACCTGCACGGTCTCTGGATTCTCATTAACCAGCTATGGTGTAGGCTGGGTCCGCCAGGTTCCAGGAAAGGCGCTGGAGTGGCTTGGTAGCATATATAGTGGTGGAAGTACATACTATAACCCGGCCCTGAAATCCCGGCTCAGCATCACCAGGGACACCTCCAAGAGCCAAGTCTCCCTGTCACTGAGCAGCGTGACAACTGAGGACACGGCCGTGCACTACTGTGCAAGAGACACAGTGAGGGGAAGTCAGTGTGAGCCCAAAAACCTCCCTGCATAGGGGCCCATGCCCACCAGGGGGCGCTCAGGACTCAGTACAGAGCCGCGCCCCGGAGCAGGTGCAGAAGAAGCGTTGGGCGCGGTGGGGGGGGCTGGGGGGGATTCTCCTAGAGATTCTCTTTCCTCCTCCTGCCCAGGAGCTGCACCATAGACCCTCTTCTGTGTCCTGGTATTTCATTGTTGTGGTTTATGTCACTCTCAGACAACTGTGTGTGAATATCTATTTTAATTTTTCCGTGAATCAAAGACAGCTTTATGCAAACACACACACACAACACTCAACAGCTAAAATTTCTTCTCCTACATTTTCCTTCTGTCTAAGGAACTCAGTAAAACACTTGACTCTCGTTAATTTCAAAACGGTTAACTCTTGAAGGAAATATAAGATATTAAAACGTTTTATTCTTTGTTTTGTTTTTGTACATGAGGAAGGAAGAGACCCAACCTCCTTCTGCCTGTGAAACTGCACACTTAGAATCTGGGGCGAGCAGTGTGAAAGGCTTTGGTGTCAGAGGTCCCCAGTGCTGCATATGCGATGATTCTCGTCATTCACAGATTCTGTACCGCAAAGTCACCTACACACTCGCTTTCATTAGCGTCTTAACATAAACACTGTTACCTTGTGTCCTTATATAGACATTGACAGTATGGCCAGTTCACTGAGTCACTCAACACACACATTCCAGGTGAGGGCAATCAGGGTGATGCCATCTCGCCTCAACCTCTCTGAAGTCCACAGCCATTCTGAGCTTATGTCTGGATCATTCATAAGGGGAGCTACAGAGGTCCTCAGGTGGATTTGCCCCTGGGGTCAACGTGGAGCCCACCACCATGTGTCCTCTCTCCCATCACAGTGACCGTCACTGGCACAGGGACAGGAAGCAGAAGCTGTGCTGGGCTCAGCCCTGAGGAAAGACCTAAGGACTGAGAGGGCGAGGGGCTGAGCTGAGATGGACACGGGGCAGGGGAGGGGGCCATCAGGACAGAGACTCTGGGCTCAGAAAGGGGGACCTGCCCTGGGATCTGGTTCCAAGCCTCTGGTAGACACATTGCTTTCCCTCCCTTTCTCGTCAACCATGAAAACTCAGAAGGCGCCCATGGGGATCCCAGGGGGACCAGGGTGAGTGTGACCACAGCCTCTCTGGACTCCCAGGAAAAGAGCTCCTCAGTGCACATTCCTCTTCAAGCTCCAGGGTAAAACCCACCCCTGGGCTGTGGGAGCTCACCCCTCTGCTCACACAGGATGGAGGCCTCAGTGAAGGCAGAGCTGCTGTGTAGAAGGTGAGGCTTTGGGGTCTTCACCTCTGCCTGGTGGCAGCTCCCGAAGGGGAAGGCCTCGAGCATCAGACACACATCTGTGGGGGTTATTGTGCCAGCAGGTGACTGACTGGGTTTGAATCTTCCTGTCCCATGGTGTCCTGTCCCAGGTGAACGTGCCGGAGTCGGGCCCTGACCTGCTGAAGCCCTCACAGACCGTCTCCCTCACGTGTGCTGCCTCTGGTTTCTCCATCACGTGGTTATGGTGGGAGTTGGATCCACCAGGCCCCAGAGAAGGGGCTAGAGTGGATGGGAAGCATATATTATAATGGTGGCACTCATGACCGCCCCTCCATCAAGAGCCACACCTCCATTTCCAGGGACACATCCAAGAACGAGTTCTCTGCAGCTGAGCTCTGTGACCTCTGTGGACACAGCTGTGTATTACTGTGCAAGAGACACAGTGAGGGCTGTCAGTGTGAGCTCAGACACAAGCCACCCCTCGGGGGGCCCGGCAACCACCAGGGGGCTTGTGGGACACACGAGCACAGGGCTGAGCCCAGGAGCAGGTGCCCCGGGGCTGGAGGGGATTCCTGGGAGAGCCTGTGCTTCCCTTTCCCGCCCAGGAGCCCACCAGAGACACTCTTCTGTGTCCTAACGTCTCACTGCTGGCCTTTATGTCACACTCGACATACTGAGGGAATCTACAAGTGTTTTGCAGTTTTGATTTTCTGTTGAAGTAGGATGGATATTTACATGCACATTTAATACTCAAGATTTAAGGATAATTTCTGAGTTTATGTTTCTTCTCCTCAATGGATCTCAGCATACCCCTGAGGCCCATCCCCATTTTCTTGGTGAATCTGAATCTTGAAATTTATGAATGTTCTGAGAAGACACAGGAGATTTTCAGTTGCTGCAATTTTTGTTGTTTTTGTACATGTGGAAGGAAGAGATTCACTCTCCTTCTTTCAGTGAAACTGCACAAACAGGTAGAATTCTGCAGTGTCCAGTGTTATAGGTGCTGGTGCAGAGAGACCCAATACTGCGTATTCAAACATCCTCATTGTCCAGATTTCACATTTGCTGGTTCACCTTCTTTTTAGCTATTATTAGCGTCATAAGACATACACCATCATTTCACAGTCATTATGGACATTTGCAATGTGGACTCTCTTTAAATCACCCAACACACACATATCTCTACTTGAGGGCAGTCAAGTCCATTCCCTCATGTTTCATCCAATCATGTAAATCAGTCTCCTTCACGTTCACTTTACTGACATAGTTTCACATTTTAGTGCTCCTTAGTTGACAATTTTCTCCTTTAAAATGACCCCGTGTGTAGTCCTCAAGCACAGGGTAGTGTCTCTAAGCACCCATTGCTGCAAGCTAACTTTAAATAGAAAATATCTTTCTCACAAAGTTTCATTCAGGCAAGATTGGTATTTCTGGGCATGTAAACTTGACATTGATGTCTCAAATATAAATACTATTTTTCAAAATGGGTATCAGATCTCAATTTTTGTTATTGGAGGTAGCCTTGGAAACTTGGTTCAGTTCCAAATGCAGATGGTAAAATGGAGATTTATGGAGATTTATAAAGTCTGGCACTGTTTCCACTGTTTCCCCATCTATTTCCCATGAAGTGATGGGGCCGGATACCATTCAGGCATGACTTAAATCCCTATGATTATACAGTGGAAGTGAGAAATAGATTTAAGGGACTAGATCTGACAGACAGAGTGCCTGATGAACTATGGACAGAGATTTGTGACATTGTAAGGGGACAGGGAGCAACACCATCCCCAAGAAAAAATAAATGCAAGAAAGCAAAATGGTTGTCTGAGGAGGCCTTACAAATAGCTGTGACAAGAAGAGATGCCAAAGCAAAGGAAAAATGGAAAGATATCCTCATTTGAATGCAGAGTTTCAAGGAATAGCAAGGAGAGAGAAGAAAGCTTTCCTCAGTGATCAATGCAAAGAATTAGAGGAAACAGTAGAATGGGAAAGACTAGACATCTGTTCAAGAAAATTAGCGATACCAAGGGAACATTCCATGCAAAGATGGGCTCAAGAAGGACAGAAATATTAAGAAGCAAAACATATTAAGAAGAGGTGGCAAGAATACAAAGAACTGTACAAAAAAGGTCTTCACAACCCAGATAATCACGATGGTGTAATCACTTATCTAGAGCCAGACATCCTGGAAAGGGAAGTCAAGTGGGCCTTAGGAAGCATCACTAGGAACAAAGCTAGTGGAGGTGATGGAATTCCAGCTGAGCTATTTCAAATCCTAAAAGATGGTGCTGTGAAAGTTTGCACTCAATATGACAGCAAATTTGGAAAATTCAGCAGGGGCCACAGGACTGTAAAACTCACTTTTCATTCCAGGCCCCAAGAAAGGCAAAGAATGCCAAAGAACGCTCAAACTACCACACAATTGCATTCATCTCAAATGCTGCCAAAGTAATGCTCAAAATTCTCCAAGTAGGCTTGAACAATACATGAACCGAGATTTTCCAGATCTTCAAGTTGGCTTTAGAAAAGGCAGAGGACCAGAGATCAAATTGCCAACATCTGCTGGATCATCAAAAAAGCAAGAGAGTTCCAGAAAAAAAATCTATTTCTGTTTTATTGACTATGCCAAAGCCTTTAACTGTGTGGATCACAATAAACTGTGGAAAATTCTGAAAGAGATGGGAATACCAGACCACCTGTCCTGTCTCTTGAGAAATCTGTATGAAGGTCAGAAAGCAACAGTTAGAACTGGACATGAAACAGACTGGTTCCAAATAGGGAAAGGAGGCCGTCAAGGCTGTATATTGTCACCGTGCTTATTTAACTTATACAGAGGACATCATGAGAAACGCTGGGCTGGATGAAGCACAAGCTGGAATCAAGAATGCTGAAAGAAATATTGATAACCACAGATATGCAGATGACACAACCCTCATGGCAGAAAGTGAAGAAGAACTAAAAAGCCTCTTGATGAAAGTGAAAGACGAGAGCAACAAAGTTGGCATAAACTCAATAATCAGAAAACTAAGGTCATGGCATCTGGTCCCATCACTTCCTGGCAAATAGATGGGGAAACAGGGGAAGCAGTGAGAGACTTTATTCTGGGGGCTCCAAACCCACTTCAGACAGTGACTGCATCCATGAAATAAAAAGACGCTTCCTCCTTGGAAGAAAAGTTATGACCACGGGGCGGTCCTAAGATGGCGGAGGAAAAGGACGGGGAGCCCGCTTTCTCCCTCACAAATTCATCAAAAGAACATTTCAACGCTGAGTAAATTCCACAGAACAACTTCTGAATGCTGGCAGAGGACATCAGGCACCCAGAAAAGCAGATGATTGTCTTCAAAAACAGGTAGGAAAAAATATAAAAGGTGAAAAAAGAGAAAAGGAGGTAGGGAGGGAGCTCCGTCCCAGGAAGGGAGTCCCGTCCCAGGAAGGGAGTCTTAAGAAGAGAGAAGTTTCCAAACACCAGGAAACACTCTCGCTGCCGAGTCTGTGGCGAGCCTTGGAAGCACAGAGGGTCACATAACTGGGAAGAAAAATAAATGAAAAATTGAAACCCACAGATTACAAGCCCGACGGTAACTCCCCCAGCGGAGAAGCAGCGCAGACGCCCGCGTCCACCACGAGCAAGTGGGGGCTGGGCAGGGAGGTGCGGGCTGCAGTGCTTTTTAAGAATCGGGCCAGAATGCCACGAGCATAACCAGAGCAAGCTAACTTGGGCTAGCATATCAGACTGTGGGATAGCTACTACGCGAAAAGCTCTAACATAAGACACTGCCAGGACCACGCACAGAACAAAGGATGGAACAGAAACAGCCGGCTGCAGACCATCCCCCTCTGGTGACAGGCAGCCAGAGCCGTAAGGGCTGGAAAGGGGCAATCACAGCCCCAGAGAGACACTAAGTGCCAAACTGCAAGCAGGCTTCTTTGCTAACTAACACTTCTTGGGGTTCTGGACAGTCACCATCCACCTCAGAAGGGGCGCCCGCGGTACACCCAGAAAACTGAGCAGCAGGGCCGGGAAAGGCGATAAGTCGCAGCGACTGCGCTCGCCAAACACCTGAGCTACTCGATCCTGGGACAGGCACAAAATGCAGGCCCAACCAAATCTGCGCCTCTGAGGGCTACCTGAGAGCCAAGCCTGAGTGGCTTAGACCAGGGAGGTGCATGCAGCCTTGGGCCAGCCTCAGACGGTTCCCGGCAGAGCCACGCAGAGCCTGAGCGGTGTGCACCGTGTGCAGGGGCAGGCCCAGCGGGGCTGAGACACTGCGATCACATGCCAGTCTTATTTGTGTGCAGCATCCCTCCATCCCCACAGCGCGACTCAACAAGAGAACCTAAAAAATAAAAAAGTGTCCACCACCATTGCCCCCTGTGTCAGGGTGGAAATCAGACACTGAAGAGACCAGCAAACAGAAGAAGCTAAACACAGGGAACCGCCTTGGACGGGACCCCACACTGCCCACAGCACCAGAGAAAGTCCCAGATGCATCCTTACCATTTTTACGACCATTCTCTTTTTTCTTTTTTGTTGATGTTGTTGGATTGTTTTTTCTTTTCTTTTTCTTCTTCTTTTTTTTAACTTTTTAAATTTTTAAGTCCTCTGTTTCTACTTTAATTTTGATTTTTATAACCTACTATTACTTTTCAAAAAAAGGACCCTATTTTTAAAGCAAACACCATATATATATTTTTTGTAGTTGTTGTTGTTGTTTAATAATTCTCGTGACTTTGTGTTTTTTTCTTCTTCTTCTTCTTTTCTTTAATATTGTATTTTTGAAAAACCAACCTCTACTCTAGACTTTTAATCTTTGCTTTTTGGTATTTCTTGTCAATTTTGTACATTTAAAAACCCAATCTTCAGTACCCAGTTTTACCTGAGAGCAAGGTTACTGGCTTGACCATCTCTCCTCCTCTGGACTCTCCTTTTTCTCCACCAGGTGGCCTCTGTCTCCTCCCTCCCCCTTCTCTTCTCTACCCAACTCTGTGAATCTCTGTGTGTTCCAGATGGTGGAGAACACTCAGGGAACTGGGTACTGGCCGGATCTCTCTCTCTCCTTTTCATTCCCCCCTTTTATCCTCCTGGCCACCTCTGTCTCCCTCCTCCCTCTCCTCTTCCCTGTATAACTCCGTGAACACCTCTGAGCGGTCCAGACTGTGGAGCGCCCATATGGACGTGATTACTGGCTGGCTTGCTCTCTCCTCTTTTGATCCCACCTCATCTCATTCCAGTCACCTCTAGCTACCCCCTCCCTCTTCTCTTCTCCATGTAACTCAGTGAACCTCTCTGGGTGTCCCTCAATGTGGAGAAACTTTTCATCTCTAACCTAGATATTTTATCATCGGTGCTGTATAGATGGAGAAGTCTTGAGGCTACTGTAAAAATAAAACTGAAAGCCAGAAGCAGGAGGCTTAAGTCAAAATCCTGAGAACATCAGAGAACTCCTGACTCCAGGGAACATTAATCGATTGGAGCCCATCAAACGCCTTCATACCTACACTGAAACCAAGCACCACCCAAGGGCCAACAAGTTCCAGAGCAAGACATACCACGCAAATTCTCCAGCAACACAGGAACACACCCCTGAGCTTCAATATACAGGCAGCTCAAAGTTACTCCAAAACCATTAACATCTCATAACCCATTACTGGTCACTTCATTGCACTCCAGATAGAAGAAATCCAGCTCCACCCACCAGAACTCCGACACAAGCTTCCCTAACCAAGAAACCTTGACAAGCCACTGATACAACCCCACCCACAGAGAGGAAACTCCATAATAAAGAGAACTCCACAAATTCCCAGAATACAGAAAGGCCACCCCAAACGCAGCAATATAACCAAGATGAAGAGACAGAGGAATACGCAGGAGGAAAAGGAACAGGAGAAATGCCCACCAAACCAAACCAAAGAGGAAGAGATAGGGAATCTAGCTGAGAAAGAATTCCAAGTAATGATAGTGAAAATGATCCAAAACCTTGAAATCAAAACGGAATAACAGTGTTTGCAGCCGCCGCCGCGCCGCCATCACTCTCCAACACCAGCGCCGCCTCTAGCTCGCCGAGCTCCAGCAAAGGAGAAGGGGGGTAAGTAAGGAGGTCTCTATACCATGGCTCGTACAAAGCAGACTGCCCACTAATGGACCGGTGGTAAAGCACCAAGGAAGCAACTCGCTACAAAAGCCGCTGGCAAGAGTGCGCCCTCTACTGGAGGGGTGAAGAAACCTCATTGTTACAGGCCTGGTACTGTGGCACTCCGTGAAATTAGACGTTATCAGAAGTCCACTGAACTTCTGATTCGCAAACTTCCCTTCCAGCGTCTGGTGCGGGAAATTGCTCAGGACTTCAAAACAGATCTGCGCTTCCAGAGTGCAGCTATTGGTACTTTGCAGGAGGCAAGTGAGGCCTATCTGGTTGGCCTTTTTGAAGACACCAACCTGTGTGCTATCCATGCCAAACGTGTAACAATTATGCCAAAAGACATCCAGCTAGCACGCTGCATACGTGGAGAACGTGCTTAAGAATCCACTATGATGGGAAACATTTCATTCTTTAAAAAAAAAAATCTCTTCTTCCTGTTATTGGTAGTTCTGAACATTGGATATTTTTTTTCCATGGGGTCCAAAAGTACCTAAGTATATGATTGCAAGTGGAAAATAGGGGACAGAAATCAGGTATTGGCAGTTTTTCCATTTTCATTTGTGTGTGAATTTTTAATATAAATGCGGGGACATAAAGCATTAGTGAAAGTCAAAATGTTTCAGTGAACAAGTTTCAGGAGTTCAACTTTATAACAATTATAAATAAACCTGTTAAATTTTTCTGGACAATGCCAGCATTTGGATTTTTTTAAAACAAGTAAATTTCTTATTGACTGCAACTAAATGGTGTTTGTAGCATTTTTATCATGCGTAGATTCCATCCATTCGCTATACTTTTCTAACTGAGTTGTCGTACATGCAAGCACGTGTTTTTAATGTTGTCTGTCTTCTGTGCTGTTCCTGTAAGTTTGCTATTAAAATACATTAAACTTAAAAAAAAACGGAATCACAGATAAATAGCCTGGAGACAAGGATTGAGAAGATGCAAGAAAGGTTTAACAAGGTCCTAGAAGAAATTTAAAAAAAGAGTCAATATATAATGAATAATGCAATAAATGAGATCAGAAACACTCTGGGGGCAACAAACAGTAGAATAATGGAGGCAGAAGATAGGATTAGTGAAATAGAAGATAGAATGGTAGAAATAAATGAATCAGAGAGGAAAAAAGAAAAATGACTTAAAAGAAATGAGGACAATCTCAGAGACCTACAGGACAATATGAAACCCTCCAACTTTCGAATCATAGGAATTCCAGAAGAAGACAAAAAGAAAGGCCATGAGAAAATACTTGAGGAGATAATAGTTGAAAACTTCCCTAAAATGGGGAAGGAAATAATCACCCAAATCCAGGAAACCCAGAGAGTCCCAAACAGGATAAACCCAAGGAGAAACACCCCAAGACACATATTATTCAAATTAACAAAGATCAAACACAAAGAACCAATATTAAGAGCAGCAAGGGAAAAACACTAATAGCACACAAGGGGATTCCCATAAGGATAACTGCAGATCTTTCAATAGAAACGCTTCAGGCCAGGAGGGAATGGCAAGACATATTAAAGTGATGAAAGAAAATAACCTACAGCCCAGATGACTGTACCCAGCAAGGATCTCACTCAAATATGAGGGAGAAATCAAGAGCTTTACAGACAAGCAAAAGCTGAGAGAATTCAGCACCACCAAACCAGCTCTCCAATGAATGCTAAAGGATCTTCTCTAGACAGGAAACACAGAAAGGGTGTATAAACTCTAACCCAAAACAATAAAGTAAATGGCAACAGGATCATACTTATCAATAATTACCTTAAATGTAAGTGGGTTGAATGCCCCAACCAAAAGGCAAAGACTGGCTGAATGGATACAAAAACAAGATCCCTATATATGCTGCCTACAAGAGACCCACCTCGAAACAAGGGACACATACAGACTGAAAGTGAAGGGCTGGAAAAAGATATTCCACGCAAAGAGAGACCAAAAGAAAGCAGGAGTAGCAATACTCATATCCGATAAAATGGACTTTAAAACAAAGGCTGTGAGAAGAGACAAAGAAGATCACACATAATGATCAGAGGATCAATCCAAGAAGAAGATATAACAATTATAAATATATATGCACCCAACATAGGAGCACCACAATATGTAAGACCAATGCTAACAAGTATGAAAGGGGAAATTAACAATAACACAACAATAGTGGGAGACCTTAATACCCCACTCACACACATGGGCAGATCAACTAAACAGAAAATTAACAAGGAAACACAAACTTTAAATGATACAATAGACCAGTTAGACCTAATTTATATCTATAGGACATTTCACCCCAAAACAATGAATTTCACCTTTTTCTCAAGTGCTCACGGAACCTTTTCCAGGATAGATCACATCCTGGGCCATAAATCTAACCTTGATAAATTCAAAAGAATCGAAATCATTCCAAGCATCTTTTCTGACCATAATGCATTAAGACTAGATCTCAATTACAGGAGAAAACTATTAAAAATTACAAGATATGGAAGCTGAACAACACGCTTTTGAATAACCAACAAATCACAGAAGAAATCAAAATATGCATAGAAATGAAGGAAAATGAAAACACAACAACCCAAAACCTGTGGGACACTATATAAGCAGTGCTAAGAGGAAAGGTCATAGCAATACAGGCATACCTCAAGAAACAAGAAAAAAGTCAAAGAAATAACCTAACTCTACACCTAAAGCAACTAGAAAAGGAAGAAATGGAGAACCCCAGAGTTAGTAGAAGGAAAGAAATCTTAAAAATTAGGGCAGAAATAAATGCAAAAGAAACAAAAGAGACCATAGCAAAAATCAACAAAGCCAAAAGCTGGTTCTTTGAAAGGATAAATAAAATTGACAAACCATTAGCCAGACTCATCAAGAAACAAAGAGAGAAAAATCAAATCAATAAAATTAGAAATGAAAATGGAGTGATCACAACAGACAACACAGAAATACAAAGGATCATAAGAGACTACTATCAGCAATTCTATGCCAATAAAATGGACAATGTGGAAGAAAAGGACAAATTCTTAGAAAAGTACAACTTTCCAAAACTGAACCAGGAAGAAATAGAAAATCTTACCAGACCCATCACAAGCACAGAAGTTGAAAGTGTAATCAGAACTCTTCCAGCAAACAAAGGCCCAGGTCCAGATGGCTTCACAGCTGAATTCTACCAAAAATTTCGAGAAGAGCTAACACCTATCCTACTCAAACTCTTCCAGAAAATGCCGAGGAAGGTAAACTTTCAAACTCATTCTATGAGGCCACCATCACCCTAATATCAAAACCTGACAAAGAAGCCACAAAAAAAAAGAAAACTACAGGCCAATATCACTGATGAACATAGATGCAAAAATCCTCAACAAAATCCTAGCAATCAGAATCCAACAACACATTAAAAAGATCATACACCATGACCAAGTGGGCTTTATCCCAGGGATGCAAGGATTCTTCAATATCCGCAAATCAGTCAATGTAATTCATCACATTAACAGACTGAAAAATAAAAGCTATATGATTATCTCAACAGATGCAGAGAAGGCCTTTGACAAAATTCAACATCCATTTATGATTAAAACTCTCCAGAAGGCAGGAATAGAAGGAATATACCTCAACATAATAAAAGCTATATATGACAAACCCACAGCAAACATTATCCTCAATGGTGAAAAACTGAAAGCATTTCCCCTAAAGTCAGGATCAAGACAAGGGTGCCCACTTCCACCGCTACTATTCAACATAGTTCTGGAAGTTTTGGCCACAGCAATCAGAGCAGGAAAAGAAATAAAAGGAATCCAAATTGGAAAAGAAGAAGTAAAACTCTCACTGTTTGCAGATGACATGATCCTCTACATAGAAAACCCTAAAGACTCCACCAGAAATTACTAGAGCTAATCAATGAATATAGTAAAGTTGCAGGATATAAAATCAACACACAGAAATCACTTGCATTCCTATACACGAATAATGAGAAAGTAGAAAAAGAAATTAAAGAAACAATTCCATTCACCATTGCCACGAAAAGAATAAAACACTTAGTAATATATCTACCTAAAGTAACTAAAGACCTGTATATAGAAAACTATAAAACACTGATGAAAGAAATCAAAGAGGACACTAATAGATGGAGAAATATACCATCTTCATGGATCAGAAGAATCAGTATAGTAAAAATGAATATGCTACCCAAAGCAATCTACAGATTCAATGCAATCCCTATCAAGCTACCAGCGGTATTTTTCACAGAGCTAGAACAAATAATTTCAAGATTTGTATGGAAATACAAAAAACCTTGAATAGCCAAAGCAATCTTGAGAAAGAAGAATGGAACTGGAGGAATCAACCTGCCTGACTTCAGGCTCTAAAACAAAGTCGCAGTCATCAAGACAGTATGGTACTGCCACAAAGACAAAAATACAGATCAATGGAACAAAGTAGAAAGCCCAGAGATAAACCCACACAACTATGGACACCTTATCTTCAACAAAGGAGGCAAGAATATACAATGGATTAAAGACAATCTCTTTAACAAGTGGTGCTGGGAAAACTGGTCAACCACTTGTAAAAGAATGAAACTAGAACATTTTCTAACACCATACACAAAAATAAACTCAAAATGGATTAAAGATCTAAACATAAGACCAGAAACTATAAAACTCCTACAGGAGAACATAGGCAAAACACTCTCCGACATAAATTGCCCTCTCCGACATAAATCTATGATCCACCTCCCAGAATACTGGAAATAAAAGCTAAAATAAAAAAAATGGGATCTAAGGAACATTAAAAGCTTCTGCACAACAAAGGAAACTATAAGCAAGGTGAAAAGACAGCCTTCTGAATGGGAGAAAATAATAGCAAATGAAGCAACTGACAAACAACTAATCTCAAAAATATACAAGCAACTTATGCAGCTCAATTCCAGAAAAATAAACGACCCAATCAAACAAAGGGCCAAAGAACTAAATAGACATTTCTGCAAAGAAGACATATGGATGGCTAACAAACACATGAAAAGATGCTCAACATCACTCATTATCAGCGAAATGCAAATCAAGACCACAATGAGGTACCATTTCACACCAGTCAGAATGGCTGCGATCCAAAAGTCTACAAGCTATAAATGCTGGAGAGGGTGTGGAGAAAAGGGAACTCTCTTACACTGTTGGTGGGAATGCAAACTAGTATAGCCACTATGAAGAACAGTGTGGAGATTCCTTAAAAAATTGCAAAGAGAACTGCCTTATGACCAAGCACCAAGAAGGCAATGGCATCCCACTCCAGTACTCTTGCCTGGAAAATCCCCTGGACAGAGGAGCCTGGTAGGCTGCAGTCCACGGGGTCACTAAGAGTCGGACTCGACTGAGCAACATCACTTTCATTTTTCACTTTCCACTTTCATGCATTGGAGAAGGAAATGGCACCCCACTCCACTGTTCTTGCCTGGAGAAACCCAGGGATCGGGGAGCCTGGTGGGCTGCCGTCGGACATGACTGAAGCGACTTAGCAGCAGCAGCAGCAGCATGACCCAGCAATCCCACTGCTGGGCATACACACTGAGGAAATCAGAATTGAAAGAGACACAGGTACCCCAATGTTCATTGCAGCACTGTTTATAATAGCCAGGACATGGAAACAACCTAGATGTCCATCAGCAGATGAATGGATAAGAAAGCTGTGGTACATATACACAATGAAGTATTACTCAGCCATTAAAAAGAATACATTTGAATCAGTTCTAATGAGGTGGATGAAATTAGAGTCCATTATACAGAGTGAAGTAAGCCAGAAAGAAAAACACCAATACAGTATACTGACACATATATATGGAATTTAGAAAGATGGTAATGGTAACCCTGTATACGAGACAGCAAAAGAAACACAGACATATAGAATGGACTTTCAGACTCTGAGGGAGAGGGAGAGGGTGGGATGATTTGGGAGAATGGCATTGAAACATGTATACTATCAGGTAAGAAACGAATTGCCAGTCTATGTTTGATACAGGATACAGGATGCTTGGGGCTGGTGCACGGGGATGATCCAGAGAGATGATATGGGGAGGGAGGTGGGAGGGGGGTTCAGGATTGGGAACTCATGTACACCCGTGGCGGATTGATGTCAATGTATGGCAAACCCAATACAGTATTGTAAAGTAAAAAGAGTAAAAATTAAAATTAAAAAAGAGAAAAGTTATGACCAATCTAGACAGCATATTAAAAAGCAGGGACATTACTTGGACAATAAAGGTCTGTCTAGTCAAGGCTATGGTGTTTCCAGTAGCCATGTATGGATGTGAGCGTTGGACTGCAGAGAAATCTGAGCCCTGAAGAAATGATGCTTTTGAACTGTGGTGTTGGAGAAGACTCTTGAGAGTCTCTTGAACTGCAAGGGGATCCACCTAGTCCATCCTAAAGGAAATCGATCCTGAATATCCATTGGAAGGACTGAAGTTGAAGCTGAAACTCCAATACTTGGGCCAACTGATGCTAAGAGCTGACTCATTTCAAGAGACCCTGAGGCTTGGAAAGATTGAAGGTGAGAGGAGAAGGGGACGACAGAGGATGAGATGGTTGGATGGCATCGGTGACTCCATGCAGTTGAGTTTGGGTAAATTCGAGGAGTTGCTGATGTGACGTTGGTGACACCAGGGAGGCCTGGTGTGCTGTGGTCCATGGGGTCGCAAAGAGTCAGACATGACTGAATGACTGAACTGAACTGAAATATTCACATGATAAAATAATATCTATATGAAAAGACAGGGCCTTCCTGTAATGTGTCTTCAGTCCTCTCCCTAGATGAAGTGATGTCAATGGAGCTCACAAACCAAGTGTTCCCCTAACCAAATTCAAACACTGAGTGAGCTGAAGGGAAGAGACTTCTCAGGGACCCAGAGAGACCACAGGGATGGTGGCCACACTCCATCCCCCACTTACAAGGACAGGGCTAGTCCACATGGAAATTCCTCCTCCTGCTCCAGGGTACAGTCCACCCCTGGGTTGAGGGAGCTCACATCCCTCCTCCCACAGGGCTGAGGTGTCAGGGAAGGCAGGGTTGTGGTGCAGAAGATGGGGCTGTGGGTCTTCTCTTCTGCCTGGGGACAGCTCCCCAAGGAGAGGGGCTCAGTGCAGACCTGGGTCTGTGGGGACGGCTGTGACTGCGGGTCACTGACAGGGACTGGCCCTCCGTCCCAGGTGTCCAGTCCCAGATGCACTGCAGCAGTCGGGCCCAGAGCTGGGGAAGCCCTCACTGGCCCTCTCCTCACGTGCGCTGTCTCTGCTTACTCCATCACGTGCTTATAGTGGGAACTGGATTCACCAGGCCCCAGCGATGGGGCTAGGGCAGACGGCATGCATCACCGATGATGGTGACACTTACTACACCCCCTCCATCAAGAGCCACACCTCCATCTGCAGAGACACCCAAGAACCAGTTCTCCCTGCTGCTGAGCTCTGTGACCACTGAGGACACGGCCGTGTGTTGCTGGGCAAGAGACACAGTGAGGGGAAGGCAGTGTGAGCCCAGACACCAGCCACCCTCCGGGGGCTCCATGACCACCGGCTGGTGCTGCGGACACACAGTTGTGTGTTGCGGGAGCAGGTGCCGATGGTGATTGACAGCTGGTCTCCTGTCAGGAGGCTTCCTCTCCTTGTAGCAGGTTTTCTGGGAACTTCTTGGAAATTCCTGACTCTGTACTACCTCCTCAATCCCTGAGGCAGAATGGTGTGCTGGGATAGGGGACCATATCCTCACTGCACGAGGGGCACAGTCTCTTAGGGTTGCTTCCTCGTGTCACTTAGGCCCGTTCTCTGGACATTTGGTGTAAGCTCGCTAAGTCCACGGGAGAGGCTCTGTGTGACTCAGCTGTGGGGCTCAGCACAGCAGGGCCAGTGAATGAGCTAGCCAGCAGTCAGCTGTGTAAGTTCACGCTGGACTCAGACCACAGAGGTGTATAAACCCAGAGCCAGGGAAACCTCCCCTCAGTGGTGATCACTGAACTGACACCTCTCTCACAGCACCAGCCCCAGTCCTCTCCATGGAGACCCAGCGGGACCTCCACGCCAGCCTGAGATAGAAGCTGAGTCTGCTGACACCACGCAGAGACGCAGGAAGATGGAAAGTTTGTGTCTTCTGTGTTCCTGCATCTATGTCTGTGGTGTCCTCAGAATCTCCTTCTCTATCAACCTGGGGCGGGGGTCCCACTGAATTTCCATGGAGAAAACTATGAATAACGCCGAGTGTGGTGTCAGTGCTCTGAGCACCACAAGGGGCATTCCTCCCGTCACCAACTCACAGGCTCTCGTAGGTGCAGTAGCTTCTGTCATTTGGGTGGTTTTACGTCAGAAAGAGGACACATATTAAAGGAAAACTTTTACTTTAAAAGCAATTCCTACTTGACATCCTCAGCTTTCTTTTTAAGGTATGAACCACCAGAGGTTTATACGAGGACAGGTCTTTCAGCAAGACAGCACAATACATCTATGGAATATACAGAATATTCCTGATGAATAAAGAAGCCATTGTGAGCATCCTTAGTGATTTTAAATCACTTTTGTCCTAAGGTATGCATGCCAGTCACTTCACTGGTCTGAGAAAGTGAAAGCTGCTCAGTTGTATCCAACTCTTTGTGGCCCCGTGGACGATACAGTCCATGGGATTCTCCAAGGAAGAATACCAGAGTGAGTAGCATTTCCCTTCTCTGGAGGATCTTCCCAACCCAGGGATCAAACCCAGGTCTCCCAAACTGCAGGCAGATTCTTCACCAGCTGAGCCACAAGGGAAGCCTAAGTGTACTGGAGTGGGTAGCCTATCCCTTCTCCAGCGGATCTTCCAGTCCCAGGAATTGAATCCTATATTGCAGGATGATTCTTTACCACTGAGCTATGAGTTCAGTCACTCGATAATGGATGACTCTTCACAACCCCATGGACTGCAGCATGCCAGACTTCCATGTCCATCTCCAACTCCCAGAATTTTCTCAAGCTTATTATGTCCATACAGTTGGTGATGCCATCCAAAATGGCATCCTCTGGCATCCCCTTTTCCTCCTGTCTTCCATCTTTCCCAGTTCAGGGCCTTTTCCAATGAGTCAGTTCTTCAAATCAGGTGGCCAAGGTATTGGAGCTTCAGCTTCAACATCAGTCCTTCCAATGAATATTCAGGACAGATTTCCTTTAGGATAGACTGGTTTGATCTCCTTGCAATCCAAGGGGCTCTTAACAGTCTACTCCAACACAGCAGTTCAAGAGCATCAATACTTCAGCACTCAGCACTCTTTATGGCTCAACTCTCATAAACATACACGACTACTGGAAAAACCATCGCTTTACTAGACGGAATTTGGCAGCAAACTAAAGTCTCTGCTTTATAATGTGCTCTCTAGGATGCTCATAGCTTTTCTTCAAATGAGCATGCTATCAGGGAAGCCTGAACTGATCTATGGGGGAAGCCCAAACAATGAGAAAAATCACAAGCCAAAGAAACAAGGAGCCCAATGTGGGCGGTCCCAGATTTGGTGAAGTCAGCAGTTCAGGTACCTGGAGAGAATGAACAACCTTCCACATGGCACACCCACATGTCAGCCCCTCTCCCAGGTGACCCACCTCACGTATGGACGTGATGACTGCATTCCCTGGTCACATGGGGACATGGAAAAGGGCTGGGAGAAGGGGGACAGCACCTCTGAAATTACCTCAGAAACTGGGAATCCCCGTGAGGTCTTTTGTCCTGCCTTCTGACTAGAACTGGGACACCAGGACGAAACAATCTCCTCACCACGGTGCTTTCTGAATTCCAGCCTCTTGGAAGAGCTTTGGAATCTGAGCCGAAAATAGTGCCTGCTGTGTCCTTCATCCCTGTCTCTCTATGTTAGTCGAGTCTGCCAGGCTCCTCTGACTCTTAGTGACATTCAATTCCTCCTTCAACTCACAGGTCAAGGACAACCTCAGCTGGTACCTGCTGGCTCTGCATCAAGAGGTAGTGTGTATGGGAACTGTCATTTCCATCATTAAAGCAAGGAAATTCTAAACACCAAAACTTTCCCTGGACCTAACAGAGTCCTAACAGTGCAGAGCAATCGCCCAGCACAAAACCAGAGAGATGGGCAATCCACAGTCCAGGTGAGATGTGCCCATGGATGCGAAGCTTCAGGAGGAGCACCTTCAGGGTAAGTACTACCAATTCCTGCAGGACCAGCAATTACCAGTGTGAGGATGAGAGATCCTGGGGGCCACACTCCATGGCTTGTGGGATATAACTCCAGAAACATCCAGGTCTTCAAGGTGAGTGTTCATATTTATCCCTTCAGGACACCTGACGAATGAGGGGGGCTGTTAACTCCTACCCAGAAGGTTCCTCAGGCAGATCCTCCATGGAAGAGCTCCTCCTGGGAGGTGAACAGAAACTCTTGTCTACTGCAGACCTACGGAGGGGGCAGACCTCACGGCTAAGAGAGGGGACTGGACCAGCACACTGCAGCCCCGGAGGGAGTAGAAGGAGGGTGTGCCAATGAGGGAGACCCTGGCGACGCTCAGAGCCCAGACCCAGCTCCCCTGAGTCGGGGGTGTTCAGCCTCAACAATGCAGGAAGCCCCTACCCACACGTGACCCCCAGGGACCTGGCAGAGCTACGATGTGCAGCCTTGAGGAGGGGAGCTAGTGTGCAGAGACCACAGCCAGACAACATCCAGGAGGCAGGGCGCTGAGGCTCTGGTACCCACGGCTGGAGACCAGGCTTGGAGCCCCTCACCGCTGGCCTCAGACCCGCTCTCTCCTGCCTGATCGACTTAGCCAGAATCCCTGTCCTGCTCTTGGGTATCTGACGTGCTCAGGAATATTTACGAAGTTTCCATCAGAGACTCAGAACAGGGGTATGCAGGTTTGTCACAGGGTCCTGCTGCAGGAGTCGTGGCTGACTCAGCAGTGGGTCTGTCTCCCCACTCACGCCACGTCCTGAGGTCCTCGGGCAGGTGGTCAGGAGGGACGATGAGGAGCAGGATGGAGTCTGAGGATGGATGCACCCCGAGGCCGTCCTGCTGAAGAGATGTCCTGCCAGGGGCCACGCACACGGCTGGCCCAACTTCTCTGCAGGGTGCTGTTGGGACAACCCACTCCAGTGTTCCTGCCTGGAGAATCCCATGGACAGAGGAGTCTGGTGGGCTACAGTCCGTGGGGTCTCAAAGCATCAGAAACAACTGAGGTGACTGAGCATGCTCACCGCCCATTCCCTGGGTGAGCACTCCCTCAGGACAGCCTCACCTGAGTCAGCTGACAAGGGCTCTGCCTCATCCTCCCCTGACATCTCAGGTGTCTCCTCTCACAGGTGGGGGCACTAGGAGCCCCTCAGGCGCTTATGCTGTGAGGTGTCAGGGGCAACTGCACTGGTTTCCGACAGGGGGCTCGTCTGGACCTTCTTGTGGGGCCCCTGCAAGGTCCAGGTGCTGCAAGAACAGGTGAGCCCAGGAGTGAACGGTAGGTGGAGTGGGCATCGAGCCCCATGCTTCGGCTTGCAGATATCCTGTGACATGATGTTAGCCCACGGGGGTTCCAGGGGGTGAAGGCACCCCACGCCCTCGAGAGCCTCTGGACTCACTGTGAGTGTCAACTGCATCAGTGCACCTGCAGCCCCAGGGAGGCGACGTCCAGGTGTTCTCACAAGCTCCTTCCTTGGGGTCTCTCTACAGAGTGTGTGCATTTGTTGATGCTATTTCTACAGATGGTTAAAAGAACATGCTGTCTCTAGAAGAACACTCTGAAGGTAGAAACAGCCACTTGCTAGCAGACTAGAAACACTGCTAGGACTGCCCCGTGTGCCCAGGCAGGGGCTGCCCAGGACCCCAGTGCAGGGCTGCTGCCCAGGAGCATGTGGGGAGGGGGCCGGGGAGACCCAGAGAGGGAGTCTTCTCTTTTCCCTGAAAACCATAACTGGCAGGACAAGGACTGGTGACGTTTAATATTGGGGCCTGTTGGGAATACACAGCTCAGTGAGGCCATGAGAAGCACAAGTGTATAAGCCTGTGAGTGTGTGTGTGAGTGTGAGTCAGTGTGCATGTGAGTGTGTGAGTGCATATGTGTGTGCATGTCTGTGTGTGTATATATGAGTGAGTTTGGGTGTGTGTGCATGTGAGTGTGTATATGTAAGTATGAGGGTGTGTATGTGTTTATCTGAGTGTGTGAATGGGTGTGGCTGGGTTTGTGTGTTTATTGTTAGTGTGAAAATGTCTGTGAGTGTTTGTGTCTGTATATCTGTGTGACAGGTGTTTGTGTGTGACAGGTGTGTGTTTGACATGTATGTGTGTCTGTATGCCTGTGTGACATTGTTGGTGTGATAGGTGTGTGTGTGTGACAGCTGTATGTGTGCATGAAAGGTGTGTGTATGTAATGTGTGTGTGTGAGACATGTGTGTGCATGACAGGTGGGTATGTGTGACTGGTGTATGTGTGTATGTGTATAACAGCTGTGTGCGTGTGTGAGAGGTATGTGTGTAACAGGTGTGTGTGTGAGAGAGAGGTGTGTGTGTTACAGCTGTGTGTGTGTAACCAGTGTGTGTATTTCTTACAGGTGTGTGTGTGTGACAAGTGTGTGTGTATGTGTGTGACAGGTGTGTGTGTATGTGTGTGACAGGTGTGTGTGTGACAGTGTGTGTGTGCAACTGGTGCGTGGTATGTGTCACAGGTTGTATGTGTGTTGTGACAGGTGTGTGTTTGTGTATGTTTGTATGACAGGTTTGTGTTAGTGTAACACTTTTGTGTGTGTGTGTGACAGGTGTGTGTGTGTGTGTGACAGGTGTGTGTGTGTGACAGGTGTATGTGTGTGACAGGTGTGTGTGTGTGTTCTTGTGTGTGTGTGTGGGTGTGTGTATGAGGTGTGTGTCTGTGAATACCCAGTGGTGGCTGACTTTGCGAAACCTACTGATTAGAGGTGAAGATGTCTCTGTGGCACTAAAGGCTGGTTCATGATGGAGACTGTGTCCTGTGGGACACATGCCTCACTGGAAGAGCTCTGTGTACACAGGGGTCAGGGACCTGGCAGGCACACATGTCCTCAAACAAGGATGAGGACACAGACACACACCCACTGAGCGTGGCCATGGGTCACAAGACTCCTCCTTCCTGATATCACCCAAGTATTGACTGTAAAGTTTTCAGCCTCTAGAACATGCAGATGACCTGAGGTGTCCTGGGTTAAATACGGATATTCTGAGCCCGGAGAACATCACCCCCAGCAACACCGGCTCTGCACAGCAGTCCTGGGAGCACAGCCCTCTCCAGGGACTGGACTGGAGAGCCCTCCTCCTGGTGGCCTTGGCTGCAGGTCGGGGTCCTGCCGGTTCTGGGGTGAAGGAAGGGACAGTGTCCAGCCGAGGGGGTTCATGCGCTGCTGTCCCCTGTCCACAGGTGTGCACTCCAGGTGCCGCTGGTGCTCTTGGGGCTGAGCTGAGGAAGCCTGGGGCATCAGTGAAGGGCTCCTGCAAGGCTTCTGGAGACACCTTCCCAACTACTACAGGCACTAGGTGCGACAGGCCCCTCAACACGGGCTTGAGCGGATGGACAGTGTGACAGCAAGGATGGTGGGACAAAGCAGGCACAGAACTTCCAGAGCAGAGTCACGCTGGCTGCAGACTCGTCCACCGGCACCGCCTACATGGAGCTGAGCAGTCTGAGGTCCGAGGTCACGGCTGTTTGTTACTGTGTGAGACACACAGTGTGAAAACCCACATCCCGAGGGTGTCAGAAACCCTGAGGGGCAGGGCGGCTGTGCTGGGAGAGGAGAGAGAGAAATGATGGTTTTCCTGACTTCTCGTCACCAAGAGTCTGGAATCTGAGAGATCAGATCATGCTCTGCTGGGACACTGGTGTTTTTGAGCAAGATCTCAAGATAACAAATATATGAAAGAAAGATGCGAGGTAAAGATTTCCCTCCAAAGGGTTAGGGATTTTTATTCCTTTCTTAGCAGGGGTATTGAGAGCCTCATTGTTCTTGGGAATGTTAGGTGAGGCATTATCTGGGAATGTTTGGTTAATGTCAAGGATGGGACTCTTGTTCTGTAGAGTCTCCTGGCAAGTCCTCTGGCTCATTCTTCAGTTTTCAAAGTGGCATCATCCTTGGGGGATCCCAAGGGTGAATTTGTATTTCCCAGTCTCTGCAAGCAGCCCAGATGTGGCATCTGGTCAGACAGCCACGAGCAGGGCTACCGAGTCGGGGTCAACAGGCGCATAGGTCCCTCAGTCTGCGGCGGCACATGGTTCCTCCCAGGGACCGTGGCCTGCAGTGCCCTGTCCCCAGGGGCAGTGCTTTTGGTCGCACACAGATTTTTCTAGCTCCAGGAGAGAGAACGCTGCTGATGACACTGACGACAGCACTCTCCTCCCCTGGGAAACCCGCTGTAAATCCACACACACTGTGACAGTCGTCAGCCCCCGTCTACATCCTCACACCCAGAAATGCAGGTGTGAGCCCACAGCCTCAGGCCACAGGGAGACGGGGGAGCGGAGCACTAAGGGGCTCCAGGAGCTGCCTGTCCTCAGTCCTCAGTCCTCAGTCCTCAGTAGACTTGGGGTCCTCAGTGTCCACCCTCAGGGGGGAGATGCTGAGCTTCACGAGTTCCTGCAGACACGCAGTTGTGCACAGGGAAATGCAGGCTACTGGGCAAGTCAGCGGTGCTGGGAAGACGAGCATCTCAGCAGAAATGTCTACTTTGTCCAGAAAATAAATGCTGTCTTTAATTACTGTGAACAAACCTCCCCTAGAGTGATTCTTGAGGTTATTTAAGCTGTTCAAGATGAAAAAATAGTCAAGAAAGTGAAGGAAAATATACATGCTTTGGTAATGCTGATACACATTAAATTGTACTCAGCTCCATTTGAATTCAGTGTAATTATTACATGTATATTGTTCTCTGATGTTTGCATATGGAGCAAGAAACCCTCAGCTAATCAGGAAAGAAACAAATAAAGAAAATAAGAGTTTGCGTCTAACAAATGGCTGGTACCGGAATGTGTGGTGGGCAATTTTTGAGTAACGGCAAACACGTTCATGTCATTAAAGTCTCTTCCCCAAATCTGCCATTGCTCCTTGAAAGCATTTTTTTTCTGACCAGCCCTCCATCATCATTTCATTCCTCAACAGTCTTGTTGTCATGGGGATGGGGACCCCAGGAGGGGCCTGAGTTCTCTGAGAGCACAGTGGGCACCCCCCTCACAGGGGATCCCCCATAGACAAGACCTCTATTCACTGCTTTCTGCTTTTTATACAGAGGTCCCTCCCGTATGCAAATATCCACTCAGGTCACAGGGTAGAAACAGAGCCCCAGCTCACTTAAATTCAGGTTCCTCCTCGGGCTTGAAGAGCTCTCCAGGAGTGGTGACTCTCATCTGCTCCAAGATGAACCCACTGTGGGCCTTCCTCTTTCTGCTGTCAGCCCCCAGAGGTGAGTGTCTCTGGATCAGACATGGGCACGTGGGGAAGCTGCATCTGAGCCCATGGGTCACCGTGCTTCTCTCTGTCCACAGGGGTCCTGTCCCAGGTGCAGCTGCAGGAGTCGGGACCCAGCCTGGTGAAGCCCTCACAGACCCTCTCCCTCACCTGCACGGTCTCTGGATTCTCATTAACCAGCTATGGTGTAGGCTGGGTCCGCCAGGCTCCAGGAAAGGCACCGGAGTGGGTTGGTGATATAAGCAGTGGTGGAAGTACATACTATAACCCGGCCCTGAAATCCCGGCTCAGCATCACCAGGGACACCTCCAAGAGCCAAGTCTACCTGTCACTGAGCAGCGTGACAACTGAGGACACGGCCGTGTACTACTGTGCAAGAGACACAGTGAGGGGAAGTCAGTGTGAGCCCAGACAAAAACCTCCCTGCATAGGGGCCCGTGCCCACCAGGGGGCGCTCAGGACTCAGTACAGAGCAGCGCCCCGGAGCAGGTGCAGAAGAAGCGTTGGGCGGTGGGGGGCCTGGCGAGGGGAGCGGGATTCTCCTAGAGATTCTCTTTTTTCCTCCTGCCCAGGAGCCTCAGCACAGACCCTCTTCTGTGTCCTGGTATTTCATTGTTGTGGTTTAAGTCACTCTCAGACAACTGGGTGTTGATATATATTTTAATTTATCCTTGCAGCAAGGATAGCTTTATGCAAACACACACACACAATACTCAACAGCTGAAATTTTTTCTCCTATATTTTTCTTCTGTCTAAGGAACTCAGTACAACACTTGACTCTCTTTAATTTCAAAACGGTTAACTATTCTGAAGGAAACATGAGATATTTAAACATTTTACACTTTGTTTTGTTTTTGTACATGAGGAAGGAAGAGACCCAACCTCCTTCTTCCTGTGAAACTGCACACTTAGAATCTGGGGCGAGCAGTGTGAAAGGCTCTGGCGTCAGAGGTCCCCAGTGCTGCATATGCGATGATTCTCGTCATTCACAGATTCTGTACCGCAAAGTCACCTACACGCTCGCTTTCATTAGCGTCTTAACATAAACACTGTTACCTTGTGTCCTTATATAGACATTGACAGTATGGCCAGTTCACTGAGTCACTCAACACACACATTCCAGGTGAGGGCAATCAGGGTGATGCCATCTCGCCTCAACCTCTCTGAAGTCCATACCCATTCTGAGCTTACGTCTGGATCATTCATAAGGGGAGATACAGAGGTCTTCAGGTGGATTTGCCCCTGGGGTCAACGTGGAGCCCACCACCATGTGTCCTCTCTCCCATCACAGTGACCATCACTGGCACAGGGACAGGAACCAGGAGCTGTGCTGGGCTCATCCCTGAGGAAAGATCCAAGGACTGAGAGGGTGAGGGGCTGAGCTGAGATGGGCACGGGGCAGGGGAGGGGCCATCAGGACAGAGACCCTGGGCTCAGAAAGGGGGACCTGCCCTGGGATCTGGTTCCAAGCCTCTGGTAGACACACTGCTTTCCCTCCCTTGCTCATCAAGCATGAACATTCAGAAGGCGCCCATGGGGATCCTGGGGTGACCAGGGTGAGTGTGACCACAGCCTCTCTGAACTCCCAGGAAAAGATCTCCTCAGTGCACATTCCTCTTCAAGCTCCAGGGTAAAACCCACCCCTGGGCTGTGGGAGCTCACCCCTCTCTGCTCACACAGGATGGAGGCCTCAGTGAAGGCAGAGCTGCTGTGTAGAAGGTGGGGGCAGTGGGGTCTTCTCCTGTGCCTGGTGGCAGTTCCCCAAGGGGAAGGCCTCAGGCATCAGATACACATCTGTGGGGATTATTGTGGCAGCAGGTGACTGGCTGGGTTTGAATCTTCCTGTCCCCAGGTGTCCTGTCCCAGGTGAAGGTGCAGGAGTCGGGCCCTGACCTGCTGAAGCCCTCACAGACCGTCTCCCTCACGTGTGCTGCCTCTGGTTAGTCCATCACGTGGTTATGGTGGAAGCTGGATCCACCAGGCCCCAGGGAAGGGGCTAGAGTGGATGGGAAGCATATATTATAATGGTGGCACTCATGACCGCCCCTCCATCAAGAGCCACACCTCCATCTCCAGGGACACATCCAAGAACCAGTTCTCCCTGCAGCTGAGCTCTGTGACCTCTGTGGACACAGCTGTGTATTACTGTGCAAGAGACACAGTGAGGGGTGTCAGTGTGAGCCCAGACACTAGCCACCCTCCGGGCGGCCCAAGACCCCCAGTGGGCTTGTGGACACACGAGCATAGGGCTGAGCCCAGGAGCAGGTGCCCCGGGGCTGGAGGGGATTCCTGGGAGAGGCTGTGCTTCCCTCTCCCTGCCAAGGAGCCCACCAGAGACCCTCTTCTGTGTCCTAACGTCTCACTGCTGGCCTTTATGTCACACTCGGCATAATGAGGGAATATGCATGTTTTTGCAGTTTTAATTTTCTGTCGAAGTAGGATGGATTTTATACATACACATTTCATACTCAAGAATTAAGAATAACTTCTGGGTTTACTTTTCTTCTCCTCAAAGGATCTCAGCATACCCCAGAGGCCCATCCCCATTTTCCTGGTGCGTCTGAATCTTGAAATTTATGAATGTTCTGAAGAAACACAAGAGATTTTCAGTTGGTACAACTTTTGTTGTTTTTTGCCGGGGTCCAGCCCCGGTGGATCCAGGGTGATTCGAAGGTGGGTCGGAGTCGGCGTCCTGGAAAAAGCTAATTTAATTACAGATAAAGAGGGAGATTAGAAACAGATCGTGTAGCAGGATTAGTGGAGGAAGAAGGCTGAACAACTGGTTTACATGGAATACCAATCACCACCTACGTAGGCCACAGGCGTCTGTCCATTCTCCCAAAGGAGAGGAGGCACTGAGGCCTCCCCGGTCTGATCTCAGAAGCCCAGGCAGAATTAGCAGGCTTGGTGAGTACCCACATTTCAGATGGGAATTCAGCCAGGAAAGCGGGGAGCAAGAAAGAAACGACACAGGGGAATCAGTCTTTCCAGAAACTGATCCGATTTCTTTATTTTTCAGGTTTGTTTATATACCTTTTTGTTATACATAGGGATGAATACAGAGTCATGTGGGGGTCAGCAGACCTGACCCTTGTCACAGTCAGGTGCTTCATATAAAATTATACGAAGGTCTTATGAGTTTCATCATCTTTTAGCCATGAGGTCTGCTGACATTTTATCACCCTGTCTGAAACTGGTCAGTTAACCAGAAAACTTATTTTTCCAGGGGTGATTTTTTCTTAAATCAGGCGCCACCCTCCAAATAAAGTTGCATTCCTATAGGGTGAGGGTGTAGTGAGTTACAATCAAGAAAGGAATTTACTTAACCTAAGGTTTAACATGATTAATCTTAAAGGTTAATACTTATTTCTCCTATATGCTAGTTATATTCATTATAAGGGTGGGAATATGGAGATTTAGCAGCAAATATTGGCTCAACAAATGTAAACCCTTCACCAATGTTCCCCTTAAGATCTATTTTGTCTTAAGATAGTGATAAAGTTACATTTTTACATAGCATAGTGATTTATAGTGATTTATAATAAAGTACAGTGGTCTATAATAAAAGAGAGAATTCATTAACTCAAAAAGTCTAGTATTGCTAACATCAAAAACTACTATATTTCCTTTTCTATATTTCAAATACATTGACTGATATATTCCCAGGTGCCTAAGGATATGGAGGCCTGGCAGCAATCATTGACTCATCAATGAAAAAAGCCCTATGCTAATACTCCAAACTCTCTGTGCTGTTTATGGTTGAGAGGTTGTCACACACACGAGCTAGTCTGTCAGCAGAGAGGTTTGACCTGAGACATCCTTGTCACACCCAGGGCAGGGAATTAGCAGTAATTATTGGCAGGACAAATGAAAAAACCCTTCATCAATATAATTTCTAATCAACCTACTAATGCTATACTAATAATCTTCTAACTTCTCAAAAGAGTCTGTATTTAGAAAGTTTTAAAACATCCCATGCCTCTCACAGTTGGGAGGCTGTAAACAATCACATGCGGCCGGACGAGCCTGATCAGGCAGGCCAGAGAACCTCCAGAGCTCGTAAGCTGAAACGCTCTTGTCACGCCCAGGAATTTTTATTAACTGGAGCTGCAAGTTAACTCCTTCTCTGAGAGAAATGGTTATGGGGGAAAGCTCCCCGTAAAGTACTCTGGTTTGGGAGGTAGATGCTCGGGAACAAGGGGTTTCCTGAGGCTTGATCACGCCTTTGCGTATGCCAGGCTTCCTTCCTCATGACCTTTGCCATGGGCGGAGATCCTCACGCTGGCTCTCAACAGTTTTTGTACATGTGGAAGGAAGAGACTCACTCTCCTTCTTTCAGTGAACCTGTAAAAACAGGTAGAATTCTGCAGTGTCCAGTGTTATAGGTGCTGGTGCAGAGAGACCCAATACTGCGTATTCAAACATCCTCATTATCCAGATTCCACATTTTCTAGTTCACCTACTTTTTAGCTGTTAGTAGCATCATGAGACATACACCATCATTTCACGGTCATTATGGACATTTGCAATGTGGACTGTCTTTAAGTCACCCAACACACGCATATTTCTACTTGAGGGCAGTCAAGTCCATCCCCTCATGTTTCATCCAATCATGTAAATCAGTCTCCTTCACGTTCACTTTACTGACATATTTTCACATTTTAGTGCTCCTTAGTTGACAATTTCCCTCTTTAAAATGACCCCGTGTGTAGTCCTCAAGCACAGGCTAGTGTCTCTAAGCACCCATTGCTGTAAGGTAACTTTAAATAGAAAATATCTTTCTCAGAAAGTTTCATTCAGACATGAATGGTACTTCTGGGCGTGTGACCTTGACATTGATGACTCAAATATAAATATTATTTTTTAAAATGGGATTCAGATCTCAATTTTTGTTATTGGAGGTAGCTTTGGAAACTTGGTTCAGTTCCAAATACAGATGGTTAAATGGAGATTTAAGAACAAGAAGGAGATTGACTGGATGGAAAATGACCATGAGGAGACTTCAAGTTCAGGGGTCCTGGCTAGACTGTCTCCCAAGGATTCTTGATCCATAGACATCAGGGTGATCAGAAGCATCTAGGAGACAGCAGGTTTAATGAAATGACTCCAACATTGAGAGTGATCAGAGGTCAAGGGTAAGCGTGCTCAGTAATCTGACTTAGGTGTCTTGATAAAACTAGGAAAGGATGGACAGAGAAACCCACAGGCCAAGACCTCGTTAGGTAACAAACTTCAGGAAGCCAGAGGGAAATGGGTCGAGGCATCCTTGGAACCTTGGGAGCCAGCCTTCTTGTCTTCATCGACCTAGTTCTCTGAAAGTCAGCTTTAATCCAAAGGAAGATGAAATCTGTCTGGTCCTTCCCCCTCCTGCTGGCATCTCTGAGCTGTGAGCATCCTGCGGGTCTGAGGAAGGTGGAGTGATGTAGTGACCTCTGTGAAGAGGGCGTCTCATGGTTTCTCCTGCCCAGGTGTCCTGTCCAGGTGCTGGTGCGGGAGTTGAACCAGGACTATTGGAGGCCCTCTCCCCACCTGGTCTGTCTGTGGATTCTGCATCACACAGAGTGCTGACTGCTGGGGCTGGATCCAATCAGTCTTAAGAGTCAGAGCTGCAGTGACGGGGTGCTTTGGTCCCGGGAACAGCGCAGCATAGAGCATGTCTCTCCAGAAACCACTCTCCATCCTCAGAGACACGTCCATCTAGCTCCATGAGGACCTAGGACACAACCCTGTGATGCTGTCCCAGGAGGTCCAGGGAGAAGTCAGACCCAACACACATAACCCTGCCTTCAGGGGCTACTCCAAGCACCAGGGCGCACCCAGGTTCACCAGGAAACAAGAGGACACTTTTTAAGGCAGGAGATAAAAATTCATGATGGGGCTTTCTCTCAGAAGCTGGGGTCTCTCCACTGGAACATTCCCTCCCCTGCAGGTCTCCTTCCACTGTCACCCCAGAGAGCTTTCTTGTTTCTGAACCTGGGACGTGATTTCATGGGGTCAGGCTGGTGTGTCTTTCCCCATCTGTCTTAGGACAGGCCTCCTAGATATATTTCCTCAGGGGTCATCTTAGGTCACTGCCTTCTGCCCCTGCTGTCAGCTTTTTCAGCATTAATTCTTCTGCTTAACTTCCCATCTGCTTCCACCCTCAGATGGATTTCCAAATCCTCTCAGGCTGAAACTCTCCCCAGCTCTATTAGATTCTGTGTCTTTCATCTGAATAGTGAGTGGTATTTGAAGTTGGCAATTGATGTCATAGACCACTGGAGTCACTTTTTCCCCAGAGGACACTTGAAAATGTCTGGACACCAGTTAGGCTGTATGCTAAGGGGTGCATTGTAGGTGGCTAGTTATGCATTTAGTAGACAGATAAATGAGAGATGAAATCCAAATGAAGATAAAAGGAAACAATGCAAACAGTATCCTAACAACTGGTTCACTTCAGTCGCTCAGTTGTGTCCGACTCCTCACGGCCCCATGTATCACAGCAAGCCAGGCCTCCCTGTCCATCACCAACTCCCAGAGATTACTCAAACTCCATCAAGTCGGTGATGCCATTCAGCCATCTCATCCACTGTCGTCCCCTTCTCCTCCTGTCCCCAAGCCTCCCAGCATCAGAATTTTTCCAATGATTCAACTCTTTGCATGAGGTCACCAATGTATTGGAGTTTCAGCTTTAGCATCAGTCCTTCCAATGAACACCCAGGACTGATCTCCTTTAAAATGGACTGGAGGGATCTCCTCATGGTCCACGGGACTCTCAAAAGACTTCTCTAACACCACAGTTCAAAAGCATCAATCCTTGAGCACTCAGCTTTCTTCACAGTCCAGATCTCACATCCATACCTGACCACTGGAAAAACCATAGCCTTGACTAGACAGACCTTTGTTGGCAAAGTACTGTCTCTGCTTTTTAATATGTTATGTAGTTTGGTCATAACCTTAAATAACCATAAAAATTTAGTCTAATAACTCAGCGAGTAGTAAAAGCTCAGAAGTGTAAAGGTGATACGTGCATGTATATGAAGATGTTTGAAAAAACACAAATATTCAAATAATTGCTAAATACGTTTGTAGCTCACTCGTCAGTCATCTGGTGATTCTCTGTTTTCTCTCTATGAAATCATCACGTACATTCCCAGGTGGCTGCCATTTCCACTCCTTCCAGCTAGTGGACGAGCGACCTTTATTTTACATCATCCCCAGCGTTTGATCGCTTTAGCTGGTGATGGACAGGGAGGCCTGGCGGGCTGCGATTCATGGGGTCGCAAAGAGTCGGACACGACTGAGCGACTGACTGAACTGAACTGAAAGGTGTGTAACAGCATCTCATCCTCCTGTTAGTCCATGTCCCCTAAGTGGTCAAACAGGAGATGACGAGAGGGAACATCGGCATTCTAGGGATCAGGGGACCAAGATGGGCTGGAGTGGGTGGGCTTAGCGCAGATGACCTTTATATCTGCCACTGCGGGCAAGAATCCCTCAGAAGAGATGGAGTAGCCATCACAGTCAACAGAAGAGTTGGTAATGCAGTACTTGGATGCAGTGTCCAAAACGACAGAATGATCTCTGTTCGTTTCCGAGGCAAACCATTCAATATCATGGTAATCCAAGTCTATGCCCAGACCAGTAATGCTGAAGAAGCTAAAGCTGAATGGTTCTATGAAGACCTACAGGACCTTCTGGAATTAACATCCAAAAAAGATGTCCTATTCATTACAGGGAACTGGAATGCAGAAGTAGGAAGTCAAGAAACGCCTGGAGTAACAGGCAAATTTGGCCTTGGAGGACACAATGAAGCAGGGCAAAGGCTAATAGATTCTGCCAAGGGAATGCACTGGTCATAGCAAACACCCTCTTCCAACAACAGAAGAGAAGACTCTACACATGGACATCACCAGATGGCCAACACCGAAATCACATTGATTGTATTCTTTGCAGCCAAAGATGGAGAAGCTCTATACAGTCAGCAAAAACAAGACCAGGAGCTGACTGTGGCTCAGATCATGAACATCTTATTGCCAAATTCAGGCTTAACTTGAAGAAACTAGGGAAAACCACTAGACCATTCAGGCATGACCTAAATCAAATTCCTTAGGGTTATACAATGGAAGTGAGAAATAGATTTAAGGGGCTAGATCTGATCGAGTGCCTGCTGGACAATGGATGGAGGTTTGTGACAAAGTACAGGAGACAGGGAGCAACACCATCCCCAAGAAAAATAAATGAAAAAAGCAAAATGGCTGTCTGATGAGACCTTACAAATGGCTGTGGAAAGCAGAGATGGGAAAAGCAAAGGAGAAAATGAAAGATATACCCATTTGAAGGCAGAGTTTCAAAGAATAGCAAGGAGAGATAAGAAAGCCTTCCCCAGCGATCAATGCAAAGAATTAGAGGAAAACAACACAATGGGAAAGACTAGAGATTTGTTCAAGAAAATTAGCGATACCAAGATGAGCTCAAGAAAGGACAGAATAGTATGGACCTAACAGGAGCAGAAGAGGTGGCAAGAATACAAAGAACTGTACCAGAAAGATCTTCCTGACCCAGATAATCATGATGATGTGGTCACTCACCTAGAGCCAGACACCCTGGCATGTAAATTCAAGTGGGCCTTAGGAAGCATCACTATGAACAAAGCTAGTGGAGGTGATGGAATTCCAGTTGAGCTAATTCAAATCCTAGAAGATGATGCTGTGAAAGTTTGCACTCAAGATGACAGCAAATTTGGAAACTTCAGTGGGGGCCACAGGACTGGAAAAGACAGCTTTCATTCCAATCCATAAGAGGGGCAAAGCCAAACAATGATCAGACCACAGCATTCATCTCAAACACTAGCAAAGTAATGCTCAAATCCTCTAAGTAGGCTGGAAAAATATGTGAACTGAGAACTTCCAGATCCTCAAGCTGATTTTAGAAACGGCAGAGGAACCAGAGATCAAATTGCCAACATCTGCTGGATCATCAAAAAAGCAAGAGAGTTCCAGAAAAACGTCTATTTCTGCTTTATTGACTATGCCAAAGCCTTTAACTGTGTGGATCACAATAAATGTGGAAAATTCTTAAAGAGATGGGAATACCAGACCACCTGACCTGCCTCTTGAGAACTCTGTATGTAGGTCAGAAAGCAACAGTTAGAACTGGACATGGAACAGACTCGTTACAAATAGGAAAAGGAGTGCGTCAAGGCTGTAAATTGTCACCCTGCTTATTTAACTTATATACAGAGGACATCATGAGAAATGCGGGGCTGGATGAAGCACAAGATGGAATCAAGTTTGTGGGGAGAAATATTGATAACTTCAGATATGCAGATGACACCACACTTCTGGAAGAAAGTGAAGAAGAACTAAAAAGCCTCTTGATGAAAGTGAAAAAGGAGATTGAAAAAGTTGGCTTAAAACTCAACATTCAGAAAACGAAGGTCATGGCATCTGGTCCCATCACTTCACGGCAAATAGACGGGGAAACAGTGGAAGCAGGGAGAGACGTTATTTTGGGGGTTCCAAACCCACTGCAGATGGTGACTGCATTCATGAAATAAAAAGACGCTTACTCCTTGGAAGAAAAGTTATGACCAAACAAGACAGCATTTTAAACGACAGTCCATCTAGTCAAGGCTATGGTGTTTCCAGTAGCCATGTATGGATGTGAACGTTGGACTGCAGAGAAATCCGAGCCCTGAAGAAATGATACTTTTGAACTGTGGTGTTGGAGGAGACTCTTGAGAGACCCTTGAACTGCAAAAGGATCCACCTAGTCCATCCTGAAGGAAATCAATCCTGAATATTCATTGGAAGGACTGAAGTTGAAGCTGAAACTCCAATACTTTGGCCACCTGATGCTAAGAGCTGACTCATTTCAAGAGACCCTGAGGCTGGGAAAGATTGAAGGTGAGAGGAGAAGGGGATGACAGAGGATGAGATGTTTGGATGGCATCAGTGACTCCATGCACTTGAGTTTGGGTAAACTCCAGGAGTTGGTGATGTGACGTTGGTGATGCCAGGGAGGCCTGGCGTGCTGTGGTCCATGGGGTTGCAAAGAGTCAGACATGACTGAGTGACAGAACTGAACTGAAATATTCACATGATAAAATAATATCTATATGAAAAGACAGGGCCTTCCTGTAATGTGTCTTCAGTCCTCTCCCTAGATGAAGTGATGTCAATGGAGCTCACAAACCAAGTGCTCCCCTAACCAAATTCTAACACTGAGTGAGCTGAAGGGAAGAGACTTCACAGGGACCCAGAGAGACCACAGGGATGGTGGCCACACTCCATCCCCCACTTACAAGGACAGGGCTAGTCCACATGGAAATTCCTCCTCCTGCTCCAGGGTACAGTCCACCCCTGGGTTGAGGGAGCTCACATCCCTCCTCCCACAGGGCTGAGGTGTCAGGGAAGGCAGGGTTGTGGTGCAAAAGATGGGGGTGTGGGTCTTCTCTTCTGCCTGGGGACAGCTCCCCAAGGAGAGGGGCTCAGTGCAGACCTGGGTCTGTGGGGACGGCTGTGACTGCGGGTCACTAACAGGGACTGAACCTCCTTCCCAGGTGTCCAGTCCCAGATGCACTGCAGGGCCAGTGAACGAGCTAGCCAGCGGTCAGCTGTGTAAGTGCACGCTGGACTCAGACAACAGAGGTGTATAAACCCAGAGCCAGGGAAGAAGCCCCCTCGGTGGTGATCACTGAACTGACACCTCTCTCACAGCATCAGCCATAGTCCTCTCCATGGAGACCCAGCGGGACCTCCACGCCAGCCTGAGATAGAAGCTGAGTCTGCTGACACCACGCAGAGATGCAGGAAGATGGAAAGTTTGTGTCGTCTGTGTTCCTGCATCTATGTCTGTGGTGTCCTCAGACTCAGCTTCGACATCAACCTGGGGCGGGGGTCCCAGTGAATATCCATGGAGAAAACTATGAATAACGCCGAGTGTGGAGTCAGCGCTCTGAGCACCACGAGGGGCATTCCTCCCGTCACCAACTCACAGGCTCTCGTAGGTGCAGTAGCTTCTGTCATTTGGGTGGTTTTGCGTCAGATAGAGGACACAGACTAAAGGAAGGCTTTTCTCTATAAGCAATTCCTACCTGACACCCTCAGCTCTCTTTTTAACGTATGAGCCACCAGAGGTTTACATGAGGACAAGTCTTTCAAAGAGGGCACAATACATGGAAGGAATATGCAGAATATTCCTGACGAATAAAGAAGCCATTGTGAGCGCCGTCTTGGTGTTCAGCCTCCTGACAGTCTCAGGGAACAAGCCGTACATTTTAGCTCATGGAACTTAGTGATTTTAAATCACTTTTGTCCTAAGGCATGCGTGCCAGTCACTTCACTCATGTCAGACTCTATACCACCCAATGGACTGTAGCCCATTAGGTGCCTCTGTCCATGAAGTTTTCCAGGCAAGAGTACTGGAGTGGTTGCCATGCCCTCCTCTAAGGCATCTTCCTGAGCCAGGGATCGATCCTGTGTCTCTTACATCTGCTGTATTGGAAGGCGGGTTCTTTATCACTAGCGCCATCTTTTCGATAATTGTGTGAGTCTCAAGTCTCGTTCAGCAGAAATCACACAAAGTGAACAGAGGAAACAATGAGAAAGTGAAAGCTGCTCAGTTGTATCCAACTCTTTGTGGCCCTGTGGACGATACAGTCCATGGGATTCTCCAAGGAAGAATACCGGAGTGAGTAGCATTTCCCTTCTCCGGGGGATCTTCCCAACCCCGGGATCAAACCCAGGTCTCCCAAACTGCAGGCAGATTCCTCACCAGCTGAGCCACAAGGGAAGCCCAAGTGTACTGGAGTGGGGAACCTATCCCTTCTCCAGCGGATTTTCCAGTCCCAGGAATCGAATCCTACATTGCAGGATGATTCTTTACCACTGACCTATGAGTTCAGTCGCTCGATAATGGCTGACTCTTCCCACCCCACGGACTGCAGCATGCCAGGCTTCCCAGTCCATCTCCAACTCCCAGAACTTGCTCAAGCTTATGACCATGAGTCATATACCATCTCATCCTCTGTCATCCCCCTTTCTTTCTTTTCTCCATCTTTCCCAGCATCAGGGTCTTTTCCAATGAGTCAGTTCTTCAAATGAGATGGCAGAAGTATTGGAGCTTCAGCTTCAACATCAGTCCTTCCAATGAATATCCAGGACGGATTTCCTTTAGGATGGACTGGTTGGAACTCTTGCAGTCCAAGGGACTCTCAAAAGTCTTCTCCAACACCACAGTTCAAAAGCATCAATCCTTCAGCACTCAGCACTCTTTATGGGCCAACTCTTACATCAACACATGACTACTGGAAAAACCATCACTTTAGTAGACAGAATTTGGCTAGCAAAGTAAAGTCTCTGCTTTATAATACGCTGTCTAGGTTGATCATAGCTTTTCTTCCAAGGAGCATGGCATCAGGGAAGCTTGAACTGATCTATGGGGGAAGCCCAAACAATGAGAAAAATCACAAGCTAATGAAACAAGGAGCCCAGATGTGGGCGGTCCCAGATTTGGGGAAGTCAGCAGTTCATGTACTGGAGCGAATGAACAACCTTCCACATGGCACACCCACATGTCAGCCCCTCCCCCAGGTGACCCACCTCATGCACGGACGTGATGACTGCATTCCCTGGTCACATGGGGACATGGAAAGGGGCTGACAGAAGGGGGACGGCTCCTCTGAAATTACCTCAGGAACCAGGAATCCCCGTGAGGTGCTTTGTCCTGCCTTCTGACTAGAATTGGGTCACCAGGACGTAACAATCTCCTCACCACGGTGCTTTCTGAATTCCAGCCTCTTGGAAGAGCGTTGGAATCTGAGCCGAAAATAGTGCCTGCTGTGTCCTTCATCCCTGTCTCTCTATGTTAGTCGAATCTGCCAGGCTCCTCTGACTCTTAGTGACATTCGATTCCTCCTTCAACTCACAGGTCAAGGACAACCTCAGCTGGTACCTGCTGGCTTTGCATCAAAAGGTAGTGTGTGTGGGAACTGTCATTTCCATCATTAAAGCAAGAAAATTCTAAATGCCAAAAGGTTCCCTGGACCTAACAGAGTCCTAACAGTGCAGGACAATCCCCAGCGCAAAACCAGAGAGGTGGGCAACCACAGTCCAGCTGAGACCTGCCCATGGATGCGAAGCTTCAGGAGGAGCACCTTCAGGGTAATTGCTACCAATTCCTGCAGGACCAGCAATTACCAGTGTGAGGATGAGAGATCCTGGGGGCCACACTCCACGGCTGGTGGGATATAACTCCAGAAACATCCAGGTCTTCAAGGTGAGTGTTCATATTTATCCCTTCAGGACACCTGAGGGACGAGGGGGGGCTGTTAACACCTACCCAGAAGGTTCATCAGGCAGATCCTCCATGGAAGAGCTCCTCCTGGGAGGTGAACAGAAACTCTTGTCTACTGCAGACCTACGGAGGGGGCAGACCTCACGGCTAAGAGAGGGGACTGGACCAGCACACTGCAGCCCCGGAGGGAGTAGAAGGAGGGTGTGCCAATGAGGGAGACCCTGGCGACGCTCAGAGCCCAGACCCAGCTCCCCTGAGTCGGGGGTGTTCAGCCTCAACAATGCAGGAAGCCCCTACCCACACGTGACCCCCAGGGACCTGGCAGAGCTTTGATGTGCAGCCTTGAGGAGGGGAGCTAGTGTGCAGAGACCACAGCCAGACAACATCCAGGAGGCAGGGCGCTGAGGCTCTGGTACCCACGGCTGGAGACCAGGCTTGGAGCCCCTCACCGCTGGCCTCAGACCCGCTCTCTCCTGCCTGATCGACTTAGCCAGAATCCCTGTCCTGCTCTTGGGTATCTGACGTGCTCAGGAATATTTACGAAGTTTCCATCAGAGACTCAGAACAGGGGTATGCAGGTTTGTCACAGGGTCCTGCTGCAGGAGTCGTGGCTGACTCAGCAGTGGGTCTGTCTCCCCACTCACGCCACGTCCTGAGGTCCTCGGGCAGGTGGTCAGGAGGGACGATGAGGAGCAGGATGGAGTCTGAGGATGGATGCACCCCGAGGCCGTCCTGCTGAAGAGATGTCCTGCCAGGGGCCACGCACACGGCTGGCCCAACTTCTCTGCAGGGTGCTTTGGGACAACCCACTCCTGTGTTCCTGCCTGGAGAATCCCATGGGCAGAGGAGTGTGGTGGGCTACAGTCCGTGGGGTCTCAAAGCATCAGAAACGACTAAGGTGACTGAGCATGCTCACCGCCCATTCCCTGGGTGAGCACTCCCTCAGGACAGCCTCACCTGAGTCAGCTGACAAGGGCTCTGCCTCATCCTCCCCTGACATCTCAGGTGTCTCCTCTCACAGGTGTGGGCACTAGGAGCCCCTCAGGCATTGATGCTGTGAGGTGTCAGGGGCGACTGCACTGGTTTCCGACAGGGGGCTCGTCTGGACCTTCTTGTGGGGCCCCTGCAGGGTCCAGGTGCTGCAAGAACAGGTGAGCCCAGGAGTGAATGGTAGGTGGAGTGGGCATCGAGCCCCATGCTTCTGCGTGCAGATATCCTGTGACATGATGTGAGCCCGCAGGGCTCCAGGAGGTGAAGGCACCCCACGTCCTTGAGAGCCTCTGGACTCACTGTGAGTGTCAACTGCATCAGTGCACCTGCAGCCCCAGGGAGGCGATGTCCAGGTGTTCTCACAAGCTCCTTCCTTGGGGTCTCTCTACAGAGTGTGTGCATTTGTTGAGGCTATCTCTAGAGATGGTTAAAAGAGCATGCTGTCTCTAGAAGAACACTCTGAAGGTAGAAACAGCCACTTGCTAGCAGACTAGGACTGCCCTGTGCGCCCAGGCAGGGGCTGCCCAGGACCTCAGTGCAGGGCTGCTGCCCAGGAGCATGTGCGGAGGGAGCCGGGGAGACCCAGAGAGGCAGTCTTCTCTTTTCCCTGAAAACCATAACTGGCAGGACAAGGACTGGTGACATTTAATATTGGGGCCTGTTGGGAATACACAGCTCAGTGAGGCCATGAGAAGTACTTGTGTATATGCCTGTGAGATTGTGTGTGAGTGTGAGTCAGTGTGCATGTGAGTGTGTGGGTGCATATGTGTGTGCATGTTTGTGTGTGTGTATACGTGAGTGTGTGTGTGTGCATGTCAGTGTGTATATGTAAGTATGAGGGAGTGTGTGTTTATCTGAGTGTGTGAATGGGTGTGGTTGGGTTTGTGTGTTTATTTGTTAGTGTGAAATGTGTGTGAGTGTGTGTGTCTGTATATCTGTGTGACAGGTGTGTTTGTGTGACAGGTGTCTGTTTGACATGTATGTGTGTGTCTGTCTGCCTGTGTGACATTGTTGGTGTGACAGGTGTGTGTGTGTGACAGCTGTATGTGTGCGTGAAAGGTGTGTGTGTAATGTGTGTGTGAGAGACATGTCTGTGTGTGACAGGTGGTTATGTGTGACTGGTGTATGTGTGTATGTCTGTAACAGCTGTGTGTGTGTGAGTGGTGTGTGTTTAACAGGTGTGTGTGTGCGACAGGTGTGTGTGTAACAGCTCTGTGTGTGTAAACAGTGTGTGTGTTTGTTGCCGGTGTGTGTGTGTGACAAGTATGTGTGTATGTGTGTGACAGTTGTGTGTGTGACAAGTGTGTGTGTGACAGGTTTGTATGTGTGTGTTGTGACAGGCATGTGTTTGTGTATGTTTGTGTGACAGGTTTGTGTTAGTGTAACACTGCTGTGTGTGTGTGTGAAAGGTGTGTATGTGTACATGTGTGAAAGGTGTGTGTGTGACAGGTGTGTGTGTGAGACCAGTGTGTGTATGTGACAGCTGTGTGTGTGTGTGACAGGTGTGTGTGTGAGACAGGTGTGTGTGTGACAGCTGTGTGTGTCTGACAGGTGTGTGTGTAACTGGTGTGTGTGTGTGACAGGTGTGTGTGTGTGTGTGTGACAGATGTACATGTGTGACAGTTTTGTGTGTGTCTGTGTGTTGTGTGACAGGTGTGTGTGTCTCTGTGAGACAGGTGAGTGTGTGACAGGTGTGTGTGTGTGTAATAGGGTGTTTATGTGACAGGTGTGTGTGTGTGTGAGGTGTGTGTGTGTGACAGGTGTGTGTGTGTGTGACAGGTGTGTGTGTGTGACAGGTGTATGTGTGTGACAGGTGTATGTGTGTGTTCATGTGTGTGTGTGGGTGTGTGTATGAGGTGTGTGTCTGTGAATACCCAGTGGTGGCTGACTTTGCGAAACCTACTGATTAGAGGTGAAGGTGTCTCTGGCACTAAAGGCTGGTTCATGGTTGAGACTGTGTCCTGTGGGACGCGTCCCTCAGTGGAAGAGCTCTGTGTACACAGGGGTCAGGGACCTGGCAGGCACACACGTCCTCAAACAAGGATGAGAACATGGACACACACCCACTGAGCGTGGCCATGGGTCACAAGACTCCTTCCTGATATCACCCATGTATTGACTGTAAAGTTTTCAGCCTCTAGAACATGCAGATGACCTGAGGTGTCCTGGGTTAAATACGGATATTCTGAGCCCGGAGAACATCACCCCCAGCAACACCGGCTCTGCACAGCAGTCTTGGGAGCACAGCCCTCTCCAGGGACTGGACTGGAGAGCCCTCCTCCTGGTGGCCTTGGCTGCAGGTCGGGGTCCTGCCGGTTCTGGGGTGAAGGAAGGGACAGTGTCCAGTCGAGAGGGTTCAGGCACTACTGTCCCCTGTCCACAGGTGTGCACTCCAGGTGCCGCTGGTGCTCTTGGGGCTGAGCTGAGGAAGCCTGGGGCATCAGTGAAGGGCTCCTGCAAGGCTTCTGGAGACACCTTCCCGACTACTACAGGCACTAGGTGCGACAGGCCCCTCAACACGGGCTTGAGCGGATGGACAGCTTGACAGCAAGGACGGTGGGACAAAGCAGGCACAGAACTTCCAGAGCAGAGTCACGCTGGCTGCAGACTCGTCCACCGGCACTGCCTACATGGAGCTGAGCAGTCTGAGGTCTGAGGACACGGCTGTTTGTTACTGTGTGAGGCACACTGTGAAAACCCACATCCCGAGGGTGTCAGAAACCCTGAGGGGCAGGGCGGCTGTGCTGGGAGAGGAGAGAGAGAAATGATGGTTTTCCTGATTTCTCGTCACCAAGAGTCTGGAATCTGAGAGATCAGATCATGCTCTCCTGGGACACTGGTGTTTTTGAGCAAGATCTCAAGATAACAAATATATGAAAGAAAGATGCAAGGTAAAGATTTCCCTCCAGAGAAAGGGTTAGGGATTTTTATTCCTTTCTTAGCAGGGGTATTGAGAGCCTCATTGTTCTTGGGAATGTTAGGTGAGGCATTATCCGGGAATATCTGGTTAATGTCAAGAATGGGATTCTTGTTCTGTAGAGTCTCCTGGCAAGTCCTCTGGCTCATTCTTCAGTTTTCAAAGTGGCATCATCCTTGGGGGATCCCAAGGGTGAATTTCTATTTCCCAGTCTCTGCAAGCAGCCCAGATGTGGCATCTGGTCAGACACCCACGAGCAGGGCTACCGAGTCGGGGTTGACAGGCGCACAGGCCCCTCAGTCTGTGGCGGCACATGGTTCCTCCCAGGGACCGTGGCCTGCAGTGCCCTGTCCCCAGGGGCAGTGCTTTTGGTCACACACAGATTTTTCTAGCTCCAGGAGAGAGAATGCTGCTGATGACACTGACGACAGCACTCTCCTCCCCTGGGAAACCCGCTGGAAATCCACACACACTGTGACAGTCGTCAGCCCCCGTCTACATCCTCACACCCAGAAATGCAGGTGTGAGCCCACAGCCTCAGGCCACAGGGAGATGGGGGAGCGGAGCACTAAGGGGCTCCAGGAGCTGCCTGTCCTCAGTCCTCAGTCCTCAGTCCTCAGTAGACTTGGGGTCCTCAGTGTCCACCCTCAGGGAGGAGATGCTGAGCTTCACGAGTTCCTGCCAGACACGCAGTTGTGCACAGGAAAATGCAGGCTACTGGGCAAGTCAGCGGTGCTGGGAAGACGAGCATCTCAGCAGAAATGTCTACTTTGTCCAGAAAATAAATGCTGTCTTTAATTACTGTGAACAAACCTCCTCTAGAGTGATTCTTGAGGTTATTTAAGCTGTTCAAGATGAAAAAATAGTCAAGAAAGTGAAGGAAAATATAAATGCTTTGGGAATTCTGATAGACATTAAATTGTACTCAGCTCCATTTGAATTGAATGTAATTATTACATGTACATTGTTCTCTGATGTTTGCATATGGAGTAAGAAACCCTCAGCTAATCAGGAAAGAAACAAATAAAGAAAATAAGAGTTTGCGTCTAACAAATGGCGCTACCGGAATGTGTGGTGGGCAATTTTTGAGTAACGGCAAACACGTTCATGTCATTAAAGTCTCTTCCCCAAATCTGCCATTGCTCCTTGAAAGCATTTTTTTTCTGACCAGCCCTCCATCATCATTTCATTCCTCAACAGTCTTGTTGTCATGGGGAGGGGGACCCCAGGAGGGGCCTGAGTTCTCTGAGAGCACAGTCAGCACCCCCTCACAGGGGAGCCCCATAGACAAGACCTCTATTCACTGCTTTCTGCTTTTTATACAGAGGTCCCTCCCGTATGCAAATATCCACTCAGGTCACAGGGTAGAAACAGAGCACCAGCTCTCTTAAATTCAGGTTCCTCCTCGGGCTTGAAGAGATCTCCAGGAGTGGTGACTCTCATCTGCTCCAAGATGAACCCACTGTGGGCCCTCCTCTTTCTGCTGTCAGCCCCCAGAGGTGAGTGTCTCTGGATCAGACATGGGCACGTGGGGAAGCTGCATCTGAGCCCATGGGTCACCGTGCTTCTCTCTGTCCACAGGGGTCCTGTCCCAGGTGCAGCTGCAGGAGTCGGGACCCAGCCTGGTGAAGCCCTCACAGACCCTCTCCCTCACCTGCACGGTCTCTGGATTCTCATTAACCAGCTATGCTGTAGGCTGGGTCCGCCAGGCTCCAGGAAAGGCGCTGGAGTGGCTTGGTAGCATATATAGTGGTGGAAGTACATACTATAACCCGGCCCTGAAATCCCGGCTCAGCATCACCAGGGACACCTCCAAGAGCCAAGTCTCCCTGTCACTGAGCAGCGCGACAACTGAGGACACGGCCGTGTACTACTGTGCAAGAGACACAGTGAGGGGAAGTCAGTGTGAGCCCAGACAAAAACCTCCCTGCATAGGGGCCCGTGCCCACCAGGGGGCGCTCAGGACTCAGTACAGAGCCGCGTCCCGGAGCAGGTGCAGAAGCAGCGTTGGGCGGTGGGGGGTCTGGGGGGGATTCTCCTAGAGATTCTCTTTCCTCCTCCTGCCCAGGAGCCTCAGCACAGACCCTCTTCTATGTCCTGGTATCTCATTGTTATGGTTTAAGTCACTCTCAGAAAACTGGGTGTGTATATATTTTAATTTTTCCTTGAAACAAGGATAGCTTTATGCAAACAAACACACACAATACTCAATAGCTGAAATTTTTTCTCCTATATTTTTCTTCTGTCTAAGGAACTCAGTAAAACACTTGACTCTCTTTAATTTCAAAACGGTTAATTATTCTGAAGGAAACATGAGATATTTAAACATTTTACACTTTGTTTTGTTTTTGTACATGAGGAAGGAAGAGACCCAACCTCCTTCTTCCTGTGAAACTGCACACTTAGAATCTGGAGCGAGCAGTGTGAAAGGCTCTGGTGTCAGAGGTCCCCAGTGCTGCATATGCGATGATTCTCGTCATTCACAGGTTCTGTACCGCAAAGTCACCTACACGCTCGCTTTCATTAGCGTCTTAACATAAACACTGTTACCTTGTGTCCTTATATAGACATTGACAGTATGGCCGGTTCACTGAGTCACTCAACACACACATTCCAGGTGAGGGCAATCAGGGTGATGCCATCTCGCCTCAACCTCTCTGAAGTCCACAGCCATTCTGAGCTTATGTCTGGATCATTCATAAGGGGAGATACAGAGGTCCTCAGGTGGATTTGCCCCTGGGGTCAACGTGGAGCCCACCACCATGTGTCCTCTCTCCCATCACAGTGACCGTCACTGGCACAGGGACAGGAAGCAGGAGCTGTGCTGGGCTCATCCCTGAGGAAAGATCCAAGGACTGAGAGGGCGAGGGGCTGAGCTGAGATGGGCACGGGGCAGGGGAGGGGCCATCAGGACGGAGACCCTGGGCTCAGAAAGGAGGACCTGCCCTGGGATCTGGTTCCAAGCCCCTGGTAGACACGCTGCTTTCCCACCCTTGCTCGCCAACCATGAAAATTCAGAAGGCGCCCATGGGGATCCCGGGGTGACCAGGGTGAGTGTGACCACAGCCTCTCTGGACTCCCAGGAAAAGAGCTCCTCAGTGCACATTCCTCTTCAAGCTCCAGGGTAAAACCCACCCCTGGGCTGTGGGAGCTCACCCCTCTGCTCACACAGGATGGAGGCCTCAGTGAAGGCAGAGCTGCTGTGTAGAAGGTGAGGCTTGGGGTCTTCACCTCTGCCGGGTGGCAGCTCCCCAAGGGGAAGGCCTCGAGCATCAGACATGCATCTGTGGGGATTATTGTGGCAGCAGGTGACTGGCTGGGTTTGAGTCTTCCTGTCCCCGGGTGTCCTGTCCCAGGTGAAGGTGCAGGAGTGGGCCCTGACCTGCTGAAGCCCTCACAGACCGTCTCCCTCACGTGTGCTGCCTCTGGTTACTCCATCACGTGGTTATGATGGGAGCTGGATCCACCAGGCCCCAGGGAAGGGGCTAGAGTGGATGGGAAGCATATATTATAATGGTGACACTCACAACAGCCCCTCCATCAAGACCCACACCTCCATCTCCAGGGACACATCCAAGAACCAGTTCTCCCTGCAGCCGAGCTCTGTGACCTCTGTGGACACAGCTGTGTATTACTGTGCAAGAGACACAGTGAGGGGTGTCCGTGTGAGCCCAGACACTAGCCACCCTCCAGGGAGCCCGGCAACCATCAGGGGGCTTGTGGACACACGAGCATAGGGCTGAGCCCAGGAGCAGGTGCCCCGGGGCTGGAGGGGATTCCTGGGAGAGGCTGTGCTTCCCTCTCCCTGCCCAGGAGCCCACCAGAGACCCTCCTCTGTGTCCTAACGTCTCACTGCTGGCCTTTATGTCACACTCGGCATGATGAGAGAATATGCATGTTTTTGCAGTTTTAATTTTCTGTTGAAGTAGGATGGATTTTATACATGCACATTTCATACTCAGGAATTATGGATAATTCAGATGGATAATTCTTCTCCTCAAAGGATCTCAGCATACCCCAGAGGCCCATCACCATTTTCCTGGTGAGTCTGAATCTTGAAATTTATGAATGTTCCGAGAAGACACAGGAGAGTTTCAGTTGCTACAGTTTTTGTTGTTTTTGTACATGTGGAAGGAAGAGACCCACTATCCTACTTTCAGTGAAACTGCACAAACAAGTAGAATTCTGCAATGTCCAGAGTTATAGGTGCCAGTGCAGAGAGACCCAACACTGCATATTCAAACATCGTCAGTATTCAGACTCCGCATTCGCAAGCTCACCTACTGTTCAGCTGTCATTAGCATCATGAGACATACACCATCGTTTCACAGACATTAATGGATATTTACAATGTGGACTGTCTCTAAATCTTCCTTCACATTCAGTTTACTGACATATTTCACATTTTAGTGCTCCTTAGTTGACAATTTCCCCTTTAAAATGACCCCGTGAGTAGTCCTCAAGCACAGACTAGTGTCTCTAAGCACCGATTGCTGCAAGCTAACTTAAAATAGAAAACATCTTTCTCAGAAAGTTTCATTCAGGCAAGATTGGTACTTCTGGGCATGTGACCTTGACATTGATGTCTCAAATATAAATATTATTTTTTAAAATGCGATTCAGATCTCAATTTTTGTTATTAGAATAGCCTTGGAAACGTGGTTCACTTCCAAATACAGATGGTTAAATGCAGATTTCTGGACAAGAAGGAGATTAACTGGACGGAAAATGACCATTTGGACACTTCAAGTTCATGGGGTCCTGGCTACACTGTCTCCCTAGGATTCTTGGTCAATAGACATCAGGGAGATCAGAAGCTCCTGGGAGACAGCAAGTTTAGCGACATGACTGGAATGGGTGGACTTAACTCGGACGACCATTACGTCCACTACTGCGTGCAGGAATCCCTCAGAGGAAATGGGGTAGCCATCACAGCCAACAGAAGACTCTGAAATGCAGTGCTTGGATGCAGTGTCAAAACAGAGAGAATGATCTCTGTTCATTTCCAAGGCAAACCATTCAATATCATGATAATCCAAGTCTAGGCCCCAACCAGTAATGCTGAAGAAGCTAAAGCTGAACGGTTCTATGAAGACCTACAGGACTTTCTAGAACTAACATCCAAAAAAGATGTCCTTTTCTTTACAGGGGACTGGAATGCAAAAGTAGGAAGTCAAGAAACACCTGGAGTAACAGGCAAATTTGGCCTTGGATACAGGATGAAGCAGGGCAAAGGCTAATAGAGTTTTGCCAAGAGAATGCACTGGTTATAGCAAACACCCCAACAACACAGGAGAAGACTCTATCACCAGATGGCCAACGCCGAATTCACATTGATTGTATTCTTTGCAGCCAAAGATGGAGAAGCTCTATACAGTCAGCAAAAACAAGACCAAGAGCAGACTATGGCTCAGATCATGAACTCCTTCTTGCCAAATTCAGACTTATATTAAAGAAAATAGGAAAACCACTAGACCAGTCAGTTCAGTTCAGTTCAGTTCAGTCACTCAGTCGTGTCCAACTCTTTGCGACCCCATGAACTGCAGCATACCAGGCCTCCCTGTCCATCACCAACTCCCTGAGTTCACTCAGACTCATGTCCATCGAGTCAGAGATGCCACCCAGCCATCTCATCCTCTGTCGTCCCCTTCTCCTCCTGCCCCCAATCCCTCCCAGCATCAGAGTCTTTCCCAATGAGTCAACTCTTCGCATGAGGTGGCCAAAGTACTGGAGCTTCAGCTTCAGCATCATTCCTTCCAAAGAACACCCAGGGCTGATTTCCTTCAGAATGGACTGTTTGGATAGCCTTGCAGTCCAAGGGACTCTCAAGAGTCTTCTCCAACACCACAATTCAAAAGCATCAATTCTTTGGCGCTCAGCCTGCTTCACAGTCCAACTCTCGCATCCATACATGATCACTGGAAAACCCATAGCCTTGACTAGACGGAACTTAGATGGCAAAGTAATGTCTCTGCTTTTCAGTATGCTATCTAGGCTGGTCATAAATTTTCTTCCAAGGCGTAAGCGTCTTTTAATTTCATGGCTGCAGTCACCATCTGCAGTGATTTTGGAGCCCAAAAAAATAAAGTCTGACACTGTTTCCACTGTTTCCCCATCTATTTCCCATGAAGTGATGGGACCGGATGCAATTCAGGCATGACTTAAATCAAATCCCCTACGATTATACAGTGGAAGTGAGAAATAGATTTAAGAGACTAGATCTGACAGACAGAGTGCCTGATGAACTATGGAAGGAGGTTTGTGACATTATACAGGAGACAGGGAGCAACACCATCCCCAAGAAAAATAAATGCAAAAAAGAAAAATGGCTGTCTGAGGAGCCCTTACAAATAGCTGTGAAAAGAAGAGACGCCAAAGCAAAGGACAAAAGGAAAGATATACCCATTTGAATGCAGAGTTTCAAAGAATAGCAAGGAGAGAGAAGAAAGCCTTCCTCAGTGATCAATGCAAAGAATTAGAGGGAAACAATGGAATGGGAAAGACTAGACATCTGTTCAAGAAAATTAGCGATACCAAGGGAACATTTCATGCAAAGATGGGCTCAAGAAAGGACAGATGATATTAAGAAGCAAAAGATATTAAGAAGAGGCGGCAAGAATACAAAGAACTGTACAAAAAAGGTCTTCACGACCCAGATAATCACGATGGTGTAATCACTCATCTAGAGCCAGACATCCTGGAAAGGGAAGTCAAGTGGGCCTTAGGAAGCATCACTAGGAACAAAGCTAGTGGAGGTGATGGAATTCCAGCTGAGCTATTTCAAATCCTAAAAGATGGTGCTGTGAAAGTTTGCACTCAATATGACAGCAAATTTGGAAAATTCAGCAGGGGCCACAGGACTGGAAAACTCAGTTTTCATTCCAGTCCCCAAGTAAAGCAAAGAATGCTCAAACTACCACACAACTGCATTCATCTCAAATGCTGGCAAAGTAATGCTCAAAATTCTCCAAAGAGCCTTGAACAGTACGTGAACCGAGATTTTTCAGATCTTCAAGTTGGTTTTAGAAAAGGCAGAGGAACCAGAGATCAAATTGCCAACATCTGCTGGATCATCAAAAAAGCAAGAGAGTTCCAGAAAAAAAAAAAATCTATTTCTGCTTTATTGACTATGCCAAAGCCTTTAACTGTGTGGGTCACAATAAACTGTGGAAAATTCTTAAAGAGATGGCAATACCAAACCACCTGACCTGTCTCTTGAGAAATCTGTATGAAGGTCAGAAAGCAACAGTTAGAACTGGACATGGAACAGACTGGTTCCAAATAGGGAAAGGAGGCCGTCAAGGCTGTATATTTTCACCCTGCTTATGTAAAATATATACAGAGGACATCATGAGAAATGCTGGGCTGGATGAAGCACAAGTGGAATATAGATTGCCGAAAGAAATATCAATAACCACAGACATGCAGATGACACCTCACTTTTGCCAGAAAGTGAAGAAAAACTAAAAAGCCTCTTGATGAAAGTGAAAGAGGAGATTGAAAAAGTTGGCGTAAAACTCCACATTCAGAAAACTAAGGTCATGGCATCTGGTCAAATCACTTCATGGCAAATAGATGGGGAAACAGGGGAGGCAGTGAGAGACATTATTTTGGGGGCTCCAAAACCACTGTAGATGGTAACTGCATCCATGAGGTAAAAAGACACTTACTCCTTGGAAGAAAAGTTATGACCAATCTAGACAGCATATTAAAACGCAGAGACATTACTTTACCAACGAAGGTCCATCTAGTCAAGGCTATGGTGTTTCCAGTAGTCATGAATGGATGTGAGCGTTGGACTGCAGAGAAATCTGAGCCCCGAAGAAATGATGATTTTGAACTGTGGTGTTGGAGAAGACTCTTGAGACTCTCTTGAACTGCAAGGGGATCCGCCTAGTCCATCCTAAAGGAAATCAACCCTGAATATTCATTGGAAGCACTGAAGTTGAAGCTAAAACTCCAATACTTTGGCCACCTGATGCTAAGAGCTGACTCATTTCAAGAGACTCTGAGGCTGGGAAAGATTGAAGGCAAGGGGAGAAGGGGACGACAGAGGATGAGATGGTTGGATGGCATCCGTGGCAGTTGAGTTTGGGTAAATTCGAGGAGTTGCTGATGTGACGTTGGTGTCGCCAGGGAGGCCTGCCGTGCTGTGGTCCATGGGGTCGCAAAGAGTCAGACACGACTGAGTGACTGAACTGAACTGAAATATTCACATGATAAAATAATATCTATATGAAAAGACAGGGCCTTCCTGTAATGTGTCTTCAGTCCTCTCCCTAGATGAAGTGATGTCAATGGAGCTCATAAACCAAGTGCTCCCCGAACCAAATTCTAACACTGAGTGAGCTGAAGGGAAGAGACTTCTCAGGGACCCAGAGAGACCACAGGGATGGTGGCCACACTCCATCCCCACTTACAAGGACAGGGCTAGTCCACATGGAAATTCCTCCTCCTGCTCCAGGGTACAGTCCACCCCTGGGTTGAGGAAGCTCACATCTCTTCTCCCACAGGAGAGGCTCTGTGTGACTCAGCATGCGGCTCAACACAGCAGGGCCAGTGAACAAGCTAGCCAGCGGTCAGCTGTGTAAGTGCACGCTGGACTCAGACCACAGAGGTGTATAAACCCAGGGCCAGGGAAGACGCCCCCTCTGTGGTGATATTTGAACTGACACCTCTCTCACAGCATCAGCCATAGTCCTCTCCATGGAGACCCAGCGGGACCTCCACCCTAGCCTGAGATAGAAGCTGAGTCTGCTGACACCACGCAGAGACGCAGGAAGATGGAAAGTTTGTGTCGTCTGTGTTCCTGCATCTATGTCTGTGGTGTCCTCAGACTCAGCTTCGACATCAACCTGGGGCGGGGGTCCCACTGAATTTCCATGGAGAAAACTATGAATAACGCCGAGTGTGGAGTCAGCCCTCTGAGCACCACGAGGGGCATTCCTCCCGTCACCAACTCACAGGCTCTCGTAGGTGCAGTAGCTTCTGTCATTTGGGTGGTTTTGCGTCAGATAGAGGACACAGACTAAAGGAAGGCTTTTCTCTATAAGCAATTCCTACCTGACACCCTCAGCTCTCTTTTTAACGTATGAGCCACCAGAGGTTTACATGAGGACAAGTCTTTCAAAGAGAGCACAATACATGGAAGGAATATGCAGAATACTCCTGACGAATAAAGAAGCCATTGTGAGCGCCGTCTTGGTGTTCAGCCTCCTGACAGTCTCAGGGAACAAGCCGTACATTTTAGCTCATGGAACTTAGTGATTTTAAATCACTTTTGTCCTAAGGCATGCGTGCCAGTCACTTCACTCATGTCAGACTCTATACCACCCAATGGACTGTAGCCCATTAGGCGCCTCTGTCCATGAAGTTTTCCAGGCAAGAGTACTGGAGTGGTTGCCATGCCCTCCTCTAAGGCATCTTCCTGAGCCAGGGATCGATCCTGTGTCTCTTACATCTGCTGTATTGGAAGGCGGGTTCTTTATCACTAGCGCCATCTTTTCGATAATTGTGTGAGTCTCAAGTCTCGTTCAGCAGAAATCACACAAAGTGAACAGAGGAAACAATGAGAAAGTGAAAGCTGCTCAGTTGTATCCAACTCTTTGTGGCCCTGTGGACGATACAGTCCATGGGATTCTCCAAGGAAGAATACCAGAGTGAGTAGCATTTCCCTTCTCCGGGGGATCTTCCCAACCCAGGGATCAAACCCTGGTCTCCCAAACTGCAGGCAGATTCCTCACCAGCTGAGCCACAAGGGAAGCCCAAGTGTACTGGAGAGGGTAACCTATCCCTTCTCCAGCGGATCTTCCAGTCCCAGGAATCGAATCCTACATTGCAGGATGATTCTTTACCACTGACCTATGAGTTCAGTCGCTCGATAATGGCTGACTCTTCCCACCCCACGGACTGCAGCATGCCAGGCTTCCCGGTCCATCTCCAACTCCCAGAACTTGCTCGAGCTTATGACCATGAGTCATATACCATCTCATCCTCTGTCATCCCCCTTTCTTTCTTTTCTCCATCTTTCCCAGCATCAGGGTCTTTTCCAATGAGTCAGTTCTTCAAATGAGATGGCAGAAGTATTGGAGCTTCAGCTTCAACATCAGTCCTTCCAATGAATATCCAGGACGGATTTCCTTTAGGATGGACTGGTTGGAACTCTTGCAGTCCAAGGGACTCTCAAAAGTTTTCTCCAACACCACAGTTCAAAAGCATCAATACTTCAGCGCTCAGCACTCTTTATGGGCCAATTCTCATATCCATACATGACTACTAGAAAAACCATCGCTTTACTAGATGGAATTTGGCCAGCAAAGTAAAGTCTCTGCTTTATAATACGCTGTCTAGGTTGATCATAGCTTTTCTTCCAAGGAGCATGGCATCAGGGAAGCTTGAACTGATCTATGGGGGAAGCCCAAACAATGAGAAAAATCACAAGCTAATGAAACAAGGAGCCCAGATGTGGGCGGTCCCAGATTTGGGGAAGTCAGCAGTTCATGTACTGGAGTGAATGAACAACCTTCCACATGGCACACCCACATGTCAGCCCCTCCCCCAGGTGACCCACCTCATGCACGGACGTGATGACTGCATTCCCTGGTCACATGGGGACATGGAAAGGGGCTGACAGAAGGGGGACGGCTCCTCTGAAATTACCTCAGGAACCAGGAATCCCCGTGAGGTGCTTTGTCCTGCCTTCTGACTAGAATTGGGTCACCAGGACGTAACAATCTCCTCACCACGGTGCTTTCTGAATTCCAGCCTCTTGGAAGAGCGTTGGAATCTGAGCCGAAAATAGTGCCTGCTGCGCCCTGCATCCCTGTCTCTCTATGTTAGTCGAATCTGCCAGGCTCCTCTGACTCTTAGTGACATTCGATTCCTCCTTCAACTCACAGGTCAAGGACAACCTCAGCTGGTACCTGCTGGCTTTGCATCAAAAGGTAGTGTGTGTGGGAACTGTCATTTCCATCATTAAAGCAAGAAAATTCTAAATGCCAAAAGGTTCCCTGGACCTAACAGAGTCCTAACAGTGCAGGACAATCCCCAGCGCAAAACCAGAGAGGTGGGCAACCACAGTCCAGCTGAGACCTGCCCATGGATGCGAAGCTTCAGGAGGAGCACCTTCAGGGTAATTGCTACCAATTCCTGCAGGACCAGCAATTACCAGTGTGAGGATGAGAGATCCTGGGGGCCACACTCCACGGCTGGTGGGATATAACTCCAGAAACATCCAGGTCTTCAAGGTGAGTGTTCATATTTATCCCTTCAGGACACCTGAGGGACGAGGGGGGGCTGTTAACACCTACCCAGAAGGTTCATCAGGCAGATCCTCCATGGAAGAGCTCCTCCTGGGAGGTGAACAGAAACTCTTGTCTACTGCAGACCTACGGAGGGGGCAGACCTCACGGCTAAGAGAGGGGACTGGACCAGCACACTGCAGCCCCGGAGGGAGTAGAAGGAGGGTGTGCCAATGAGGGAGACCCTGGCGACGCTCAGAGCCCAGACCCAGCTCCCCTGAGTCGGGGGTGTTCAGCCTCAACAATGCAGGAAGCCCCTACCCACACGTGACCCCCAGGGACCTGGCAGAGCTTTGATGTGCAGCCTTGAGGAGGGGAGCTAGTGTGCAGAGACCACAGCCAGACAACATCCAGGAGGCAGGGCGCTGAGGCTCTGGTACCCACGGCTGGAGACCAGGCTTGGAGCCCCTCACCGCTGGCCTCAGACCCGCTCTCTCCTGCCTGATCGACTTAGCCAGAATCCCTGTCCTGCTCTTGGGTATCTGACGTGCTCAGGAATATTTACGAAGTTTCCATCAGAGACTCAGAACAGGGGTATGCAGGTTTGTCACAGGGTCCTGCTGCAGGAGTCGTGGCTGACTCAGCAGTGGGTCTGTCTCCCCACTCACGCCACGTCCTGAGGTCCTCGGGCAGGTGGTCAGGAGGGACGATGAGGAGCAGGATGGAGTCTGAGGATGGATGCACCCCGAGGCCGTCCTGCTGAAGAGATGTCCTGCCAGGGGCCACGCACACGGCTGGCCCAACTTCTCTGCAGGGTGCTTTGGGACAACCCACTCCTGTGTTCCTGCCTGGAGAATCCCATGGGCAGAGGAGTGTGGTGGGCTACAGTCCGTGGGGTCTCAAAGCATCAGAAACGACTAAGGTGACTGAGCATGCTCACCGCCCATTCCCTGGGTGAGCACTCCCTCAGGACAGCCTCACCTGAGTCAGCTGACAAGGGCTCTGCCTCATCCTCCCCTGACATCTCAGGTGTCTCCTCTCACAGGTGTGGGCACTAGGAGCCCCTCAGGCATTGATGCTGTGAGGTGTCAGGGGCGACTGCACTGGTTTCCGACAGGGGGCTCGTCTGGACTTTCTTGTGGGGACCCTGCAGGGTCCAGCTGCTGCAAGAACAGGTGAGCCCAGGAGTGAACGATAGGTGGAGTGGGCATCGAGCCCCATGCTTCTGCGTGCAGATATCCTGTGACATGATGTGAGCCCACGGGGCTCCAGGAGGTGAAGGCACCCCACGTCCTCGAGAGCCTCTGGACTCACTGTGAGCGTCAACTGCATCAGTGCACCTGCAGCCCCAGGGAGGCGACGTCCAGGTGTTCTCACAAGCTCCTTCCTTGGGGTCTCTCTACAGAGTGTGTGTGTTTATTGAGGCTATTTCTAGAGACGGTTAAAGAACGTGCTGTCTCTAGAAGTATACTCTGAGATAGAAACAGTCACTTGATACCAGACTAGAACACTGCTAGGACTGCCCTGTGCGCCCAGGCAGGGGCTGCCCAGGACCCCAGTGCAGGGCTGCTGCCCAGGAGCATGTGGGGAGGGGGCCGGGGAGACCCAGAAAGGCAGTCTTCTCTTTTCCCTGAAAACCATAACTGGCAGGACAAGGACTGGTGACGTTTAATATTGGGGCCTGTTGGGAATACACAGCTCAGTGAGGCCATGAGAAGTACTTGTGTATATGCCTGTGAGATTGTGTGCAAGCGTGAGTCAGTGTGCATGTGAGTGTGTGGGTGCATATGTGTGTGCATGTTTGTGTGTGTGTATACATGAGTGTGTGTGTGTGTGCATGTCAGTGTGTATATGTAAATATGAGTGTGTGACTGTGTGTGATTGGGTGTGTGTATATATATGAGTGAGTGCATGTGTGTGCATGTATGTGAGTGTGTATATGTAAGTATGAGGGTGTGTGTGTTTATCTGAGTGTGTGAATGGGTGTGGTTGGGCTTGTGTGTTTATTTGTTAGTGTGAAAGTGTGTGTGAGTGTGTGTGTCTGTATATCTGTGTGACAGGTGTGTCTGTGTGACAGGTGTCTGTTTGACATGTATGTGTGTGTCTGTCTGCCTGTGTGACATTGTTGGTGTGACAGGTGTGTGTGTGTGACAGCTGTATGTGTGTGTGAAAGGTGTGTGTGTAATGTGTGTGTGTGAGACACGTCTGTGTGTGACAGGTGGTTATGTGTGACTGGTGTATGTGTGTATGTCTGTAACAGCTGTGTGTGTGTGAGTGGTGTGTGTTTAACAGGTGTGTGTGTGTGACAGGTGTGTGTGTAACAGCTCTGTGTGTGTAAACAGTGTGTGTGTTTGTTGCCAGTGTGTGTGTGTGACAAGTATGTGTGTATGTGTGTGACAGTTGTGTGTGTGACAAGTGTGTGTGTGTGACTGGTGTTTGTGTGTGTGACAGGTTTGTATGTGTGTGTTGTGACAGGTGTGTGTTTGTGTATGTTTGTGTGACAGGTTTGTGTTAGTGTAACACTGCTGTGTGTTTGTGTGTTTGAAAGGTGTGTATGTGTACATGTGTGAAAGGTGTGTGTGTGTACATTTGTGTGTGTGACAGGTATGTGTGTGAGACCAGTGTGTGTATGTGACAGCTGTGTGTGTGTGTGACAGGTGTGTGTGTGAGACAGGTGTGTGTGTGACAGCTGTGTGTGTCTGACAGGTGTGTGTGTAACCGGTGTGTGTGTGTGACAGGTGTGTGTGTGTGTCTGTGTGTGTGTGACAGATGTACATGTGTGACAGTTTTGTGTGTGTCTGTGTGTCTGTGTGACAGGTGTGTGTGTCTCTGTGAGACAGGTGAGTGTGTGACAGGTGTGTGTGTGTGTGTAATAGGGTGTTTATGTGACAGGTGTGTGTGTGTGTGAGGTGTGTGTGTGTGTGTGTGAGGTGTGTGTCTGTGAATACCCAGTGGTGGCTGACTTTGCGAAACTCACTGATTAGAGGTGAAGGTGTCTCTGGCACTAAAGGCTGGTTCATGGTGGAGACTGTGTCCTGTGGGACACATGCCTCACTGGAAGAGCTCTGTGTACACAGGGGTCAGGGACCTGGCAGGCACACACGTCCTCAAACAAGGATGAGGACACGGACACACACCCACTGAGCGTGGCCATGGGTCACAAGACTCCTTCCTGATATCACCCAAGTATTGACTGTAAAGTTTTCAGCCTCTAGAACATGCAGATGACCTGAGGTGTCCTGGGTTAAATACGGATATTCTGAGCCCGGAGAACATCACCCCCAGCAACACCGGCTCTGCACAGCAGTCCTGGGAGCACAGCCCTCTCCAGGGACTGGACTGGAGAGCCCTCCTCCTGGTGGCCTTGGCTGCAGGTCGGGGTCCTGCCGGTTCTGGGGTGAAGGAAGGGACAGTGTCCAGCCGAGGGGGTTCATGCGCTGCTGTCCCCTGTCCACAGGTGTGCACTCCAGGTGCCGCTGGTGCTCTTGGGGCTGAGCTGAGGAAGCCTGGGGCATCAGTGAAGGGCTCCTGCAAGGCTTCTGGAGACACCTTCACTGACTACTACAGGCACTAGGTGCGACAGGCCCCTCAACATGGGCTTGAGCGGATGGACAGCTTGACAGCAAGGATGGTGGGACAAAGCATGCACAGAACTTCCAGAGCAGAGTCACGCTGGCTGCAGACTCGTCCACCGGCACCGCCTACATGGAGCTGAGCAGTCTGAGGTCCGAGGTCACGGCTGTTTGTTACTGTGTGAGACACACAGTGTGAAAACCCACATCCCAAGGGTGTCAGAAACCCTGAGGGACAGGGCGGCTGTGCTGGGAGAGGAGAGAGAGAAATGATGGTTTTCCTGACTTCTTGTCACCAAGAGTCTGGAATCTGAGAGATCAGATCATGCTCTGCTGGGACACTGGTGTTTTTGAGCAAGATCTCAAGATAACAAATATATGAAAGAAAGATGCGAGGTAAAGATTTCCCTCCAAAGGGTTAGGGATTTTTATTCCTTTCTTAGCAGGGGTATTGAGAGCCTCATTGTTCTTGGGAATGTTAGGTGAGGCATTATCTGGGAATGTTTGGTTAATGTCAAGGATGGGACTCTTGTTCTGTAGAGTCTCCTGGCAAGTCCTCTGGCTCATTCTTCAGTTTTCAAAGTGGCATCATCCTTTGGGGATCCCAAGGGTGAATTTCTATTTCCCAGTCTCTGCAAGCAGCCCAGACGTGGCATCTGGTCAGACAGCCATGAGCAGGGCTACCGAGTCGGGGTCGACAGGCGCACAGGCCCCTCAGTCTGTGGCGGCACATGGTTCCTCCCAGGGACCGTGGCCTGCAGTGCCCTGTCCCCAGGGGCAGTGCTTGTGGTCACCACCTAGAGGGAACCCTGTGGGAGACACTGGCTGCTGTGAGGGCCACGTCCTAGCCCTTATCACTCTGCGGGTCATCGTGTCAGCTTCCCACATGTGTGTGGCTCAAATCAACACACACACATTCCCTTTCCGGCCACAGTTCAGAGTCTGATATCAGCTTCGCTGGACTGGAATCCAGATGCGGCAGGACCACAGTCCCAAGGCTCTCAGGGTCTGAATGCATCTGAGCTCCCAGAATTCAGGTTTGGAATTCCTGTGCACCTAGGATAATGAGGTGAGAATCGCGGTCTTTGGCAGATGCTTAGATCATGAGAGGAGAGTCCTCATGATTTGGGTTGGAGTCTTTCTAAGAATCCCCAGAGAACACACTTGTCCCCGTCCACCAGGTAAGGACCCAGCAGGAAGGTGCCAGATGTGAGCCTCGAGAGGAGTCTCACCAGAAGGCAGCCTCACTGGTGTCCTGACCTGGGGCTTCCAGCCTCTAGGACTGTGGGAAATAAAGGGTTGCTTACAGACCAACCACCTGAGCGCCTGTTATACACTCTGAAAGGATACAGTCAGGGACAATCTGCTTCTTTGCCCTGTCCAGTCTAGGGCTTCACACCCGCATCCCTGGCTCTCAGCCACTTCCTTCATCTGCACAGCCCAGCAAAGCACCTTCCATCAGTGGTCACTTCTCCCAGGGTTGATGCCCTTGGCCTCCCTCTGATGAACACATTTGTGGTTTCAACTGGAGCCACATGATAATCCAGGGAAATCAGACTTCTAAATTAGTCACATTCTCCAAAGTCCCTTCTGCCATGTGAGATAACATTCAGAGACTCAATGAATGATTCAGACAAACACAGTCCGCCTTCAGCCCTGCAAATACATCCTTCCCACAGGCCCAGTACACTTAGCAAATCCCAGAAAACCTCCAAACTGTCAACCTAAAATTCACACTAAATCATAATGTCAATTATAATAAAGATTATAGAGCAAAGTTGGCCTAAATACCATCACCTCCAAGTCCCACATCTAGTCCTCTAACTCAGCTATGCATGAGGATTTGTGTTCTAAAATACAACACTAAGGCAGGCATATCTCAGCTACAAGGAGCTTCATTCCGTGTGAGGCAGAAAGGACCCTGGTCCCAGGTGCACGCGTGCTAGGGCTACAGCTGTGTCTGACTCTTTGCGACCCTGTGGACTATAGCCTGCCAAGCTCCTCCTCCATGGGCTTCTCCAGGCCAGGAATCCTGGAGTGGGTCGGTATTTCCTCCTCCAGGGGATCTTCCCGACCCAGGGACTGAACCCAAATCTCCTGCATTTCTTTCACTGCAAGCAGATTCTTCACTGCTGAGCCACCAGGGAGGCCCCCCTGGCCCCGACAGTGTTTAAACCCATCCATGCAAGCCTACTAAGTGCAAGGTCTGGGAATAGTCTTCTCCGGCTCCTCTTGCAGCCTCTGGGCCTGTTGATCTGCCCCCTTACTTTCCATTCCTTAAGGTGGGAGGTGGTGCATATTTGAAGCTGAGCACTTTCACCAGCCTATTTCCTGCTCTGGGATCTTGAACCATCGCCGTGACCCTCAAGTAGAAGACAACTGTGGATGGTGCATGATCCTCTCTAGTCGTTGTTGAATCTGATTTGCTAATAGGTTTTGAGAAGTTTCGCATTAAATTCATCAAAGGTGTGTTTTATAAAGTCCCTAGAGAAGCTCTCTGTTCTGAGACTGTTGCTCCTCGGAAGGTTTTAAACTCACTATCATGAAGTCCAGTTTGCACACATGATCGGTCTCATCATGTCGTCTGCTCCATCTTGATTCACTCCTGCAGGTTTTACAGTTTAGGAGTTTGTCCATTTCTTCTAGATTGTCAATTTCTTGGCATGCAACTGTTTGTAATAATCTCATATGATTTTTTGTATCCCTGTGGTATTAGCTTTATGTCTTTTCTAGTTTTTTATTTTATTCCAGGACATTCTTTTTCCTCCTTTCGAGACTGACTAAAGATTTATGGTTTTGCTTGTCTTTGCAAAAATTACAGCGACAACAACGTCAGCCAGCTGATGATTTCACGATCGTTTTGCTTGTTGTTTGTGTGTGTGTGTGTTCATGTCAATATTATTAATTTCTGCACTTTTTTGTTATTACCTTCCTTCCACTGCCTCTGAGCTTTTCTGGTGCTTGTTTTCTAATTTCTGTAGGTAGTAAGTTCGATTGTTTTCTTCCAGTTTCTTGAAGAAGGCCTGTATCATTGACAGCATTCAATTCTGAACTACTGGGAAGGAATAGAGTTTAGAGATGAGTGTGTGTTAGTCACTCAGTCGTGTCTGACACTTTGTTACCTCACGGACTGTAGCCTGCCAGTCTTCCTTCTCCTTTCTAGTCATGAATACTGGAGTGGGTTGCTATTTCCTATCTTTCAGACCCAAGGATTGAAGCCAGGTCTCCTAAATTGCAAGTGGATTCTTTACCACAAGAGGCAAAATTCTCATTACCTACAGAACACTGTAGATAGAAAACCCTAAGGACCCTGCACAAAGCTTCTAGACCACACTCATCCAGAGAGCACTGAACTCAACAGGTCGGAGTGGGTGCCAGCATCTGATTGCTCATGGCTTAGGAGTTGGTGGGGATACTCTGGATCCCACTTCTGATGCCATAAAATAAACCCCATATAAACCAACCAGCAGTGGATTTGGGGATGTGGTCTGCAGCCTTCCAGTCCCAAGAGATGAGAAGCATATTTGGGTTTTACAGGTGGTCCAATGGGATCACAAGATCACAGAAAGTGCAGGAGAGGGAAAGCCTGTTAGGCGATGCCCCACAAGCCTCCACTGGCCTTGACGATGGACAAAGGTGTTGAGCTGAGGGAAGAGCTCCAGGGCCCTTCCCTGGAGGCTTGACCATGTTGCAGAGCATCGGGGACAAGGGACCCCACACATCTGAGGCAGAGTGAGGAGAGGCCTCTGCCCAGAGCCCTTTCAGGGGTCGGGAAACTGGATCTGGCACAGAAGACATGCTGGTGCACAACTGCTGTGGCCAAAGCCAGATCGGGAAGGGCTTTTCATAGACAGTAGGTTCTAACTCAGTCAGTGTACAGGTGAGCTCCCCGTGCCGAGGAAGAGCTGACCTGTGCCAGACCCGAAGGGGTGACGTCTCAAGGCAGGAGAAGCCCAGGGTCACAGGGACAGGGCGTCAGTCAGAGTGGGGACACACACTGGTCTTTTCTGGCTCCAGGAGAGATAACGCCACTGATGACACTGACGACAGCACTCTCCTCCCCAGGAAACCTGCTGTAAATCCACACACGCTGTGACGGTCGTCAGCCCCCGTCTACATCCTCACACCCAGAAATGCAGGTGTGAGGCCACAGCCTCAGGCCACAGGGAGACGGGGGAGCGGAGCACTAAGGGGCTCCAGGAGCTGCCTGTCCTCAGTCCTCAGTCCTCAGTCCTCAGTAGACTTGGGGTCCTCAGTGTCCACCCTCAGGGAGGAGATGCTGAGCTTCACGAGTTCCTGCAGACACGCAGTTGTGCACAGGAAAATGCAGGCTGCCAGGCAAGTTAGCGGTGCTAGGAAGACAAGCATCTCAGCAGAAATGTCTACTTCGTCCACAAAATTAATGCTGTTTTTAATTACTCTGAACTAACCTCCTCTAGAGTGATTCTTGAGGTTATTTAAGCCTCTCAAGATGAACAAATAGTCAAGAAACCAAAGGAAAATATAAATGCTTTGGGAATTCTGATAGACATTAAATTTTACTCAACTCCATTTGAATTCAATGTGATTATTATATGTATATTTTTCTCTGAGTTTGCATAGAGTAAGTAAACATCAGCTAATCAGAAAATAAAAAAATAAAATAAGTGTTTGTGTCGAACAAATGGCTGGTACCTGAATGTGTGGAGAGCATTTTTTGAGTAACGGCAAACATGTTCATGAGATTAAAGTCTCTTCCCCAAATCTGCCTTTGTTCCCCGAAAGCATTATTTTCCTGACCAGCCCTCCATCATCATTTCATTCCTCAACAGTCTTCTTGTCGTGGGGATAGGGACGCCAGGAGGGGCTGAGTTCTCTAAGGGCACAGTCAGCACCCCCCTCACAGGGGAGCCCCATAGGCAGGACCTCTATTCACTGCTTTCTGCTTTTTATACAGAGGTCCCTCCCGTATGCAAATATCCACTCAGGTCACAGGGTAGAAACAGAGCCCCAGCTCACTTAAATTCAGGTTCCTCCTCGGGCTTGAAGAGATCTCCAGGAGTGGTGACTCTCATCTGCTCCAAGATGAACCCACTGTGGGCCCTCCTCTTTCTGCTGTCAGCCCCCAGAGGTGAGTGTCTCTGGATCAGACATGGGCACGTGGGGAAGCTGCATCTGAGCCCATGGGTCACCGTGCTTCTCTCTGTCCACAGGGGTCCTGTCCCAGGTGCAGCTGCAGGAGTCGGGACCCAGCCTGGTGAAGCCCTCACAGACCCTCTCCCTCACCTGCACGGTCTCTGGATTCTCATTAACCAGCTATGCTGTAGGCTGGGTCCGCCAGGCTCCAGGAAAGGCGCTGGAGTGGCTTGGTAGCATATATAGTGGTGGAAGTACATACTATAACCCGGCCCTGAAATCCCGGCTCAGCATCACCAGGGACACCTCCAAGAGCCAAGTCTCCCTGTCACTGAGCAGCGCGACAACTGAGGACACGGCCGTGTACTACTGTGCAAGAGACACAGTGAGGGGAAGTCAGTGTGAGCCCAGACAAAAACCTCCCTGCATAGGGGCCCGTGCCCACCAGGGGGCGCTCAGGACTCAGTACAGAGCCGCGCCCCGGAGCAGGTGCAGAAGCAGCGTTGGGCGGTGGGAGGCCTGGAGGGGGATTCTCCTAGAGATTCTCTTTCCTCCTCCTGCCCAGGAGCTGCACCATAGACCCTCTTCTGTGTCCTGGTATTTCATTGTTATGGTTTAAGTCACTCTCAGACAACTGTGTGTGTATACCTATTTTAATTTTTCCGTGAATCAAAGACAGCTTTATGCAAACACACACACACACACACACACACAATACTCAACAGCTAAAATTTCTTCTCCTATATTTTCCTTCTGTCTAAGGAACTCAGTAAAACACTTGACTCTCGTTAATTTCAAAACGGTTAACTCTTGAAGGAAATATAAGATATTAAAACGTTTTATTCTTTGTTTTGCTTTTGTACATGAGGAAGGAAGAGACCCAACCTCCTTCTTCCTGTGAAACTGCACACTTAGAATCTGGAGCGAGCAGTGTGAAAGGCTCTGGCGTCAGAGGTCCCCAGTGCTGCATATGCGATGATTCTCGTCATTCACAGATTCTGTACCTCAAAGTCACCTACACGCTAGCTTTCATTAGCGTCTTAACATAAATACTGTTACCTTGTGTCCTTATATAGACATTGACAGTATGGCTGGTTCACTGAGTCACTCAACACACACACATTCCAGGTGAGGGCAATCAGGGTGATGCCATCTCGCCTCAACCTCTCTGAAGTCCACAGCCATTCTGAGCTTATGTCTGGATCATTCATAAGGGGAAATACAGAGATCCTCAGGTGGATTTGTCCGTGGGGTCAACGTGGTTCCCACCACCATGTGTCCTCTCTCCCATCACAGTGACCGTCACTGGCACAGGGACAGGAAGCAGGAGCTGTGCTGGGCTCAGCCCTGAGGAAAGACCTAAGGACTGAGAGGGCGAGGGGCTGAGCTGAGATGGGCACGGGGCAGGGGAGGGGGCCATCAGGACAGAGACTCTGGGCTCAGAAAGGGGGACCTGCCCTGGGATCTGGTTCCAAGCCTCTGGTAGACACATTGCTTTCCCTCCCTTGCTAGTCAACCATGAAAATTCAGAAGGCGCCCATGGGGATCCCGGGGCGACCAGGGTGAGTGTGACCACAGCCTCTCTGGACTCCCAGGAAAAGAGCTCCTCAGTGCACATTCCTCTTCAAGCTCCAGGGTAAAACCCACCCCTGGGCTGTGGAAGCTCAGCCCTCTGCTCACACAGGATGGAGGCCTCAGTGAAGGCAGAGCTGCTGTGTAGAAGGTGAGGCTTGGGGTCTTCACCTCTGCCTGGTGGCAGCTCCCCAAGGGGAAGGCCTCAGGCATCAGACACGCATCTGTGGGGACTATTGTGGCAGCAGGTGACTGGCTGGGTTTGAGTCTTCCTGTCCCCGGGTGTCCTGTCCCAGGTGAAGGTGCAGGAGTGGGCCCTGACCTGCTGAAGCCCTCACAGACCGTCTCCCTCACGTGTGCTGCCTCTGGTTACTCCATCACGTGGGTATGATGGGAGCTGGATCCACCAGGCCCCAGGGAAGGGGCTAGAGTGGATGGGAAGCATATATTATAATGGTGACACTCACGACCGCCCCTCCATCAAGAGCCACACCTCCATCTCCAGGGACACGTCCAAGAACCAGTTCTCCCTGCAGCCAAGCTCTGTGACCTCTGTGGACACAGCTGTGTATTACTGTGCAAGAGACACAGTGAGGGCTGTCAGTGTGAGCTCAGACACAAGCCACCCCCCGGGGGGCCTGGCAACCACCAGGGGGCTTGTGGGACACACGAGCACAGGGCTGAGCCCAGGAGCAGGTGCCCCGGGGCTGGAGGGGATTCCTGGGAGAGCCTGTGCTTCCCTCTTCCTGCCCAGGAGCCCACCAGAGACCCTCTTCTGTGTCCTAACGTCTCACTGCTGGCCTTTATGTCACACTCGACATACAGAAGGAATCTACAAGTGTTTTGCAATTTTGATTTTCTATTGAAGTAGGATGGATATTTACATGCACATTTAATACTCAAGATTTAAGGATAATTTCTGAGTTTATGTTTCTTCTCCTCAATGGATCTCAGCATACACCTGAGGCCCATCCCCATTTTCCTGGTGAGTCTGAATCTTGAAATTTATGAATGTTATGAGAAGACAGGAGATTTTCAGTTGCTGCAATTTTTGTTGTTTTTGTACATGTGGAAGGAAGAGACTCACTCTCCTTCTTTCAGTGAAACTGCACAAACAGGTAGAATTCTGCAGTGTCCAGTGTTATAGGTGCTGGTGCAGAGAGACCCAATACTGCGTATTCAAACATCCTCGTTGTCCAGATTTCACATTTGCAAGATCACCTACTTTTGAGCTATTATTAGCGCCATGAGACATACACCATCATTTCACGGTCATTATGGACGTTTGCAATGTGGACTGCCTTTAAGTCACCCAACGCACGCATATTTCTACTTGAGGGCAGTCAAGTTCATTCCCTCATGTTTCATCCAATCATGTAAATCAGTCCCCTTCACGTTCACTTTACTGACATAGTTTCACATTTTAGTGCTCCTTAGTTGACAATTTTCCCCTTTAAAATGACCCCGTGTGTAGTCCTCTAGCACAGGGTAGTGTCTCTAAGCACCCATTGCTGCAAGCTAACTTTAAATAGAAAATATCTTTCTCACAAAGTTTCATTCAGGCAAGATTGGTACTTCAGGGCATGTAACCTTGACATTGATGTCTCAAATATAAATACTATTTTTCAAAATGGGTATCAGATCTCAATTTTTGTTATTGGAGGTAGCCTTGGAAACTTGGTTCAGTTCCAAATACAGATGGTAAAATGGAGATTTATGGAGATTTATAAAGTCTGGCCCTGTTTCCACTGTTTCCCCATCTATTTCCCATGAAGTGATGGGACCGGATACCATTCAGGCATGACTTAAATCCCTACGATTATACAGTGGAAGTGAGAAATAGATTTAAGGGACTAGATCTGACAGACAGAGTGCCTGATGAACTATGGACAGAGATTTGTGACATTGTAAGGGGACAGGGAGTAACACCATCCCCAAGAAAAAATAAATGCAAGAAAGCAAAATGGTTGTCTGAGGAGGCCTTACAAATAGCTGTGACAAGAAGAGATGCCAAAGCAAAGGAAAAATGGAAAGATATCCTCATTTGAATGCAGAGTTTCAAGGAATAGCAAGGAGAGAGAAGAAAGCTTTCCTCAGCGATCAAGGCAAAGAATTAGAGGAAAACAGTAGAATGGGAAAGACTAGAGATCTGTTCAAGAAAATTAGCGATACCAAGGGAACATTCCATGCAAAGATGGGCTCAAGAAGGACAGAAATGATATTAAGAAGCAAAACATATTAAGAAGAGGTGGCAAGAATACAAAGAACTGTACAAAAAAGGTCTTCACAACCCAGATAATCACGATGGTGTAATCACTTATCTAGAGCCAGACATCCTGGAATGTGAAGTCAAGTGGGCCTTAGGAAGCATCACTAGGAACAAAGCTAGTGGAGGTGATGGAATTCCAGCTGAGCTATTTCAAATCCTAAAAGATGGTGCTGTGTAAGTTTGCACTCAATATGACAGCAAATTTGGAAAATTCAGCAGGGGCCACAGGACTGGAAAACTCAGTTTTCATTCCAGTCCCCAAGAAAGGCAAAGAATGTCAAAGAATGCCAAAGAACACTCAAACTACCACACAATTGCATTCATCTCAAATGCTGCCAAAGTAATGCTCAAAATTCTCCAAGTAGGCTTGAACAATACATGAACCGAGATTTTCCAGATCTTCAAGTTGGCTTTAGAAAAGGCAGAGGACCAGAGATCAAATTGCCAACATCTGCTGGATCATCAAAAAAGCAAGAGAGTTCCAGAAAAAAAATCTATTTCTGTTTTATTGACTATGCCAAAGCCTTTATCTGTGTGGATCACAATAAACTGTGGAAAATTCTGAAAGAGATGGGAATACCAGACCACCTGTCCTGTCTCTTGAGAAATCTGTATGAAGGTCAGAAAGCAACAGTTAGAACTGGACATGGAACAGACTGGTTCCAAATAGGGAAAGGAGGTCCTCAAGGCTGTATATTTTCACCCTGCTTATTTAACTTATACAGAGGACATCATGAGAAACGCTGGGCTGGATGAAGCACAAGCTGGAATCAAGATTGCCGAAAGAAATATTGATAACCACAGATATGCAGATGACACAACCCTCATGGCAGAAAGTGAAGAAGAACTAAAAAGCCTCTTGATGAAAGTGAAAGACGAGAGCGACAAAGTTGGCATAAAACTCAACATTCAGAAAACTAAGGTCATGGCATCTGGTCCCATCACTTCATGGCAAATAGATGGGGAAACAGGGGAAGCAGTGAGAGACTTTATTCTGGGGCTCCAAACCCACTGCAAACGGTGACTGCATCCATGAAATAAAAAGACGCTTCCTCCTTGGAAGAAAAGTTATGACCACGGGGCGGTCCTAAGATGGCGGAGGAAAAGGACGGGGAGCCCGCTTTCTCCCTCACAAATTCATCAAAAGAACATTTCAACGCTGAGTAAATTCCACAGAACAACTTCTGAATGCTGGCAGAGGACATCAGGCACCCAGAAAAGCAGATGATTGTCTTCAAAAACAGGTAGGAAAAAATATAAAAGGTGAAAAAAGAGAAAAGGAGGTAGGGAGGGAGCTCCGTCCCGGGAAGGGAGTCCCGTCCCAGGAAGGGAGTCTTAAGAAGAGAGAAGTTTCCAAACACCAGGAAACACTCTCGCTGCCGAGTCTGTGGCGAGCCTTGGAAGCACAGAGGGTCAATAACTGGGAAGAAAAATAAATGAAAAATTGAAACCCACAGATTACAAGCCCGATGGTAACTCCCCCAGCGGAGAAGCAGCGCAGACGCCCGCGTCCACCACAAGCAAGTGGGGGCTGGGCAGGGAGGTGCGGGCTGCAGTGCTTTTTAAGAATCGGGCCAGAATGCCACGAGCATAACCAGAGCAAGCTAACTTGGGCTAGCATACCAGACTGTGGGATAGCTACTACGCGAAAAGCTCTAACATAAGACACTGCCAGGACCATGCACAGAACAAAGGATGGAACAGAAACAGCCGGCTGCAGACCATCCCCCTCTGGTGACAGGCAGCCAGAGCCGTAAGGGCTGGAAGGGGGCAATCACAGCCCCAGAGAGACACTAAGTGCCAAACTGCAAGCAGGCTTCTTTGCTAACTAACACTTCTTGGGGTTCTGGACAGTCACCATCCACCTCAGAAGGGGCACCCGCGGTACACCCAGAAAACTGAGCAGCAGGGCCGGGAAAGGCGATAAGTCACAGCGACTGCGCTCGCCAAACACCTGAGCTACTCGATCCTGGGACGGGCACAAAACGCAGGCCCAACCAAATCTGTGCCTCTGAGGGCTACCTGAGAGCCAAGCCTGAGTGGCTTAGACCAGGGAGGTGCATGCAGCCTTGGGCCAGCCTCAGACGGTTCCCGGCAGAGCCACGCAGAGCCTGAGCGGTGTGCACCGTGTGCAGGGGCAGGCCCAGCGGGGCTGAGACACTGCGATCACATGCCAGTCTTATTTGTGTGCAGCATCCCTCCATCCCCACAGCGCGACTCAACAAGAGAACCTAAAAAATAAAAAAGTGTCCACCACCATTGCCCCCTGTGTCAGGGTGGAAATCAGACACTGAAGAGACCAGCAAACAGAAGAAGCTAAACACAGGGAACCGCCTTGGACGGGACCCCACACTGCCCACAGCACCAGAGAAAGTCCCAGATGCATCCTTACCATTTTTACGACCATTCTCTTTTTTCTTTTTTGTTGATGTTGTTGGATTGTTTTTTCTTTTCTTTTTCTTCTTCTTTTTTTTAACTTTTTAAATTTTTAAGTCCTCTGTTTCTACTTTAATTTTGATTTTTATAACCTACTATTACTTTTCAAAAAAAGGACCCTATTTTTAAAGCAAACACCATATATATATATTTTTTTGTGGTTGTTGTTGTTGTTTAATAATTCTCGTGACTTTGTGTTTTTTTTTCTTCTTCTTCTTCTTTTCTTTAATATTGTATTTTTGAAAATCCAACCTCTACTCTAGACTTTTAATCTTTGCTTTTTGGTATTTCTTGTCAATTTTGTACATTTAAAAACCCAATCTTCAGTACCCAGTTTTACCTGAGAGCAAGGTTACTGGCTTGACCATCTCTCCTCCTTTGGACTCTCCTTTTTCTCCACCAGGTGGCCTCTGTCTCCTCCCTCCCCCTTCTCTTCTCTACCCAACTCTGTGAATCTCTGTGTGTTCCAGACGGTGGAGAACACTCAGGGAACTGGGTACTGGCCGGATCTCTCTCTCTCCTTTTCATTCCCCCCTTTTATCCTCCTGGCCGCCTCTGTCTACCTCCTCCCTCTTCTCTTCCCTGTATAACTCCGTGAACACCTCTGAGCGGTCCAGACTGTGGAGCGCCCATACGGACATGATTACTGGCTGGCTTGCTCTCTCCTCTTTTGATCCCACCTCATCTCATTCCAGTCACCTCTAGCTACCCCCTCCCTCTTCTCTTCTCCATGTAACTCAGTGAACCTCTCTGGGTGTCCCTCAATGTGGAGAAACTTTTCATCTTTAACCTAGATATTTTATCATCAGTGCTGTATAGATGGAGAAGTCCTGAGGCTACTGTAAAAATAAAACTGAAAACCAGAAACAGGAGGCTTAAGTCAAAATCCTGAGAACATCAGAGAACTCCTGACTCCAGGGAACATTAATCGATAGGAGCTCATCAAATGCCTTCATACCTACACTGAAACCAAGCACCACCAAGGGCCAACAAGTTCCAGAGCAAGACATATGACACAAATTCTCCAGCAACACAGGAACACACCCCTGAGCTTCAATATACAGGCAGCTCAAAGTTACTCCAAAACCATTAACATCTCATAACCCATTACTGGTCACTTCATTGCACTCCAGATAGAAGAAATCCAGCTCCACCCACCAGAACTCCGACAGAAGCTTCCCTAACCAAGAAACCTTAACAAGCCACTGATACAACCCCACCCACAGCGAGGAAACTCCATAATAAAGAGAACTCCACAAATTCCCAGAATACAGAAAGGCCACCCCAAACGCAGCAATATAACCAAGATAAAGAGACAGAGGAATACCCAGCAGGTAAAGGAACAGGAGAAATGCCCACCAAACCAAACCAAAGAGGAAGAGATAGGGAATCTAGCTGAGAAAGAATTCCAAATAATGAGAGTGAAAATGATCCAAAATGTTGAAATAAAAATGGAATCACAGATAAATAGCCTGGAGAAGATGCAAGAAAGGTTTAACAAGGACCTAGAAGAAATAAAAAAGAGTCAGTATATAATGATTATGCAATAAGTGAGATCAGAAACACGCTGGAGGCAACAGATAGTAGAATATCATTGCAGAACATAGGATTAGTGAAATAGAAGATAGAATGGTAGAAATAAATGAATCAGAGAGGAAAAACGAAAAACAAATTAAAAGAAATGAGGACAATCTCAGAGACCTCCAGGACAATTGAAACACCCCAACATTCGAATCATAGGAGTCCCAGAAGAACACAAAAAGAAAGACCATCAGAAAATACTTGAGGAGATAATAGTTGAAAACTTCCCTAAAATGGGGAAGGAAATAATCACCCAAGTCCAAGAAACCCAGAGAGTCCCAAACAGGATAAACCCAAGGCGAAATACCCCAAGACACATATTAATCAAATTAACAAAGATCAAACACAAAGAACAAATATTAAAAGCAGCAAGGGAAAAACAACAAATAACACACAAAGGGATTCCCATAAGGATAACAGCTGATCTTTCAATAGAAACTCTTCAGGCCAGGAGGGAATGGCAGGACATACTTAAAGTGCTGAAAGAGAAAAACCTACAGCCCAGATTACTGTACCCAACAAGGATCTCATTCAAATATGAAAGAGAATTCAAAAGCTTTACAGACAAGCAAAAGCTGAGAGAATTCAGCACCACCATACCAGCTCTCCAACAAATGCTAAAGGATCTTCTCTAGACAGGAAACACTAAATGGGTGTAAAAACCCAAACCCAAAACAATAAAGTAAATGGCAACGGGATCATACTTATCAATAATTACCTTAAATGTAAGTGGGTTGAATGCCCCAACCAAAAGGCAAAGACTGGCTGAATGGATACAAAAACAAGATCCCTATATATGCTGCCTACAAGAGACCCACCTCGAAACAAGGGACACATACAGACTGAAAGTGAAGGGCTGGAAAAAGATATTCCACGCAAATAGAGACCAAAAGAAAGCAGGAGTAGCAATACTCATATCCTATAAAATGGACTTTAAAACAAAGGCTGTGAAAAGAGACTAAGAAGGCCACTACATAATGATCAAAGGATCAATCCAAGAAGAAGATATAACAATTATAAATATATATTCACCCAACATAGGAGCACCGCAATATGTAAGACAAATGCTAACAAGTATGAAAGGGGAAATTAACAATAACACAATAATAGTGGGAGACTTTAAACCCCACTCACACCTATGGATAGATCAACTAAACAGAAAATTAACAAAGAAACACAAACTTTAAATGATATAGTAGACCAGTTAGACCTAATTGATATCTATAGGACATTTCACCCCAAAACAATGAATTTCACCTTTTTCTCAAGTGCTCACAGAACCTTCACCAGGATAGATCACATCCTAGGCCATAAATCTAACCTTGATAAATTCAAAAAAAAAAAGAAAGAAAGAAATCATTCCAAGCATCTTTTCTGACCATAATGCATTAAGATTAGATCTCAATTACAGGAGAAAAACTATCAAAAATTCCAACATATGGAGGCTGAAAAACATGCTTCTGAATAACCAACAAATCACAGAAGAAATCAAAAAAAGAAATCAAAATATGCATAGAAACGAATGAAAATGAAAACACAACAACTCAAAACCTGTGGGACACTATAAAAGCAGTGCTAAGAGGAAAGTTCATAGCAATACAGGCGTACCTCAAGAAACAAGAAAAAAGTTAAATAAATAACCTAACTCTCCACCTAAAGCAACTAGAAAAGGAAGAAATGGAGAACCCCAGAGTTAGTAGAAGGAAAGAAATCTTAAAAATTAGGGCAGAAATAAATGCAAAAGAAACGAAAGAGACCATAGCAAAAATCAACAAAGCCAAAAGCTGGTTCTTTGAAAGGATAAACAAAATTGACAAACCATTAGCCAGACTCATCAAGAAACAAAGAGAGAAAAATCAAATCAATGAAATTAGAAATGAAAATGGAGAGATCACGACAGACAACACAGAAATACAAAGGATCATAAGAGACTACTATCAGCAATTCTATCCCAATAAAATGGACAATATGGAAGAAATGGACAAATTCTTAGAAAAGTACAACTTTCCACAACTGAACCAGGAAGAAATAGAAAATCTTAACAGACACATCACAAGCACAGAAATTGAAACTGTAATCAGAAATCTTCCAGCAAACAAAAGCCCAGGTCGAGATGGCCTCACAGCTGAATTCTACCGAAAATTTCGAGAAGAGCTAACAGATATCCTACTCAAACTCTTCCAGAAAATTGCAGAGGAAGGTAAACTTCCAAACTCATTCTATGAGGCCACCATCACCCTAATACCAAAACCTGACAAAGATGCCACAAAAAAAGAAAACTACAGGCCAATATCACTGATGAACATAGATGCAAAAATCCTCAACAAAATCCTAGCAATCAGAACCCAACAACACATTAAAATGATCATACGCTATGACCAAGTGGGCTTTATCCCAGGGATGCAAGGATTCTTCAATATCCACAAATCAGTCAATGTAATTCACCACATTAACAAATTGAAAAATAAAAGCCATATGATTATCTCAACAGATGCAGAGAAGGCCTTTGACAAAATTCAACATCCATTTATGATTGAAACTCTCCAGAAGGCAGGAATAGAAGGAACATACCTCAACATAATAAAAGCTATATATGACAAACCCACAGCAAACATTATCCTCAATGGTGAAAAATTGAAAGCATTTCCCCTAAAGTCAGGAAAAAGACGAGGGTGCCCACTTCCACCGCTACTATTCAACATAGTTCTGGAAGTTTGGGCCACAGCAATCAGAGCAGAAAAAGAAATAAAAGGAATCCAGATTGGAAAAGAAGAAGTAAAACTCTCACTGTTTGCAGATGACATGATCCTCTACATAGAAAACCCTAAAGACTCCACCAGAAAATTACTAGAGCTCATCAATGAATATAGTAAAGTTGCAGGATATAAAATCAACACACAGAAATCCCTTGCATTCCTATACACTAATAATGAGAAAGTAGAAAAAGAAATTAAGGAAACAATTCCATTCACCATTGCAACGAAAAGAATAAAATACTTAGGGATATATCTACCTAAAAACTTCCCTGGTGGCTCAGAGGTTAAAGCATCTGCCTGCAATGCAGGAGACCTGGGTTTGATCCCTGGGTAGGGAAGATCCCCTGGAGAAGGAAATGGCAGCCCATTCCAGTATTCTTTCTTGGAGAATCCCATGGACAGAGGAGCCTGGTGGGCTACAGTCCACGGGGTCGTAGAGAGTCAGACATGACTAAGCGACTTCACTTTCACTTTCAAAGAAACTAAAGACCTGTATATAGAAAATTATAAAACGCTGATGAAAGAAATCAAAGATGACACTAATAGATGGAGAAATATACCAAGTTCATGGATTGGAAGACTCAATATAGTGAAAATGAATACACTACCCAAAGCAATCTACAGATTCAATGCAATCCCTATCAAGCTACCAGCAGTATTTTTCACAGAGCTAGAACAAATAATTTCACAAATTGTATGGAAATACAAAAAAACCTCAAAGAGCCAAAGCAATCTTGAGAAAGAAGAATGGAACTGGAGGAATCAACCTGCCTGACTACCACAAAGCCACAGTCATCAAGATGGTATGATACTGGCACAAAGACAGAAATGTAGATCAATGGAACAAAATAGAAAGCCCAGAGATAAATCCACGCACCTATGGACACCTTACCTTTGACAAAGGCGGCAAGAATATAAAATGGAGTAAAGACAATCTCTTTAACAAGTGGTGCTGGGAAAAATGGTCAACCACTTGTAAAAGAATGAAACTAGATCACTTTCTAACACCATACACAAAAATAAACTCAAAATGGATTAAAGATCTAAACGTAAGACCAGAAATTATACAACTCCTAAAGGAGAACATAGGCAAAACACTCTCTGACATAAATCACAGCAGGATCCCCTATGACCCACCTCCCAGAGTAATGGAAATAAAAGCTAAAATAAACAAACGGGATCTAATTAAAATTAAAATCTTCTGCACAACAAAGGAAACTATAAGCAAGGTGAAAAGACAGCCTTCTGAATGGGAGAAAATAATAGCAAATGAAGCAACTGACAAACAACTAATCTCAAAAATGTACAAGCAAATATGCAGCTCAACTCCAGAAAAATAAACGACCCAATCAAAAAATGGGCCAAAGAACTAAATAGACATTTCTCCAAAGAAGACATATGGATGGCTAACAAACACATGAAAAGATGCTCAACATCACTCATTATCAGCGAAATGCAAATCAAGACCACAATGAGGTACCATTTCACACCAGTCAGAATGGCTGCGATCCAAAAGTCTACAAGCAATAAGTGCTGGAGAGGGTGTGGAGAAAAGGGAACCCTCTTACACTGTTGGTGGGAATGCAAACTAGTACAGCCACTATGGAGAACAGTGTGGAGATTCCTTAAAAAATTGCAAATAGAACTGCCTTATGACCCTGCATCCCACTGCTGGACATACATACCGAGGAAACCAGAACTGAAAGAGACACGTGTACCCCAATGTTCATCGCAGCTCTGTTTATAATAGCCAGGACATGGAAGCAACCTAGATGTCCATCAGCAGATGAATGGATAAGAAAGCTGTGGTACATATACACAGTGGAGTATTACTCAGCCATTAGAAAGAATACATTTGAATCAGTTCTAATGAGGTGGATGAAACTGGAGCTGATTATACAGAGTGAAATAAGCCAAAAAGAAAAACACCAATACAGTGTACTAACACATATATACAGAATTTAGGAAGATGGTAATGATAACCCTGTATGTGAGACAGCAAAAGAGACACAGATGTTTAGAACAGACTTTGGGGCTCTGAGGGAGATGGAGAGGGTGGGATGATTTGAGAGAAAGACATTGAAACATGTATACTATCAGGTAAGAAACGAATCGCCAGTCTATGCTTGATACAGGATACAGGATGCTTGGCGCTGGTGCACGAGGATGATCCAGAGAAACGATATGGGGTGGGAGGTGGGAGAGGGGTTCAGGATTGGGAACTCATGTACACCCGTGGCTGATTCATGTCAAAGTATGGCAAAACCAATACAGTACTGTAAAGCCAAATAAACTAACAATAAAAATTTTTTTAAAAACCAATACAATATTGTAAAGTAAAAAAGAATAATAATAAATAACAAAATAAAAAAGATAAAAAAATAATTCAGTGATTATTACATGTATATTTTCCTCAAATTTTAGAATATGGAGTGAGTAAACATTAGCTAATCAGAAAAGAAAACAAATACGACTTTGTGTCTGACATCTACATGGTCCCTGAATGGGTGGTGGGCATTTGAAGAGTAAAGGTAAACAACTCCATGGGATTAAAGTCTCTTCCCAAAATCTGCCATTGTTCCCTGAAAGCATCTTTTTCCCTGACCAGCCCTCTGTCATCATTTCATTCCTCAAATGACAGTCTGCCTGGTCTGGGGATGGGGACCCCAAGAAGGGCCTGAGTTCTCTGAGAACACAGTCAGCACCCCCTCACAGGGGGAGCCCCATAGACAAGACCGCTATTCACTGCTTTCTGCTTTTTATACAGAGGTCCCTCCCATATGCAAATATCCACTCAGGTCACAGGGTAGAAACAGAGCACCAGCTCTCTTAAATTCAGGTTCCTCCTCAGGCTTGAAGAGATCTCCAGGAGTGGTGACTCTCATCTGCTCCAAGATGAACCCACTGTGGGCCCTCCTCTTTCTGCTGTCAGCCCCCAGAGGTGAGTGTCTCTGGATCAGACATGGGCATGTGGGGAAGCTGCATCTGAGCCCATGGGTCACCGTGCTTCTCTCTGTCCACAGGGGTCCTGTCCCAGGTGCAGCTGCAGGAGTCGGGACCCAGCCTGGTGAAGCCCTCACAGACCCTCTCCCTCACCTGCACGGTCTCTGGATTCTCATTAACCAGCAAGGCTGTAGGTTGGGTCCGCCAGGCTCCAGGAAAGGCACCGGAGTGGCTTGGTGGTATAGATAGTGATGGAGACACAAGCTATAACCCAGCCCTGAAATCCCGGCTCAGCATCACCAGGGACACCTCCAAGAGCCAAGTCTCCCTGTCACTGAGCAGCACGACAACTGAGGACACGGCCGTGTACTACTGTGCAAGAGACACAGTGAGGGGAAGTCAGTGTGAGCCCAGACAAAAACCTCCCTGCATAGGGGCCTGTGACCACCAGGGTGCGCTCAGGACTCAGGACAGAGCTGCACCCCGGAGCAGGTGCAGAAGAAGCATTGGGCGGTGGGGGGCCTGGGGGGGATTCTCCTAGAGATTCTCTTTCCTCCGCTTGCCCAGGAGCTGCAGCACAGACCCTCTTCTGTGTCCTGATATTTCACTGTTATGGTTTAAGTAACTCTCAGACAACTTGGTGTGTATATATTTTAATTTTTCCTTGAAGCAAGGATATGCAAACACACACACAATAGTCAACAGCTAAAATTTCTTCTCCTTCAATTTTCTTCTAAGGAACTCAGTAAAACACTTGACTCTCATTAATTTCAAAACTGTTAACTATCCTGAAGGAAACATGAGATATTTAAGCATTTTACACTTTGTTTTGTTTTTGTACATGAGGAAGGAAGAGATCCAACCTCCTTCTTCCTGTGAAATTGCACACTTAGAATCTGGAGCGAGCAGTGTGAAAGGCTCTGGCTTCAGAGGTCCCCAGTGCTGCATATGTGATGATTCTCGTCATTCACAGATTCTGTACCGCAAAGTCACCTACACGCTCGCTTTCATTAGCGTCTTAACATAAACACTGTTACCTTGTGTCCTTATATAGACATTGACAGTATGGCCAGTTCACTGAGTCACTCAACACACACACATTCCAGGTGAGGGCAATCAGGGTGATGCCATCTCGCCTCAAAGTATCTGCAGTCCTCACCTCATTCTGAGCTTATTTCTGGATCATTCATAAGGGGAGATACAGAGGTCCTCAGGTGGATTTGTCTGTGGGGTCAATGTGGAGCCCACCACCATGTGTCTTCTCTCCCATCACAGTGACCGTCACTGGCACAGGGACAGGAAGCAGGAGCTGTGCTGGGGCCTGTTGGGAATACACAGCTCAGTGAGGCCATGAGAAGTACATGTGTATATGTCTGTGAGTGTGTGTGTGAGTGTGTGTCAGTGTGCATGTGAGAGTGTGGGTGCATATGTGTGTGCATGTTTGTGTGTGTGTATATATGAGTGAGTGTGTGTGTGTGTATGTGAGTGTGCATTTGTACATATCAGGGTGTGTATGTGTGCCTCTGAGTGTGTGAATGTGTGTGATTGTGTCTGTGTGTGTGTGAGTGTGAAAGTGTGTGTGAGTATGTGTGCCTGTATGTCTGTTGACAGGTGTGTGTGTGTGACAGGTGTGTGTGTGTAATGGGGGGTGCATTTGCATTCCTACCAACCGTGTATGACAGGTGTGTGTGTTTGTTGCAAGTGTGTGTATGTGACAGCTGTGTGTGTCTGTGTGTCTGTGTATGTGTGTGACAAGTCTGTGTGTGACAGGTATGTGTGTGTGTGACAGGTTTGTGTTTGTATGTGTGTCTCTTTGTGACAGGTGACTGTGTGACAGGTGAGCGTGTGATAGATGAGTGTGTGTGACAGGTGTGTGTGTATATGTGACAGCTGTGTGTGTGTGACAGGTGTGTGTGTGTGACAGGTGTGTGTGTAATTGGTGTGTGTGTGTAACTGGTGTGTGTGTGACAGTTGTATGTGTGTGACAGTTTTGTGTGTGTCTGTGTGTCTGTGTGACAGGTGTGTGTGTCTCTGTGAGACAGGTGAGTGTGTAACAGGAGTGTGTGTGTGTGACAAGTGTGTGTGTACATCTGGTGTGTGTGTGTGTGACAGGTTTGTATATGTTTGTGTGACAGGTGTGTGTAACAGGTTTGTGTGTGTAACAGGTGTGTGTGTGACAGGTGTGTGTGTGTGACAGGTGTGTGTGTGTGTGACAGGTGTGTGTGTGTGACAAGTGTGTGTGTATGTGCGTCACAGGAGTGTGTGTGTGACAAGTGTGTGTGTACGACTGGTGCGTGTGTGCGTGACAGGTTTGTATGTGTTTATGTGACAGGTGTGTGTAACAGGTGTGTGCATGTGTAACAGGTGTGTGTGTCAGGTGTGTGTGTGTAACAAGTGTGTGTGTGTGACAGGTGTGTGTGTGTGACAAGTGTGTGTGTGACAGGTGTGTGTGTGTAACGGGTGTGTGTGTGTGAGGTGTGTGTGTGTGAGAGATGTGTATGTGTGTGTAACAAGTGTGTTTATGGGGGAGCAGGTGTGTGTGTGTGTGTAATAGGGTGTTTATCTGACAGGTGTGTCTGTGTGTGAGGTGTGTGTGTATGTGTGTGTGTCAGGTGTGTGTCTGTGAATACCCAGTGGTGGCTGACTTTGGGAAACTCACTGATTAGAGGTGAAGGTGTCTCTGGCACTAAAGGATGGTTCATGGTGGAGACTGTGTCCTGTGGGACGCGTCCCTCAGTGGAAGAGCTCTGTGTACACAGGGGTCAGGGACCTGGCAGGCACACACGTCCTCAAACAAGGATGAGAACATGGACACACACCCACTGAGCGTGGCCATGGGTCACAAGACTCCTTCCTGATATCACCCATGTATTGACTGTAAAGTTTTCAGCCTCTAGAACATGCAGATGACCTGAGGTGTCCTGGGTTAAATACGGATATTCTGAGCCCGGAGAACATCACCCCCAGCAACACCGGCTCTGCACAGCAGTCCTGGGAGCACAGCCCTCTCCAGGGACTGGAGCTGGAGAGCCCTCCTCCTGGTGGCCTTCGCTGCAGGTTGAGGTCCTCCCGGTTCTGGGGTGAAGGAAGGGACAGGGTCCAGTCGAGGGGGTTCAGGCACTACTGTCCCCTGTCCACAGGTGTGCACTCCAGGTGCCGCTGGTGCTCTTGGGGCTGAGCTGAGGAAGCCTGGGGCATCAGTGAAGGGCTCCTGCAAGGCTTCTGGAGACACCTTCCCGACTACTACAGGCAGTAGGTGCGACAGGCCCCTCAACACGGGCTCGAGCGGATGGACAGTGTGACAGCAAGGATGGTGGGACAAAGCAGGCACAGAACTTCCAGAGCAGAGTCACGCTGGCTGCAGACTCGTCCACCGGCACCGCCTACATGGAGCTGAGCAGTCTGAGGTCTGAGGACACGGCTGTTTATTACTGTGTGAGACACACAGTGTGAAAACCCACATCCCAAGGGTGTCAGAAACCCTGAGGGACAGGGCGGCTGTGCTGGGAGAGGAGAGAAATGATGGTTTTCCTGACTTCTTGTCACCAAGAGTCTGGAATCTGAGAGATCAGATCATGCTCTGCTGGGACACTGGTGTTTTGGAGCAAGATCTCAAGATAACAAATATATGAAAGAAAGATGCGAGGTAAAGATTTCCCTCCAAAGGGTTAGGGATTTTTATTCCTTTCTTAGCAGGGTTATTGAGAGCCTCATTGTTCTTGGGAATGTTAGGTGAGGCATTATCTGGGAATATCTGGTTAATGTCAAGAATGGGATTCTTGTTCTGTAGAGTCTCCTGGCAAGTCCTCTGGCTCATTCTTCAGTTTTCAAAGTGGCATCGTCCTTGGGGGCTCCCAAGGGTGAGTTTCTATTTCCCAGTCTCTGCCAAGCAGCCCACACGTGGCATCTGGTCAGACAGCCACGAGCAGGGCTACCGAGTCGGGGTCGACAGGCACACAGGCCCCTCAGTCTGTGGCGGCACATGGTTCCTCCCAGGGACCACGGCCTGCAGTGCCCTGACCCCAGGGGCAGTGCTTGTGGTCACCACGTAGAGGGAGCCCTGTGGGAGACACTGGCTGCTGTGAGGCCCACGTCCTAGCCGGTATCACTCTGCGGGTCATCGTGTCAGCTTCCCACACGTGTGCAGCTCAAATCGACGCACACACATTCCCTTTCAGGCCACAGTTGAGAGTCTGATATCAGCTTCACTGGACTGGAATCCAGATGCGGCAGGACCACAGTCCCAAGGCTCTCAGGGTCTGAATGCATCTGAGCTCCCAGAATTCAGGTTTGGAATTCCTGTGCACCTAGGATAATGAGGTGAGAATCGCGGTCTTTGGCAGATGCTTAGATCATGAGAGGAGAGTCCTCATGGTTTGGGTTGGAGTCTTTCTAAGAATCCCCAGAGGACACACTTGTCCCCGTCCACCAGGTCAGGACCCAGCAGGAAGGTGCCAGATGTGAGCCTCGAGAGGAGTCTCACCAGAAGGCAGCCTCACTGGTGTCCTGACCTGGGGCTTCCAGCCTCTAGGACTGTGGGAAATAAAGGGTTGCTAACAGACCAACCACTTGAGCGCCTGTTATACACTCTGAAAGGATACAGTCAGGGACAATCTGCTTCTTTGCCCTGTCCAGTCTAGGGCTTCACACCCGCATCCCTGGCTCTCAGCCACTTCCTTCACTTGCACAGCCCAGCAAAGCACCTTCCATCAGTGGTCACTTCTCCCAGGGTTGATGCCCTTGGCCTCCCTCTGATGAACACATTTGTGGTTTCAACTGGAGCCACATGATAATCCAGGAAAATCAGACCTCTAAATTAGTCACATTCTCCAAAGTCCCTTCTGCCATGTGAGATAACATTCAGAGACTCAATGAATGATTCAGACAAACGCAGTCCACCTTCAGCCCTGCAAATACATCCTTCCCACAGGCCCAGTATACTTAGCAAATCCCAGAAAACCTCCAAACTGTCAACCTAAGAATTCACACTAAATCATAATGTCAATTATAATAAAGATTATAGAGCAAAGTTGGCCTAAATACCATCACCTCCAAGTCCCACATCTAGTCCTCTAACTCAGCTATGCATGAGGATTTGTGTTCTAAAATACAACACTAAGGCAGGCATATCTCAGCTACAAGGAGCTTCATTCCGTGTGAGGCAGAAAGGACCCTGGTCCCAGGTGCACGCGTGGTCCCTGGTCCCCAGGGCTACAGCTGTGTCTGACTCTTTGCGACCCTGTGGACTATAGCCTGCCAAGCTCCTCCTCCATGGGCTTCTCCAGGCCAGGAATACTGGAGTGGGTCGGTATTTGCTCCTCCAGGGGATCTTCCCGACCCAGGGACTGAACCCAAATCTCCTGCATTTCTTTCACTGCAAGCAGGTTCTTCACTGCTGAGCCACCAGGGAGGCCCCCCTGGCCCCGACAGTGTTTAAACCCATCCATGCGAGCCTACTAAGTGCAAGGTCTGGGAATAGTCTTCTCCGGCTCCTCTTGCAGCCTCTGGGCCTGTTGATCTGCCCCCTTACTTTCCATTCCTTAAGGTGGGAGGTGGTGCATATTTGAAGCTGAGCACTTTCACCAGCCTATTTCCTGCTCTGGGATCTTGAACCATCGCCGTGACCCTCAAGTAGAAGACAACTGTGGATGGTGCGTGATCCTCTCTAGTTGTTGTTGAATCTGATTTGCTAATAGGTTTTGAGAAGTTTCGCATTAAATTCATCAAAGGTGTGTTTTATAAAGTCCCTAGAGAAGCTTTCTGTTCCAAGACTGTTGCTCCTTGGAAGGTTTTAAACTCACTATCATGAAGTCCAGTTTGCACACATGATCGGTCTCATCATGTCGTCTGCTCCATCTTGATTCACTCCTGCAGGTTTTACAGTTTAGGAGTTGGTCCATTTCTTCTAGATTGTCAATTTCTTGGCATGCAACTCTTTGTAATAATCTCATATGATTTTTTTCTATCCCTGTGGCATTAGCTTTATGTCTTTTCTAGTTTTTATTTTATTCCAGGACATTCTTTTTCCTCCTTTCGAGACTGACTAAAGATTTATGGTTTTGCTTGTCTTTGCAAAAATTACAATGACAACGTCCGCCAGCTGATGATTTCACGATCGTTTTGCCTGTTGTTTGTGTGTGTGTGTGTTCATGTCAATATTATTAATTTCTGCACTTTTTTGTTATTTCCTTCCTTCCACTGCCTCTGGGCTTTTCTGGTGCTTGTTTTCTAATTTCTGTAGGTAGTAAGTTCGATTGTTTTCTTCCAGTTTCTTGAAGAAGGCCTGTATCACTGTCGGCTTTCATTTCAGAACTACTGGGTAGGCATAGAGTTTAGAGATAAGTGTGTGTTAGTCACTCAGTCGTGTCCGACACTTTGTTACCCCATGGACTGTAGCCCACCAGTCTTCCTTCTCCTTTCTAGGCAAGAATACGGGAGTGGGTTGCCGTTACCTACTCCAGGGAATCTTTCACACCCGAGGATTCAACCCAGGTCTCCTACATTGCACCTGGATTCTTTACCACAAGAGGCAAAATTCTCATTACCTACAGAACACTGTAGATAGAAAACCCTAAGGACTCCGCACAAAGCTACTAGACCACACTCATCCAGAGAGCACTGAACTCAACAGGTCGGAGTGGGTGCCAGCATCTGATTGCTCATGAGTTAGGAGTTGGTGGGGATACTCTGGATCCCACTTCCAATGCCATAAGCTAAACCCCATATAAACCAACCAGCAGTGGATTTGGGGATGTGGTCTGCAGCCCTCCAGTCCCAAGAGATGAGAAGCATATTTGGGTTTTACAGGTGGTCCAATGGGATCACAAGATCACAGAAAGTGCAGGAGAGGGAAAGCCTGTTAGGCGATGCCCCACAAGCCTCCACTGGCCTTGACGATGGAGGAAGGTGTTGAGACGAGGGAGGAGGGCACTTCTGGAAGCCCAGGGACCTGGACGCCAGAGGCCCCACTCCAGGGCCCTTCCCTGGAGGCTTGACCATGTTGCAGAGCATCGGGGACAAGGGACCCCACACACTCTGAGGCAGAGTGAGGAGAGGCCTCTGCCCAGAGCACTTTCAGGGGTCGGGAAACTGGATCTGGCACAGAAGACATGCTGGTGCACAACTGCTGTGGCCAAAGCCAGATCGGGAAGGGCTTTTCATAGACAGTAGGTTCTAACTCAGTCAGTGTACAGGTGAGCTCCCCGTGCCGAGGAAGAGCTGACCTGTGCCAGACCCGAAGGGGTGACGTCTCAAGGCAGGAGAAGCCCAGGGTCACAGGGACAGGGCGTCAGTCAGAGTGGGGACACACACTGGTCTTTTCTGGCTCCAGGAGAGATAACGCCACTGATGACACTGACGACAGCACTCTCCTCCCCTGGAAACCCGCTGTCAATCCACACACGCTGTGACAGTCGTCAGCCCCCGTCTACATCCTCACACCCAGAAATGCAGGTGTGAGGCCACAGCCTCAGGCCACAGGGAGACGGGGGAGCGGAGCACTAAGGGGCTCCAGGAGCTGCCTGTCCTCAGTCCTCAGTCCTCAGTCCTCAGTAGACTTGGGGTCCTCAGTGTCCACCCTCAGGGAGAGATGCTGAGCCTCACGAGTTCTTGCAGACACTTAGTTGTCTAGGAAAATGCAGGCCACCGGGCAAGTCAGCGGTGCTGGGAAGACGAGCAGGTCAGCAGAAATGTCTACTTCGTCCACAAAATTAATGCTGTTTTAAATTACTATGAACAAACCTCCTCTAGAGTGATTCTTGAGGTTATTTAAGCTACTCAAGATGAAAAAATAGTCAACAAAGCAAAGGAAAATATACATGCTTTGGTAATGCTGATACACATTAAATTGTACTCAGCTCCATTTGAATTGAATGTGATTATTACATGTACATTGTTCTCTGATGTTTGCATATGGAGCAAGAAACCCTCAGCTAATCAGGAAAGAAACAAATAAATAAAATAAGAGTTTGCGTCTAACAAATGGCTGGTACTGGAATGTGTTGTGGGCATTTTTGAGCAAAGACAAACACGTTCATTGGATTAAAGTCTCTTTCCCCAAATGTGCCATTGCTCCCTGAAAGCATTATTTTCCTGACCAGCCCTCCATCATCATTTCATTCCTCAACAGTCTTCTTGTCATGGGGATAGGGACGCCAGGAGGGGCTGAGTTCTCTAAGGGCACAGTCAGCACCTCCCTCACAGGGGAGCCCCATAGGCAGGACCTCTATTCACTGCTTTCTGCTTTTTATACAGAGGTCCCTCCCGTATGCAAATATCCACTCAGGTCACAGGGTAGAAACAGAGCCCCAGCTCTCTTAAATTCAGGTTCCTCCTCGGGCTTGAAGAGATCTCCAGGAGTGGTGACTCTCATCTGCTCCAAGATGAACCCACTGTGGGCCCTCCTCTTTCTGCTGTCAGCCCCCAGAGGTGAGTGTCTCTGGATCAGACATGGGCACGTGGGGAAGCTGCATCTGAGCCCATGGGTCACCGTGCTTCTCTCTGTCCACAGGGGTCCTGTCCCAGGTGCAGCTGCAGGAGTCGGGACCCAGCCTGGTGAAGCCCTCACAGACCCTCTCCCTCACCTGCACGGTCTCTGGATTCTCATTAACCAGCAGTAGTGTAGGCTGGGTCCGCCAGGCTCCAGGAAAGGCGCTGGAGTGGCTTGGTGCAATAGGTTATAGTGGAAGCACAGGCTACAACCCGGCCCTGAAATCCCGGCTCAGCATCACCAGGGACACCTCCAAGAGCCAAGTCTCCCTGTCACTGAGCAGCGCGACAACTGAGGACACGGCCGTGTACTACTGTGCAAGAGACACAGTGAGGGGAAGTCAGTGTGAGCCCAGACAAAAACCTCCCTGCATAGGGGCCCGTGCCCACCAGGGGGCGCTCAGGACTCAGTACAGAGCAGCGCCCCGGAGCAGGTGCAGAAGAAGCGTTGGGCGCGGTGGGGGGGCCTGGGGGGGATTCTCCTAGAGATTCTCTTTCCTCCTCCTGCCCAGGAGCTGCACCATAGACCCTCTTCTGTGTCCTGGTATTTCAGTGTTGTGGTTTATGTCATTCTCAGACAACTGTGTGTATATATATTTAATTTATCCTTGAAGCAAGGATAGCTTTAGGCAAACACTCACACAACACACACACACACACACACACACTACTCAGCAGCTAAAATTTTTACTCCTTCATTTTCTTTTTCAAAAGAACTCAGTAAAACACTTGACTCTCGTTAATTTCAAAACTGTTAACTATCCTGAAGGAAACATGAGATATTTAAACATTTTACACTTTGTTTTGTTTTTGTACATGAGGAAGGGAGAGACCCAACCTCCTTCTTCCTGTGAAACTGCACACTTAGAATCTGGAGCGAGCAGTGTGAAAGGCTCTGGTGTCAGAGGTCCCCAGTGCTGCATATGCGATGATTCTCGTCATTCACAGATTCTGTACCACAAAGTCACCTACACGCTCGCTTTCATTAGCGTCTTAACATAAACACTGTTACCTTGTGTCCTTATATAGACATTGACAGTATGGCTGGTTCACTGAGTCACTCAACACACATATTCCAGGTGAGGGCAATCAGGGTGATGCCATCTTACCTCAAATTCTCTGAAGTCCACAGCCATTCTGAGCTTAAGTCCGGATCATTCACAAGGGGAGATACAGAGGTCCTCAGGTGGATTTGGCCGTGGGGTCAACGTGGTTCCCACCACCATGTGTCCTCTCTCCCATCACAGTGACCGTCACTGGCATAGGGACAGGAAGCAGGAGCTGTGCTGGGCTCAGCCCTGAGGAAAGACCCAAGGACTGAGAGGGCGAGGGGCTGAGCTGAGATGGGCACGGGGCAGGGGAGGGGGCTGTCAGGTCAGGGACCCTGGGCTCAGAAAGGGGGACCTGCCCTGGGATCTGGTTCCAAGCCTCTGGTAGACACACTGCTTTCCCACCCTTGCTCGCCAACCATGAAAATTCAGAAGGCGCCCATGGGGATCCCGGGGTGACCAGGGTGAGTGTGACCACAGCCTCTCTGGACTCCCAGGAAAAGAGCTCCTCAGTGCACATTCCTCTTCAAGCTCCAGGGTAAAACCCACCCCTCGGCTGTGGGAGCTCACCCCTCTCTGCTCACACAGGATGGAGGCCTCAGTGAAGGCAGAGCTGCTGTGTAGAAGGTGAGGCTTTGGGGTCTTCTCCTCTGCCTGGTGACAGTTCCCCAAGGGGAAGGCCTCGGGCATCAGACACACATCTGTGGGGATTATTGTGGCAGCAGGTGACTGGCTGGGTTTGAATCTTCCTGTCTCTGGGTTTTACGTCCCAGGTGAAGGTGCAGGAGTGGGCCCTGACCTGCTGAAGCCCTCACAGACCGTCTCCCTCACATGTGCTGCCTCTGGTTACTCCATCACGTGGTTATGGTGGGAGCTGGATCCACCAGGCCCCAGGGAAGGGGCTAGAGTGGATGGAAGCATATATTATAATGGTGACACTCACGACAGCCCCTCCATCAAGACCCACACCTCCATCTCCAGGGACACGTCCAAGAACCAGTTCTCCCTGCAGCCGAGCTCTGTGACCTCTGTGGACACAGCTGTGTATTACTGTGCAAGAGACACAGTGAGGGCTGTCAGTGTGAGCTCAGACACTAGCCACCCTCCGGGGGGCTCGGCAACCACCAGGGGCTTGTGGGACACATGAGCATAGGGCTGAGCCCAGGAGCAGGTGCCCTGGGGCTGGAGGGGATTCCTGGGAGAGCCTGTGCTTCCCTCTTCCTGCCCAGGAGCCCACCAGAGACCCTCCTCTGTGTCCTAATGTCTCACTGCTGGCCTTTATGTCACACTCGGCACACTGTGGGAATATGCATATGTTTTTGCAGTTTTAATTTTCTGTTGAAGTAAGATTAATTTTATACGTGCACGTTTAATACTCGAGAATTACAGATAATTTCTGGGTTTACTTTTCTTCTCCTCAGAGGATCTCAGCATACACCTGAGGCCCATCCCCATTTTCTTGGTGAGTCTGAATCTTGAAATTTATGAATGTTCTGAGAAGACACAGGAGATTTTCAGTTGCTACAATTTTTGTTGTTTTTGTACATGTGGAAGGAAGAGACTCACTCTCCTTCTTTCAGTGAAACTGCACAAACAGGTAGAATTCTGCAGTGTCCAGTGTTATAGGTGCTGGTGCAGAGAGACCCAATACTGCGTATTCAAACATCCTCGTTGTCCAGATTTCACATTTGCAAGATCACCTACTTTTGAGCTATTATTAGCGCCATGAGACATACACCATCATTTCACGGTCATTATGGACGTTTGCAATGTGGACTGCCTTTAAGTCACCCAACGCACGCATATTCCTACTTGAGGGCAGTCAAGTCCATCCCCCCATGTCTCATCCAATCATGTAAATCAGTCCCCTTCACGCTCACTTTACTGACATAGCTTCATATTTTAGTCTCCTTAGTTGACAATTTCCCCTAAAATGACCCCGTGTGTAGTCCTCAAGCACAGGCTAGTGTCTCTAAGCACCCATTGCTGCAAACTAACTTTAAATAGAAAATATCTTTCTCACAAAGTTTCATTCAGGCAAGATTGGTACTTCTGGGCATGTGACCTTGACATTGATGTCTCAAATATCAATATTATTATTTGAAATGGGATTCGGATCTCAGTTTTTCTCATTTGAGGTAGCCTTGGAAACTTGGTTCAGTTCCAAATACTCATGGTGAAATGGAGATTTATGGACTGTCAGGGTCCAGCCCCAGTGGATCCAGGGAATTCAAAGCAGCAACGGAGTCAGCGAGGAGAGACTTATTTATTAGAGATATAAAGAGATATTAGGAAACAATAGTGTAGGAAAATTAGTGGAGAAAAGATGCTGAATAACTTGGTTTACGCAGAGAACCAATAAAACTCTGAGAGAAGGAGTTTGCACCACCTACATAGCCCGCAGGCATCTTCCTGGTCTCCCGAAGGAGTGGAGACACAAAGTGCCCCCTCGTTCAGATCTTAGAAGCCCAGGTAAAATTAGTAGGCTTGGCGAGCCTCCCTGCTCCAGATGGAAACTCAGCCTGAAAAGGGAGAAAAGAACGACACGGGGGAGCCAAGCATTGGTGTCAGACCCACAACTTTCTTTTCAAAAGCAGCTTATATTCCCCAAGTTGTACATAAAAGATAATGGAATATGCAGAGTTATGCAGGGGCAGCAGTCCTGACCCTTATTGAGACCAGGCTTTCTTTTTGCATATCTTTCCGTATACAAAAGGCTCCGGTGATTTACATTATCTTCTGGCCAAGAGGCCTGTTGACACTTTATGGCTCTCTTCCTTAATGAATGTTAATCTCATTTTCCCTGAAGTGCTTTTCTTTAATCTCCATCACCCTCAAAGCACTGAATAAAGTTACATCCCTGTAGAACAAAGGTGCAGCAGGTTATAACAAAGAGAGTACTTAACTCAAAGGTCTAATGTTGCTAATGCCAGGGCTACTGCCTGTTTTTTCTACATACCAACTATATCAACAAACAAAAGAGATGAAAACTTGGCAGCAAGTATTGGCTCAACAATGAAACCCTTAATCAGTCCTATTCTAATGATTTTGACTCCTCGGAAGCCCCTACATTCCTAGGATGTTTAAGCTTCCTGTGCCTCTCGGGTCGGGGAGGCCCCAAACAATCACACGCCCAGCTGTAAGAGTCCAGACAAACCTGTCAGGCAGGCTGGAAAGCCATCAGAGGGGTTTTGGATAGAAACACTCTTATTACGCCAGGAGACTTATGACCTAAAAGCTCTGGATTAGCTTTTTCCAGAAAACGGGGGTGGGGGACAGCCCCCTGTTAATGAAGACGATTAGGTGGAAAGCATAACACAGAAAGCAGGCAGACTCTGGTTGGGGATAGATGCTCGAGAAAATCCAGGGGACCCGTGAGGCCTGATCCCACCTTTGCATTTTGTCAGGCCCCTTTCCTCATGACCTTTGCCACGGGCGGGATTGCCCATGATGACTCCCAGCAATGGACAAGAAGGAGATTGACTGGCCGGAAAATGACCATGAGGAGGCTTCAAGTTCAGGGGTCCTGGCTAGACTGTCTCCCAAGGATTCTTGATCCATAGACATCAGGGTGATCAGAAGCACCTGGGAGACAGCAGGTTTAATGAAATGACTCCAACATTGAGAGTGATCAGAGGTCAAGAGTAAGTGTGCTCACTAATCTGACTTAGGTGTCTTGATAAAACTAGGAAAGGATGGACAGAGAAACCCACAGGCAAAGACCTCTTTGAGAAACAAATTTCAGGAAGCCAGAGGGAAACGAGTCAAGGCATCCTTGTCACCTTGGAGGCCAGCGTTTTTATCTTCATCAACCTAGTTCTCTGAAAGTCACCTTTAATCTAAAGGAAGATGAAATCTGTCTGGTCCTTCCCCCTCCTGCTGGCATCTCTGAGCTGTGAGCATCCTGCGGGTCTGAGGAAGGTGGAGTGATGTAGTGACCTCTGTGAAGAGGGCGTCTCATGGTTTCTCCTGCCCAGGTGTCCTGTCCCAGGTGCTGGTGCGGGAGTTGAACCAGGACTATTGGAGGCCCTCTCCTCACCTGGTCTGTCTGTGGATTCTGCATCACACAGAGTGCTGACTGCTGGGGCTGGATCCAATCAGTCTGAAGAGTCAGAGCTGCAGTGACGGGGTGCTTTGGTCCCAGGAACAGCGCAGCATAGAGCATGTCTCTCCAGAAACCACTCTCCATCCTCAGAGACACGTCCGTCTAGCTCCATGAGGACCTAGGACACAACCTTGTGATGCTGTCCCAGGAGGTCCAGGGAGAAGTCAGACCCAACACACATAACCCTGCCTTCAGGGGCTACTCCAAGCACCAGGGCGCACCCAGGTTCACCAGGAAACAAGAGGACACTTTTCAAGGCAGGAGAGAAAAGGTCATGATGGGGCTTTCTCTCAGAAGCTGGGGTCTCTCCACTGGAACATTCCCTCCCCTGCAGGCTCCTTCCACTGTCACCCCAGAGAGCTTTCTTGTTTCTGAACCTGGGACGTGATTTCATGGGGTCAGGCTGGTGTGTCTTTCCCCATCTGTCTTAGGACAGGCCTCCCAGATATATTTCCTCAGGGGTCATCTTAGGTCACTGCCTTCTGCCCCTGCTGTCAGCTTTTTCAGCATTAGTTCTTCTGCTTAACTTCCCATCTGCTTCCACCCTCAGATGGATTTCCAAATCCTCTCAGGCTGAAACTCTCCCTAGCTCTATTAGATTCTGTGTCTTTCATCTGAATAGTGAGCGGTGTTTGAAGTTGGCAATTGATGTCATAGACCACTGCAGTTACTTTTTCCCCCAGAGGACACTTGAGAATGTCTGGACACCAGTGAGGCTGTATCCTAAGGGGTTATTGTAGGTGGCTAGTTATGCATTTGGTAGACAGATAAATGAGAGGTAAAATCCAAATGAAGATAAAAGGAAACAACACAAACAACTGTATCCTAACAACATGGTGAATAACCATATACATTTAGTCTATAAATTCAGCAAGTAGTAAAAGCTCAGAATTGCAAAGTGATACAGGCATGTATATGAAGATGTTTGTAAAAATATAAATATCCAAATAATTGGTAAATACTTTTCTAGCCCACTCCTCAGTCACATGGTGATTCTCTGTTTTCTCTCTATGAAATCATCAAATACATTACCAGTTGGCTGCCATTTCCACTCCTTCCAGCTAGTGGATGAGCGACATTTATATTACTTCATCCCCAACATTTGATCGCTTTAGTATTTTGTGCTTCAGCTTCTCTAATGGTGTGTAACAGTATCTCGTCCTCCTGTTATTTCATGTTTCCTAAGTGGTCAAACAGGAGATGACAAAAGGGAACATCAATATTCTAAGAATCAGCGACCTAAGATGGACTAGAATGGGTGAATTTAACTCAGATGACCATTGTATCTACTACTGCAGGCAAGGTTCCCTTAGAAGCATGGAATGGACATCATAGTCAACGAAAGAGTCTGAAATGCAGTACTTGGATGCGCTGTCTAAAACGGCAGAATTATCTCTGTTCATTTCCGAGGCAAACCAGTCAATATCATGGTAATCCAAGTGTATGCCCTGACCAGTAATGCTGAAGACGCTAAAGTTGAACGGTTCTATGAAGACCTAAAGGACTTTCTAAAACTAACATCCAAAAAAGATGTCCTTTTCATTATAGGGGACTGGAATGCAAAAGTAGGAAGTCAAGAAACGCCTGGAGTAACAGGCAAATATGGCATTGGAGTACAGAATGAAGCAGGGCAAAGGCTAATAGAGTTTTGTCAAGAGAATGCACTGGTCATAGCAAACACCTTCCTCCAACAACACAGGAGAAGACTCTACACATGGACATCACCAGATAGCCAACACCGAATTCACATTGATTGTATTCTTCGCAGCCAAAGATGGAGAAGCTCTATACAGTCAACAAAACAAGACCGGGAGCAGACTATGGCTCAGATCATGAACTCCTTCTTGCCAAATTCAGACTTAAATTGAAGAACCTAGGGAAAACCACTAGACCGTTGAGTTCAGTTCAGTTCCTCGGTCATGTCCGACTCTTTGTGACCCCATGAATCTCAGCATGCCAGGCCTCCCTGTCCATCACCAACTCCCGGAGTTCACTCAGATTTAGGTCCATCAAGTCAGTGATGCCATCCAGCCATCTCATCCTCTGTCATCCCCTTCTCCTCCTGCCCCCAACCCCTCCCAGCATCAGAGTCTTTTCCAACTTCTGAATGCTGGCAGAGGACATCAGGCACCCAGAAAAGCAGATGATTGTCTTCAAAAACAGGTAGGAAAAAATATAAAAGACAAAAAAAAAAACAGACAAAGGAGGTAGGGAGGGAGCTCCGCCCAGGAAGGGAGTCCCGTCCCGGGAAGGGAGTCTTAAGAAGAGAGAAGTTTCCAAACACCAGGAAACTCGAGTCTGTGGCGAGCCTTGGAAGCACAGAGGGCAACATAACAGGGAAGAAAAATAAATAAATAATTAAAACCCACAGATTACAAGCCCAACGGTAACTCCCCCAGCGGAGAAGCAGCGCAGACGCCCGCGTCCACCACTAGCAATGAGGACAATCTCAGAGACCTCCAGGACAATATGAAACGCCCCAACATTCAAATTATAGGAGTCCCAGAAGAAGACAAAAAGAAAGACCATCAGAAAACACTTGAGGGGATAATAGTTGAAAACTTCCCTAAAATGGGAAATAATCACCCAAGTCTAAGAAACCCAGAGAGTTCCAAACAGGATAATCCCAAGGTGAAACACCCCAAGACACATATTAATCAAATTAACAAAGATCAAACACAAAGAACAAATATTAAAAGCAGCAAGGGAAAAACAACAAATAACACACAAAGGGATTCCCATAAGGATAACAGCTGATCTTTCAATAGAAACTCTTCAGACCAGGGGGTAATGGCAGGACATACTTAAAGTGCTGAAAGAGAAAAACCTACAGCCCAGATTACTGTTCCCAGCAAGGAACTCACTCAGATTTGAAGGAGAAATCAAAAGCTTTACAGACAAGCAAAAGCTGAAAGAATTCAGCACCACCAATCCAGCTCTCCAATGAATGCTAAAGGATCTTCTCTAGACAGGAAACACAAAAAGGGTGTATAAACCCAAACCCAAAACAATAAAGTAAATGGTAACGGGATCATACTTATCAATAATTACCTTAAACGTAAATGGATTGAATGCCCCAACCAAAAGGCAAAGACTGGCTGAATGGATACAAAAACAAGATCCCTATATATGCTGCCTACAAGAGACCCACCTCGAAACAAGGGACACATACAGACTGAAAGTGAAGGGCTGGAAAAAGATATTCCACGCAAATAGAGACCAAAAGAAAGCAGGAGTAGCAATACTCATATCCTATAAAATGGACTTTAAAACAAAGGCTGTGAAAAGAGACTAAGAAGGCCACTACATAATGATCAAAGGATCAATCCAAGAAGAAGATATAACAATTATAAATATATATGCACCCAATATAGGAGCACCGCAATATGTAAGACAAATGCTAACAAGTATGAAAGGGGAAATTAACAATAACACAATAATAGTGGGAGACTTTAATACCCAACTCACATCTATGGACAGATCAACTAAACAGAAAATTAACAAAGAAACACAAACTTTAAATGATACAGTAGACCAGTTAGACCTAATTGATATCTATAGGACATTTCACCCCAAAACAATGAATTTCACCTTTTTCTCAAGTGCTCACAGAACCTTCGCCAGGATAGATCACATCCTAGGCCATAAATCTAACCTTGATAAATTCAAAAAAAAAAAGAAAGAAAGAAATCATTCCAAGCATCTTTTCTGACCATAATGCATTAAGATTAGATCTCAATTACAGGAGAAAAACTATCAAAAATTCCAACATATGGAGGCTGAAAAACATGCTTCTGAATAACCAACAAATCACAGAAGAAATCAAAAAAGAAATCAAAATATGCATAGAAATGAATGAAAATGAAAACACAACAACCCAAAACCTGTGGACACTATAAAAGCAGTGCTAAGAGGAAAGTTCATAGCAATACAGGCATACCTCAAGAAACAAGAAAAAAGTTAAATAAATAACCTAACTCTCCACCTAAAGCAACTAGAAAAGGAAGAAATGGAGAACCCCAGAGTTAGTAGAAGGAAAGAAATCTTAAAAATTAGGGCAGAAATAAATGCAAAAGAAACAAAAGAGACCATAGCAAAAATCAACAAAGCCAAAAGCTGGTTCTTTGAAAGGATAAACAAAATTGACAAACCATTAGCCAGACTCATCAAGAAACAAAGAGAGAAAAATCAAATCAATGAAATTAGAAATGAAAATGGAGAGATCACGACAGACAACACAGAAATACAAAGGATCATAAGAGACTACTATCAGCAATTCTATCCCAATAAAATGGACAATGTGGAAGAAATGGACAAATTCTTAGAAAAGTACAACTTTCCACAACTGAACCAGGAAGAAATAGAAAATCTTAACAGACACATCACAAGCACGGAAATTGAAACTGTAATCAGAAATCTTCCAGCAAACAAAAGCCCAGGTCGAGATGGCCTCACAGCTGAATTCTACCGAAAATTTCGAGAAGAGCTAACACGTATCCTACTCAAACTCTTCCAGAAAATTGCAGAGGAAGGTAAACTTCCAAACTCATTCTATGAGGCCACCATCACCCTAATACCAAAACCTGACAAAGATGCCACATAAAAAGAAAACTACAGGCCAATATCACTGATGAACATAGATGCAAAAATCCTCAACAAAATCCTAGCAATCAGAACCCAACAACACATTAAAACGATCATACGCTATGACCAAGTGGGCTTTATCCCAGGGATGCAAGGATTCTTCAATATCCACAAATCAGTCAATGTAATTCACCACATTAACAAATTGAAAAATGAAAGCCATATGATTATCTCAATAGATGCAGAGAAGGCCTTTGACAAAATTCAACATCCATTTATGATTATAACTCTCCAGAAAGCTGGAATAGAAGGAACATACCTCAACATAATAAAAGCTATATATGACAAACCCACAGCAAACATTATCCTTAATGGTGAAATATTGAAAGCATTTCCCCTAAAGTCACGAACAAGACAAGGGTGCCCACTTCCACCGCTACTATTCAACATAGTTCTGGAAGTTTGGGCCACAGCAATCAGAGCAGAAAAAGAAATAAAAGGAATCCAGATTGGAAAAGAAGAAGTAAAACTCTCACTGTTTGCAGATGACATGATCCTCTACATAGAAAACCCTAAAGACTCCACCAGAAAATTACTAGAGCTCATCAATGAATATAGTAAAGTTGCAGGATATAAAATCAACACACAGAAATCACTTGCATTCCTATACACGAATAATGACAAAGAAGAAAAAGAAATTAAGGAAACAATTCCATTCACCATTGCCCCAAAAAGAATAAAATACTTAGGAATATATCTACCTAAAGAAACAAAAGACCTATATATAGAAAACTATAAAACACTGATGAAAGAAATCAAAGAGGACACTAATAGATGGAGAAACATACCATGTACATGGATCAGAAGAATCAATATAGTGAAAATGAGTATACTACCCAAAGGAATCTACAGATTCAATGCAATCCCTATCAAGCTACCAGCAGTATTCTTCAGAGCTAGAACAAATGATTTCACAAATTGTATGGAAATACAAAAAACCTCGAATAGCCAAAGCAATCTTGAGAAAGAAGAATGGAACTAGAGGAATCAACCTGCCTGACTTCAGGCTCTACTACAAAGCCACAATCATCAAGATGGTATGATACTGGCACAAAGACAGAAACATAGATCAGTGGAACAAAATAGAAAACCCAGAGATAAATCCACACAACTATGGACACCTTATCTTCGACAAAGGAGGAAAGAATATTCAATGGAGAAAAGACAAACTCTTTAACAAGTGGTGCTGGGAAAAATGGTTAACCACTTGTAAAAGAATGAAACCAGATCACTTTCTAACACCATACACAAAAATAAACTCAAAATGGATTAAAGGTCTAAATGTAAGACCAGAAACTATAAAACTCCTAGAGGAGAACATAGGCAAAACACTCTCTGACATAAATCACAGCAGGATCCTCTATGATCCACCTCCCAGAATACTGGAAATAAAAGCAAAAGTAAACAAATGGGATCTAATTAAAATTAAAAGCTTCTGCACAAGAAAGGAAAATATAAGCAAGGTGAAAAGACAGCCTTCTGAATGGGAGAAAATAATAGCAAATAAAGCAACTGACAAACAACTAATCTCAAAAATATACAAGCAACTTATGCAGCTCAATTCCAGAAAAATAAACGACCCAATCAAACAAAGGGCCAAAGAACTAAATAGACATTTCTCCAAAGAAGACATATGGGTGGCTAACAAACACATGAAAAGATGCTCAACATCACTCATTATCAGCGAAATGCAAATCAAAACCACAATGAGGTACCATTTCACACCAGTCAGAATGGCTGTGATCCGAAAGTCTACAAGCAATAAATGCTGGAGAGGGTGTGGAGAAAAGGGAACCCTCTTACACTGTTGGTGAGAATGCAAACTAGTACAGCCACTATGGAGAACAGTGTGGAGATTCCTTAGAAAAATGCAAATAGAACTGCTTTATGACCCAGCACGGAGAAGGCAATGGCACCCCACTCCAGTACTCTTGCCTGGAAAATCCCATGGATGGAGGAGCCTGGTAGGCTGCAGTCCATGGGGTCACTAAGAGTCGGACTCGACTGAGCAACATCACTTTCAATTTTCACTTCCATGCATTGGAGGAGGAAATGGCAACCCACTCCACTGTTCTTGCCTGGAGAATCCCAGGGACGGGGGTGCCTGGTGGGCTGCCATCAATGGGGTCGCACAGAGTGGGACACGACTGAAGTGACTTAGCAGCAGCAGCAGCAGCAGCATGACCCAGCAATCCCACTGCTGGGCATACATACCGAGGAAACCAGAACTAAAAGAGACATGTGTACCCCAATGTTCATTGCAGCATTGTTTATAATAGCCAGGACATGGAAACAACCTAGATGTCCATCAGCAGATGAATGGAGAAGAAAGCTGTAGTACGTATACACAATGGAGTATTATTCAGACATTAGAAAGAATATGTTTGAATCAGTTCTAATGAGGTGGATGAAACTGAAGTTGATTATACAGAGTGAAGTAAGCCAGAAAGAAAAACACCAATACAGTATACTAACACATATATATGGAATTTAGAAAGATGGTAATGGTAATCCTGTATGCGAGACAGGAAAAGAGACACATATGTATAGAACGGACTTTTGGACTCTGAGGGAGACGGAGAGGGTGGGATGATTTGGCAGAATGGCATTGAAACATGTATACTATCATGTAGAAAATAAATCACCAGTCTATGTTTGATACAGGATACAGGATGCTTGGGGCTGGTACACTGGGATGATCCAGAGAGATGATATGGGGTGGGAGGTGGGAGAGGGGTTCAGGATTGGGAACTCATGTACACCCATAGCAGATTCATGTCAATGTATGGCAAAACTAATACAGTATTGTAAAGTAAAATAAAGTAAAAATAAAAATTAAAAAATGAAAAGTTATGACCAATCTAGACAGTATATTAAAAAGAGGAGACATCACTTTGCCAACAAAGGTCCATCTAGTCAAGGCTATGGTGTTTCCAGTAGCCATGTATGGATGTGAGCGTTGGACTGCAGAGAAATCTGAGCCCTGAAGAAATGATGCTTTTGAACTGTGGTGTTGGAGAAGACTCTTGAGAGTCTCTTGAACTGCAAGGGGATCAACCTAGTCCATCCTAAAGGAAATCAATCCTGAATATTCATTGGAAGGACTGAAGTTGAAGCTGAAACTCCAATACTTTGGCCACCTGATGCTAAGAGCTGACTCATTTCAAGAGACCCTGAGGCTGGGAAAGATTGAAGGTGAGAGGAAAAGGGGACGACAGAGGATGAGATGGTTGGATGGCATCAGTGACTCCATGTGCTTGAGTTTGGGTAAACTCCAGGAGTTGGTGATGTGACGTTGGTGATGCCAGGGAGGCCTGGCGTGCTGTGGTCCATGGGGTTGCAAAGAGTCAGACACGTCAAGTGACTGAACTGAACTGAAATATTCACATGATAAAATAATATCTATATGAAAAGACAGGGCCAACCTGTAATGTGTCTTCAGTCCTCTCCCTAGATGAAGTGATGTCAATGGAGCTCACAAACCAAGTGTTCCCCTAACCAAATTCAAATACTGAGTGAGCTGAAGAGAAGAGACTTCACAGGGACCCAGAGAGACCACAGGGATGGTGGCCACACTCCATCCCCCACTTACAAGGACAGGGCTAGTCCACATGGAAATTCCTCCTCCTGCTCCAGGGTACAGTCCACCCCTGGGTTGAGGGAGCTCACATCCCTCCTCCCACAGGGCTGAGGTGTCAGGGAAGGCAGGGTTGTGGTGCAGAAGATGGGGCTGTGGGTCTTCTCTTCTGCCTGGGGACAGCTCCCCAAGGAGAGGGGCTCAGTGCAGACCTGGGTCTGTGGGGACGGCTGTGACTGCGGGTCACTGACAGGGACTGGCCCTCCTTCCCAGGTGTCCAGTCCCAGATGCACTGCAGCAGTCGGGCCCAGAGCTGGGGAAGCCCTCACTGGCCCTCTCCTCACGTGCGCTGTCTCTGCTTACTCCATCACGTGCTTATAGTGGGAACTGGATTCACCAGGCCCCAGGGATGGGGCTAGGGCAGACGGCATGCATCACTGATGATGGTGACACTTACTACACCCCCTCCATCAAGAGCCACACCTCCATCTGCAGAGACACCCAAGAACCAGTTCTCCCTGCAGCTGAGCTCTGTGACCACTGAGGACACGGCCGTGTGTTGCTGGGCAAGAGACACAGTGAGGGGAAGGCAGTGTGAGCCCAGACACCAGCCACCCTCCGGGGGCTCCATGACCACCGGCTGGTGCTGCGGACACACAGTTGTGTGTTGCGGGAGCAGGTGCTGATGGTGATTGACAACTGGTCTCCTGTCAGGAGGCTTCCTCCCCTTGTAGCAGGTTTTCTGGGAACTTCTCTGCATTCCTGACTCTGGAGTACCCCCTCAGTCCCTGAGGCAGAATGGTGTGCTGGGATAGGGGACCATATCCTCACTGCACGAGGGGCACAGTCTCTTAGGGTTGCTTCCTCGTGTCACTTAGGCCCATTCTCTGGACATTTGGTGTAAGCTCACTAAGTCCATGGGAGAGGCTCTGTGTGATTCAGCTGTGGGGCTCGACACAGCAGGGCCAGTGAACGAGCTAGCCAGCTGTCAGCAATATAAGTGCATGCTGGACTCGGACAACAGAGGTGTATAAACCCAGAGTCAGGGAAGAACCCCCCTCGGTGGTGATAACTGAACTGACACCTGTCTCACGGCATCAGCCATAGTCCTCTCCATGGAGACCCAGCGGGACCTCCACGCCAGCCTGAGATAGAAGCTGAGTCTGCTGACACCACGCAGAGACACAGGAAGATGGAAAGTTTGTGTCGTCTGTGTTCCTGCATCTATGTCTGTGGTGTCCTCAGACTCAGCTTCGACATCAACCTGGGGCGGGGGTCCCACTGAATTTCCATGGAGAAAACTATGAATAACGCCGAGTGTGGAGTCAGCGCTCTGAGCACCACGAGGGGCATTCCTCCCGTCACCAACTCACAGGCTCTCGTAGGTGCAGTAGCTTCTGTCATTTGGGTGGTTTTACGTCAGATAGAGGACACAGACTAAAGGAAGGCTTTTCTCTATAAGCAATTCCTACCTGACACCCTCAGCTCTCTTTTTAACGTATGAGCCACCAGAGGTTTACACGAGGACAAGTCTTTCAAAGAGGGCACAATACATGGAAGGAATACGCAGAATATTCCTGACGAATAAAGAAGCCATTGTGAGCACCGTCTTGGTGTTCAGCCTCCTGACAGTCTCAGGGAACAAGCCGTACATTTTAGCTCATGGAACTTAGTGATTTTAAATCACTTTTGTCCTAATGCAAGCATGCTAGTCACCAGTTATGTCAGACTCTTTACCACCCAATGGACTGTAGCCCATTAGGCTCCTCTGTCCATGAAATTATCCAGCCAAGAGTACTGGAGTGGTTGCCATGCCCCCCTCCAGGGCATCTCCCTGACCCAGGGATCGATCCTGTGTCTCTTACATCTGCTGTATTAGAAGGCGGGATCTTTATCACTAGTGCCACCTTCCAATAATTATGTGTCTTTTCAGCAGAAATCACACAAAGATAAGTGAACAGAGTAAACAATGAGAAAGTGAAAGCTGCTCAGTTGTATCCCCCTCTTTGCGGCCCCATAGACCAGACAGCCCACACTGCCTCTGCTCCCTGCCGACGCCTCACACACAGCATCTCTGCTCAGGCGGCAGGTGACCGGGGGCAAGCCCTCCGGGCCAGCGCTTCGGTCTTGTAGGTCAGGAGCACCCTCTCGATCACCCCTGCGGGGGAGGGCACCAGCTCCCTTGTACAGGATTCCCTCCAGCCAAAGAAAGGATCTGCAGGACTATTCCCCCCACCCGACCTCACCCCAGCAACCCCAGCTTCTGCATAATGACAGCTTCTGTAAACCACGTGTGCAGGGAACGTAGGAGCTGGTGATGCCCCCGGTGGCCACAAGTGTGTGCTCCACGTGCTCTCCACACCACGCCCTGAGGTCCCCACTCTTCCTGCGGGGCCCACACTGCCAGGGAGATGGGGACCCTGTGTATGGCAACTGCAGGCCTGGCTTAGTGGCTGCCCTGCTGTGGGCCCCTTCACAAATCCCAGGGCTCCCTGGCCTTTGCTGACTCTCCCGCCACCTGTGGGCATGTGATGTTTGCCTCCTTCTAAATTTATGCCTGTTTCCTCCCCAGCCCACACTCGGGAGGCTGACATGGCCTCAGGAGACCCATGGAGCCAACTGGGCTGCTAAATACGGCCAGAATGGACACCGATCCTTTTCCCACTAAAACGAGAGCTGCCCTTGTCCCTGGAGGGGAGAATTGGTCAGTAGGTGTCCTCCCTCACTCTGAAGAAGACAGGGTGCACACAGAAGGGTGGAAATAGTGGCCAGGTACGTCACATCTGAGCCGAGTGAACCTCCTGAGACTCCTGTCTTCTCGTGTTGTCTCTGGGGCTCATGCTCCGCATGGAGGACCATCCAGGTGGGAAGATGGAGACACTGTGGACAGTAGGAGCCAGGCTCCACAGCATTGGCAGCCTCTTTCCCGTTGCCAGCTCATCTCAATGGCACGTCTCAGGGACTCAGAATACCACAGGGCCGCCAAAGCACCGTTGCCCCAGATATCACCACATAACTTCCAGGGGCACTCTGCCTGCCAGAGCCTGCACAACACACACACTGTGTTCCTGCAGCCAAAACCCCCAGGCCCGGAAATCAGAGACACACCTTCCCAGGACATGGTCCCTGGCACGCGCCTCCCCCGCAACAGCCGCTGCTGCACAGGCCTGAAGGCAGATGCAGTGCTCCGTCCTCTACAGGGTCCAGCAGGTAGCAGGAAACACCTTTCCCGCCCACAGGAAGTACTCCCTCTGACCGTTTCTGCAAACGGTGAAGAGGACCTGAAGGAGTCTGTAACTCCCCCAGGATGACGGCAGGCACTGAATACTGAGCCAAGTGGAAGGGGGAAGGGCTGCTGAGCAGCAGGGCCCAGAGACTTCCTGGAGCCCACGCTCCTTCTGCTCTGCTCGCCTCACAGCAGGCTGATCTGCCGAGGGCCAGGAGTCGGGGAACGAGCAGCGGCCTTACTGGCAGAGCCAGCAGACGAGCAGAGGGCCGACGAGAGTCCTCCCGAACCCTCTGGCCTGGGGTGTGACTCCTGTGTCTCTTACGGTGCAGAGACTGGGTGGTGAGGGGCCGACTTCTAAAGTGCTAAAGGCCACAGGCTGCTGCAGACGCTTCTTGCTTCCAGCCGGACTCTGCACGGACGGCTCAGGGGCTCATCCCCTGCAGCCATGCCCCGCGGGCTTGGCCACGGGTCTCCTGAGAGCTGGCACTCGGGCAAGGGGGCAGGGCTCAGGAGCCAGCCACTCCGTACACTGTGGGCCTCCTCCCTGTCGCGAGCGGCTTGCAGACAAGGCAACAGAACACAGCCGTGAAAGGGAAGGAGCCAGATCCGGCCTGAGTCAGACGTGTGCTCTCCCGAGACAAGAAGGCAGAAAGCGAAACGGCCAACGAGCAAAATGCTGCAGAGGGCACCCTCTGTGATGCAGATTCTCATGTTACGGATGGAAGCGGAATCTTGCTTTTGACTCTGCCCTGTGAGTGAGTCTCTGTCCTCTGTGGATGGCTACAAAGTTGTGTAAAAATGTCTGAAAACTTCCTCGCTCCCCTTGGGTACCAGCAGGCCCCCTGGGCCCACAGAGGCACAGGCGAGAGCCATCTCCTGCCGAGAGAGCCACACAGAAGGACAAGAAGGGAACCCGGGGGCTTGTAGTCAGGCCTGGTTTCTGGTCTCACCAGCCAGGGTCAGCAAGAATGACAGAGAGCGTCCCAGAGCAGAGTGGGAAAATTGCTCCTCAGGGGGCCTAAAAGAAGCTTCCAAGCGAAAACCAAGAGGAACACGCGGTTTGCAGGTGACCTACCTATAACCAGAATGAGACACACGCAATCGTGAACTTTTAAAACATTTTCAACTCCCGGGATGTTAAGTGACCTGAGCAGTGTCTGCTTCCAGTCGCCAAAGTAGAAGGGAGTGGAGCTCGCAGGGAGGAAAGAGGCCTGTGCAGGAGGGGGCCTGGCAGCCCCCGCAGGCAGAGCAGGGGGCCGTGAGCTGTGTTGCAGGTGAATGTTGACCATGCAGACCGCAGGAAGAAGGGCTGGACGTGTGGAGTGGAGACAGGCCTCTGCTCCCCTCCCCTGCCCCTCCCATGCCACCCTCGTGGACTCGGCCCTTCCCCCTGCCCCCGCCCAGCCAAGCTGAACTGATGACCAGGCTAGCCCAGGGCCTCGCCCTGTGACTGTGACTCAGTCTCTGCAGATGACCTGCACAGGGCTGGGCACGGCCGCCCAGGCACCCTCTGTTCTCTGTCAGTGTCTCCTCGGATGGCAGTGGCCTCAGCACGCGGCTCAGACCTGGCTTCCCTGCAGGGCCTCACCTTCTCTGTCTTCACTGGCAGACATCCCTGAGCAGCGCCCCCATGCTGGCAGAGGGTCGGGTCACCCTGAGGGCAGCCCTCTGGCTGCTCGGGCTCTGGGCAGTGCTGGCCCCTGTCCAGTGCTCTCGGCACCGTCCCTCATGGCGCTACATCTCCACGGAGGTGGTGATTCCCAGGAAGGAGCTGCACCAAGGCAAGGGCGCCCAGGGGCTGGGCTGGCTCTCCTACAGCCTGAGTTTTGGGGATAGTGACTGGTGAGTGAGCCCCTGTAACCCTGGACCAGCTGGGAGGGGCTCATAGGCTGAAGGTTGGGCCCACCCGGGAGGAGATGCTCCCTAGGCCTCCCACCACCCCCCAGAGCCACACCTTCCTGACCAGCCCGGCCTCAGTACCTCCCTGTTGGAGAAGACTCTGGAGAGTCTCTTGGACTGCAAGGATATCCTACCAGTCCATGCTAAAAGAAATCAGTCCTGAATATTCATTGGAAGGAGTGAGGCCGAAACTGAAGCTACAATATTTTGACCACCTGATGTGAAGAACTGACTCCTTGGAGAAGACCCTGATGCTGGGAAAGATTGAAGGCGGGAGGAAATAAGGATGACAGAGGATGAGATGGTTGGAAGGCATCACCGACTCGATGGACATGAGTTTGAGCAAGCTCCGGGAGACGGTGATGGACAGGGAGGCCTGGCAAGCTGCCGTCCATGGGGTGGCAGAGTCAGACACGACTGAGCGAGTGAACTGACTGGACTGACGCCTCTCACCACCTCCCAGAGACGCACCTTCCCGCCTCAGCGCCGCCTCCTGCTCTCACCTGTCCTTGCTTATGGACACCCGCTGGCCCCCCTGCAGGGGACAGCACTGCAGTCCCTGTGGTCTGGGGGCTGCTAGCAGCCTCAGAATGAAAGCCCACCTGCATGGAGCCCCCAGGACTGGCTGCAACACCAACCCAGGCTAAGTGGGTAGGCGTGGACACTGGTGAGGGCCTCAGCAAGCAGCCACAGCTGCCCAGCACAGCTGCGGCCCCACAAGGGCACACACAGGGGGCGCTCGGCTCCAGGGTCCCTGCTGGCCACCTGGGGCTCCGGGGGTGACCTGGTGGGGACGAGGGGAGACGTGTCCTCTGCCTGGAGCCATGTGTGGGTGCCCACGGGTAGCCCGGGGCAGTAGCCAGGCGCTCCTGTTGTCCACAAAGGCACAATATCAGCCTCAGAATGCAGGGCTTGGCGAGTCCTCTGTCCAGACCCAGCAGAGTGCGCATCGTCCACTCAGCCTGAGCTCCCTGTGGACCTGCCCTGGACTCCATGCCTCTGTGCCATCCTCCCCAGAAGCCAGAGCCCTTCCCCACCCCAGAACCAACCCTGTCCACCCACCCTCGTCTTCTCATCACAGCCTCTGTTCTTGTGTGGAGATCTGGCTCCACCAGCAGCTGGCAGGCGACGGTGCCTGGGCCCCTTGCAGCTCAGGCACAGCCTGTGGAGTAATTAATCATCACAGTCGCCACAGGTTCCCTGGGGGTTCATGGTGAGGACCCAGCGAGTGACATGCGGGCACCGGGCACACTGCCCAGGCCACACCAAGCACTCAGTCTTCCAGGCTCTTCACCAGCTCCTGCCACTCTGTCCTGCAGCCTGAGCGCCCCACTCCACCTGTGGCAGCTGACACACCTGCCCCACCCGCAGCTCCGGAAAGTGTGTGCCCACCCCCAGCGTGGCCGAGTCTGTGGAGCCAAAGCCTAGCCGTCGGATTCACTCCAGCGGCCCTGGGCCCCGAGCAGAGCACGACACACCCTCAAGCTGCAGGCCACCGCCCCAGTGGGCAGTGCTCGCAGGCAGCCCGGCCGTCCAGCCATGTCTGCAGCAGTGCTCTCTGTCCCTGCCCCAGTCCAGGGGCTCTCCCTGCCCCACACCACCCGCTCCCCCTGCAGGCTCTGCTCCTCTGCCCTGGACACAGTGCAGGCTGGGAGGTCGAGCAGGTCCAGAGCACAAGGGTTAGCAGAGCGTGGCAACAAAGTCCATGCCGTCACCCAGGACGTTCCTTTTCTAGCCACAGAACTGACTGAGGAAGAAGTAGGAATCGAATTAGAAGGCTAATCCTCAAGAAAACACTGAGGTTACCGGGTTTGTAACCATCTGCACAAGTGAGTCCGGGCCCGGGTGGATTTGGGCAAGCTTTCAGACATCTGCAAAACTGGTCATGCCCGTGTGCAGGGATCCTGCCCTGACGCCCCGTGGCCGTGTGTGGGCCAAAAGGAGAAGCTCAGGCTGGATGACGTGGCAGCAAACAGCCAGACGTCATCAGTGAAACACTTATTCTTGCTTGTTGTGGTTTAGACGCTAAGTTGTATCCAACTCTTCACAACCCCATGACTGTATAGCCCGCCAGGTTCCTCTGGCCATGGGATTTCCCAGGCAAGAATAATGGCGTCTGTTGCCATTTCCTTCTCCAGGGGAGCTTCCTGACCCAGGATCAAACCAGCATCTCCTGCACGGGCAGGAGACTTCTTTACCAGTGAGCCACCAGGGAAGTCCAGATGAAATGCTAGGGAGCCAAACTCTGTCCAGTTCACTGCACAGACTCGAACCAGACACTCAGCACTCTGTACAGCTCACCCAGGGATCTCCCCCATGGGAAGCAAAGACTCACTCTATTAAGGCACTGCAAGCCCAGGTAGACGCCAAGAGGGCGCCCCTCCCCCCTCCACACCTGCAGTCACCCTGAAAGGTGGTGAGACGGCTTTTCTATTTCAGGCAGGACAGGCCCTCCCTGTAGGGTGCCCCTGCGCTGTGCTGGGCCTTCCTGGCGCCTGTGCTTCTGTGGCACAGCTCAGCAGGTGCTCCTCAGACGTTGGAGGGCCTGCCCCAAGGGAAAGGGCACATTTTCCTCTCTTCCAACACCGGCCACGTAACTTCCTAAAGATCAGCACTCTTTCCCAGCACTGGAGGGGTCTCAGCAAACCTCTGCCCACTTTGTACAATTTACCTGGCTGGGCACCCTTGGTGACCTTTCTGTGAAATACCCTCACATCTTTCCAAGAGACGATCCTTTGTCTCAAAAAATGTGCATGACTGTGCCTTCGACTCCTGGTAGGCAGAGTGACTTCTGAGAATCCACTTCCCTTCTGGGGCTAGAATCCTCAGTTTGGCTTGAATAAAATCTCCCTTTTTCTTCTTTCCTTTGAGAAATGGAGTACTTTCTGCCATATCAGCAAACAAGGATGCCACAGTCATCCGAGATGCCAGCCCTCCAAAGGTGAATTTCTGAGCCCTGAGGGCACCTGAGGACATGAACCATACCTGCCGTCCAGCAGCCCAGGGACTGCAGCCACTCCCCTCAGTCAGCCCTGAGGAAACTCAGGATGTGAAAACGTGGGACACTGGCCCAGACAGTGGAGGTGCTTGTGAAATGAATGCTTTCAGGAAGTCCAGACTCTTGCACCTTCCCACTCACAGAAAAGCACTAGCTCCTGAACTTGGGTTATCTGGCTTTCTTTAATTAGCAATACCCTTTGGACGTTCAAACTACCTTCTCTTTGTTGCAAAACTATATCACCTGGCTCCCCCACCGCCCTCTATCCCAGACATGAGGCCCCGGCTCCCTGGCAGTCTCACAGCATGCCTAACGCACCCCCAGCAACCGCCTCTCAGGCCTGCCCGTCTGCTCTCATTCCCTGGGCTTTTGTGTGTGGGGCTGCATCTTGTCCTCTGACACCCTGGCTCACTGTGGCCCTGCCCACGGATGCCAGGCTGCTTTCCAGCGTGGAGCTCCCAGGCTCCCCCGCAGGAGGGCAGAGGCCCCGCTCCTCCCCATCCTGGTGGCTACTCCATAAGCACAGGTGCTGGGAGGGCCTGGCTCCTAACAGGGTGTCCCCACCCCCGAGGATGTAGGTAGGCGCGGCCCCCGCAACAATGCCAGAGATCCTGGTGTCAGAGGCCTCCACTGAACTTCCGCTGCTCTGCACACGCAGAGGAATGTCGGCTGTCCTGGTGAAGAGGAAAAGGTAGAATTTTACATCACCTCCTGCTCCTTCTGCCTCTGTAACTCAGCTTGCTCCTTGCAGAGTCTGGATCACACAGGTCACGTAGTCTCAGAAAGCGGGGATTTGCAATACTAGGAAGTGGAGCTTATCTTACTCAGCCTTGTCCTGCTCTTTGCAACTGCTCAGCCCCTGCAAACCTGCTTATTATGTCTGTCCAGGTCAGGCTTCCCCTCCCCGTCTTGACTGCTGTTCCCGCGCACAGAAAACCCCGTAGTTTAATCCAGCGTATCAGCAGCTGGTGTTGCCCACAGCAGCCTGTCTATAAAAACCCTGTCACCCCTTTGTTCAGAGCTCAGAGCTTGGAGTGTTAACTGCTCTGGGCTCGCCAGCATAACAAACCTGAGCTCTCCAGCCCTCTGAGTGCCGGGCCTGGCTTCTCGAGTGCTGGTTTCTGCCACACTGGTGACAGTTTTGGCTGAAGTGCTGGAGGGCCAGCCTCAGCAGCCCGCAGCCCCCCAAGCCCCTCAGCTGCCAGATTCTAGAGACACGGAGCCCTCAGTGAGGACAGAGTCTCGACCCAGTCCCCGCTCCCTTGTGGCCAGTGGACACAGCGGCCTCATCATACACACGTGGCCACACTTCCTGGTCCCTCTTAAACCAGAGTCCCGGGCACCCCACTCCAGCTTCTCCCATGACACAGCTGTCACCTCTGTGCAGGGGTGCAGTCAGCTCTCCCCTGCTGTTACAGTGACTGAGAAAAGCTGTTTCCACCACTTCTGTGGGAAAGGCCCCTGGACAGTAACTGTGTGAGCAGCTAACCTGGACAGTGGATGCGGAGCCAAGGGCCATCAGCCCCTCACAGGCTGGCCCTCAGGCCAAGTCCAGCTGGGGCTGCAAGGCGGCAGGCCAGGCCCTGACTCACTTGGATGTCCAGCCTCCTTGGGCAGCAGGTGACCCCAGCAGGCTCTGTGAGGGTCCTCAGAAGGACGTGCACTACAGCCAGGGAACAGGGTAGGGCAGGTTGGTCACCAGAGACTCCCCAACCAACCACGGAAACACCCACATCACGGGCCATCTGCACCCAATGCTGGGAGGAGTAGGGCCCCCCACAGCCATAGACGGGAGACAGTCTCACGTCTGGGCGGCCGTCCCCGGGCTCCAGGTGGCTGGCACATGTGCCAGGCGTGAGCCCAGCACCGTGAGCAACTTCCAGCAGATGTGAGCTGAGGGCCAAGGGTGCTCGCCCTCACTGGTCAGGCCTGGGACAGGGAAACCCTGAGAGGGGCCCAGAGGGCAGCAAGGACACAACCAGAACCCCCGAGCCAGGCAGACTGCCCGTGGGACCCATGGACAGATCTCAGTGAGCCCCAAGCCCAGAGAGGGGGTGCCAAACCTCGAGCCATGCAGATTGCCCGTGGGACTCATGGGCAGATCTCAGTGGGCCCCAGGCCCAGAGCGGGGCTGCCTCTTCACCCATGGAGATTTGGGTCAGACTCACCTGCACCTTGCTCACCCTGGGGTTCAAAGCAAAAACCCACTGGAAACACAGTGTCCCCACCTCAGAGACAGCTGGAGCCCACGAGGGCAGCCACACACAAAGCCGGGTAGGGAAGATTTTGAGGGTGTGTGCCGGGGTCCAGCCCCGATGGATCCAGGGTAATTCAAAGGTGGGGACGGAATCAGTGTCCTAGGAAAAAACTTATCTAATTACAGATATATAGAGAGATTAGAAACGGATAGTGTAGTAGGAAAATTAGTGGAGAAAAAGAGGCTGAATAACTTGGTTTACGTGGAATATCAATCACCACCTATGTAGGCCACAGGCGTCTTTCCGTTCTCCCGAAGGAGAGGAGGCACTGAGGTCTCCCCGGTCCGATCTTAGAAGCCCAGGCAAAATTAGCAGGCTTGGTGAGTACCCACATTCCAGATTGGAATTCAGCCAGAAAAACGGGGAGCAAGAAAGAAACGACACAGGGGAACCAGTCTTTCCAGAAACTGATCTGATTATTTTATGTTTTAGGTTTGCTTATATACCTTTTGTTACACATAGGGATGAATACAGAGTCACGCGGGGGTCAGCAGTCCTGACCTTTATCAAAATCAGGTGCTTCACATAAATGTATAAAAAAAGGTCTTAGGGGTTTTACATCATCTTCTGGCCATGAGACCTGCTGACATTTTAAGAGCCTTTCTTTCTGATAACCAAAAAACTTATTTTTCCAAGGGTGTTTTTTCTTAAACCAGGCACCACCCTCTGAAGGTAGCAGATAAAGTTTCATTCCTATAGGGTGAGGGTGTAGTGGGGGTACAACTAAGAAAGGAATTTATTTAACCTAAGGTTAACATGATTCCTCTGAAAGGTGAATCCTTATTTCTCCTCTATGCTAGTTATATTCATTATAAGGGCAGGGAACATGGAGATGTAGCAGCAACCATCAGCCCAACACATGAAAACCCTTCACCAATGTTCCCCTTAAGATCTATTTAGTCTTAAGATAGTGATAAAGTTACATTTTTGCATAGCAAGGACACAGTGATTTATAACAAAGTACAGTGATCTATTACAAAAGAGAAAATTCATTAACTCAAAAAGTCTAGTATTGCTAACATCAAAAACTACTATATTTCCTTTCCTATATTCCAAATACATTAATATATTCCCAGGTGCCTAAGGATACGGAGGCCTCGCAGCAATCATTGACTCAACAATGAGAAAAGCCCTATGCTAATTAAGACTCTCAAAATACTCCAAACTCTCTGTGCTGTTTACGGTTGAGAGGTTGTCACACAAGCTAGTCTGTCAGCAGAGAGGTCTGACCTGAGACACCTTTGTCACACCCAGGCCAGGGAATTAGCAGCAATTATTGGCACAAGAAATGAAAAACCCTTCATCAATAAATTCCTAACCAACCCACTATACTAACAATTTCCAGCTCCCCAAAGAATCTGCCTTTAGTAAGTCTAAACAATCACATGTGGCCGGACGAACCTGTACAGGCGGGCTAGAGAACCTTCAGAGGAGTCCGTAAGCTGAAACACTCTTGTCACGCCCAGGAACTTCTATTGACTTGGAGCTGCACGCTCACCCCTTCTCAGAAAGAGGTAATGTGGGTGCAGGTGAGAGCGTAGACCAGTAAAGCAGGCAGACCCTGGTTTGGGGGGTGGATGCTCGGCCACAGGGGGTCTCCTGAGGCTCGATCCCGCCTTTGCTTAATGCGGAGCCTCCTTCCTCATGACCTTTGCCAAGGGCGGAGTTCCTCACGCTGGGTCCCAGCAGGTGTGCACGTCACCGTGAGAATACCATGATGATAGTTACTGCTATAGCCACAGTGACTCAGGCCCTGACATAAAGCCCAACCTGCACGCAGGTATGGAGCTGGGCAGTGCGTCCCCAGGGGCACTGGGCTCCCAACCAGGGTGCCTCCCCCACCAACTCAGGACAGTGAGCCAGAAGGGATGTATGGGCATGGGCCCTGGGCTTGGCCCATGGCCAGGGGACAAGGAAGGGCCCGGGGTTCCAGGCCACCTACCAAGAGCATTGAGCGAAGGTGGCTGAGGTCTTGATGAGGCAGCCATCCCAGGGAGCCCCTGACCCCTCCCCAGGACCGAGACTCCCCAGGACCAAGACTTGCCAACAGGGCAGGGGTCCTGGCAAAGGGCCAGCCCTCCAGCCCTGGCCATGTGCACCCCCTGCAGGCGGAGTGGGCCCCTCTCGATGCCCCCGGGGTGCTAGGGGGAGGCCAGATCCAGAGGACTGTCTGCATTCCAGCAGGGACTCTGCTGGGCAAGCCAGAGCTTCCAGGCCTGATCACAACCCACCACCCAAAATCAGCGTGGAGTGGGTGCCCAGGGGCCACTGAGGGCCTCAAGAGGGTGGTTCTCAACCATGCTTCAAGGCCTGGAGCCGTGAGGGCACAGAGGGCATGAACCGCTTGGGGAGGAGAGCCCTGGCCCTCAGTGAATGCCTCGTCCTGGGCATCTGGGCCCCCAGCGTCAGGGCGGGGACAGGTGCAGGGTTGGGGGACACAGCTCCCTGCACCTGCTCCCAGTCCCGCTGGAGCCACGAGGATGGAGCAGCTCAGTGCCGCCCTCAGGGCTGGGCCAGCACAACTGGGCCCAGACTCCCAGGACGGGCAGCAGCAGGAATGACCCTGCTCTGCTCCTGGGTTTCCTGGTGGGAGGCACCTGCTGGCCCCAGAGCACACCTGGCCTCAAGGTGACTGACACACAGTTTGCAGGCAGTTTGGGTTCAATCTGTCAACCCAGGAGGCTATCACTTGACCGAGCCCAGATCAGAGCCTCAGGACAGAGCCGGCGTGGTCATCGTCCACCTGGTGGGAGACACCTCCCACGTGCTCCAGCAAGATGCCTGTGGTGCCATGCCTTCCACAAGTGCTGAGCCCGGCACCAATCCACCCACAGCCAGCCAGGCGGCCCAGCCCCTACAACCGCTCAGCCCTCTGAACGCCCCACATCCAGGGTCCCCACGCAGATGGCCTACAGCACAAACAAGGCTTTTTGCCCTTTTGCCAAGGGCTCTACTGCGGTGTTACTATAGTGACTACCACAGTGAGACATGGGGCAGCAAACACCTGCTAACCGTATGGCCGCCCAGCCCCACACGGCCAGGCCTCACGACCTGAGCTTCAGAGACCATAACTTCAGCCTTCTGGGCCTCTCTGGGCGGATGCAGCCCATGGGCCCATGTCCAGACTCTGAGACGACTGCACTGACCCCGCAGCCACACGTCCTAGCCCAAGCTGGCCCTGACCACTGGGCGCTCAGTGCGCCCCCAGATGGGGTCAGGAAGAACAGAGCCCACACTGGGCAAACGGTCAGGTCAAGTTTCCCAGGGGCAAAACCCTAGACACCTCCAGCCCTGCTGGGAGCTCAGGGAAGCTGACAGCAGTGGATGCTGGAGCTGGGGCTGTACTCAGCTGCGTAGGAGCTCGCCAGGCAGCAGGCTGTGAGGGACTCATGCAGAGGCAGCATCTCCCAGCATGCTGCCAGATCAGAGGTAGGGGAGTCCGGATCCGGCCCTGGCCTGCAGGGGCTCGCGGGGCCTCTCACATGTAGCAAGGGTGTGCAGGCGCTTGTGCAGTGTCCAGAGATCTTGGCCAGGGCGGGCACTGCAGCAGAAGCTGAGCCAGTGGCCAGCCTCTGCGGGGAGTGCCCGTGGGAGCCGCTACACCTAAGTCTCCCTCCCAGCCCTGCAGTGTGGCCACCCGCCCTCCAGGTCAGCCTGGGGAGCTCAAGATGGACTGGCGTCCCTACCTGCCAGGTTCCTGCACAGGACGCTGTCCACGGCCACCCTGCTCTGGCCTCTGCGCAGCTTCTGAGTTTCCCCGGCGTGCCACCACTGGCCTGAAGAGGATCAGAGTGCAGGCTCAGCAGGACATCAGACCTGGGCTCAGAGAGCCACTTGGTCCAGGGTGCACTCAGCCCTGCACTTGGAGGAGGGTCCTCCATGGCCACAGGGTGGGCTGGGCAAGGAGACATCACAGGCCACCCTGCTATTGGGCCATCCAGACCTGGGTCAAGACTCGGTTCTCAGAATTCTCCCCACCATGGGCCCTGTCCAGACCTGGACCAGCTGACAGCTCCCGAAGACTCCACTCCCACCAGACAAGACCAAGGGGGCGCTGAAGCCCAGCAGCTGGGGTTTCTGATGCCGGCTGCATCATGGTGGTAGTTATTATAGTGGTTATGGTTATGGTTATGGTTATGCCACAGTGACACTCTCTGGGACAAAAACCCCCGCCCCTGAGGGTCCACGAACAGGGATGCTATAGGCTGTGTTTGGGGCACCGCCTGCCCTCCTGACCATTGGACTGCACCCTGCAAGCCCCACCCCTGCTGACTCAGGGCAGCAACAGCCTGAGGAAGGGTCCTGGGCCAGGTGCTGGGCTGCTGAGACCCAGACAATGGGACCCCCAGCAGCTTCCTACCCCTGACCCTGGAGGAGCTTCTGCAGGCCTGTGACAGGCTGGGGACCGACCTTCAGAACCCTCCCCCTGTGGGGCCTGTCCATGACAGCTCCCGAGGGATCCACACCCATCAGACGGGACCAAGGGGGCACTGAAGGCCAGCGGCTGGGGTTTCTGATGCCGGCTGTGTCACGGTGATGATATGATAGGTATGGTTGTAGTTACTGTAGTATCGCTACCACAGTGACACTCTCAGTATCAGAAACCCCTGCCCCGAGGTCCCAGACCAGGGAGCCTGTCCTCCAGGTCCAGGGCAGCGCCTGCCCTCCTGACCATCGGACTGCACCCTGCACACCCTCACCCTGCTGACTCAGGAAAGCAACAGCCTGAGGAAGGGTCCTGGACCAGGCACTGGGCTGCAGAGACCCAGACAGGAGGCCCCCAGCAGGTTCCCATCCCCTGTCCCCGAAGGAGCTTGTGCAGGCCAGAGGCCGGCTGGGGACCGGATCCTCAGAACCCTCCCTGCCATGGGGCCCGTCCAGACCTGGGTCAAGACTCGGTTCTCAGAATTTTCCCCACCACGGGGCCTGTCCAGACCTGGACCAGCTGACAGCTCCCGAAGGATCCATGCCCATCAGACGGGACCAAGGGGGCGCTGAAGGCCAGCAGCTGGGGTTTCTGATGCTGGCTGTGTTATGGTGGTAGTTATTATAGCGATTATGGTTATGCCACAGTGACACTCTCTGGAACAAAAACCCCGGCCCCTGAGGGTCCACAAACAGGGAAGCTGTAGGCTGTATTTGGGGTACCGCCTGCCCTCCTGACCATTGGACTGCACCCTGCAGGCTCTCACCCTGCTGACTCAGGAAAACAACAGCCTGAGGAAGGGTCCTGGGCCAGGCGCTGGGCTGCAGATACCCAGACAGGAGGCCCTCAGCAGCTTCCCACCCCTGACCCTGGAGGAGTTTGTGCAGGCCTGAGGCCAGCTGGGCCTCTGCTGGGACACCATGGCCTCAGCCACTCACAGCACCTGTCATGGGTGAGCAGTGGGCCAGGATCAGACTCAAAGGCCCACACTCCTGGGTCCTGTCCTGCCTGGCAGCCCAACCTTGTCACAGAGGCCCCGGGCCTGGGGGCCAATGGGGATTCCAGGCAGCCCTGGGTCACCACGGAGCTTAGGGGAGCGACACCACGAGAGGAGATATAACCAAACCGGCCCCCAGGTACCCGACCCCGGGCCAGAGGTCAGAGAGCAGAGTGCAGCCCAGCCCACACTGCCTCAGACCTGGGGTGAGACAGCAGAGCCCAGCGGTGCCTCGTCTCCAGGTCCTGGAGCTGGGCAAGTGGGAGACAGTGTCCCCCCGCTCCTCCATGTCTCCGCAGTCACCGGCCAGAGCTGCCTCCAGTGTCCTGAGCTGCCCAGGGTCGTGTCCAGCCCCTGCGGACCCCGCATAGACACCCAGGAGGCTCAGCGCCGCCCTGTCCACAAGTGTCTGCCAGGACCACAGCCCCCCATGCCCTGCCTGCTGCCCAGGGCTGACCACAATGCTGACTCACAGGGAGCAGACCTGGAGGACCCCACGGGGGGCAGGATCGAGGCAGCACTCAGGCCCCATTTCAGGAGGGGGCCCCTGGAAGACCACCCTGAAAGAGGCCCGAGGGAGCCCCAGGGCCATCTCATCCTGGGGGACAGTCTCTCATGCAGGTCCTCCTCAGGAGCCCCACAGCGTGGCCCCTCCTGGTGTTTCCACCTTTACCCCAGCTCTGGGGTCTCAGCCACCCCAGGCAGCCATAGGGCCGGGCCCACAGCAGGACCCCCAGAAGCCCGAGGCCCCTGTGGGCTCTACGTTCAGGTGTGTCCACAGCCTGCGCCTACCCACCATCACCCTGAGCCTGTCTGCAAGAGGGTCTGGACCCCGCTCAGGGCAGAGGTTCAGGGCGGCACTCACCGAGCTCCTTTCCTGGGTGCGGGCCACGTGCCAGACCTCAGCACCAGCATGGTCTCTCCAGGGAGGTGGCTTGACACAGCCGGGCACCCCGGCAGCCTCTTCTCTGTGCGGCAACGCCTCCCCCTGCCGCCGCCCCCAGACAGGAAAGCCCTTAAGCCCCAGGCAAGCTCCAGTGACAGCTGCTCACTGAGTCTGACTGCAAAGCCCCTTCCTGCCTGGCCTCCTGCCCTGCCCCACCCCCCACACAGGCCTGGAGGTCCGCAGAGAATTCTAGCAGAGAGCCAGACTGCTCTGCCCAGAGGCAGGGTGCCCTCCACTCCTCCCCTCGCTCACCATCCCAGGTCCCTGCACGGGGCCTGGGCGGGGGCTGCAGTCAGGTGCAGGCCTCACTGCAGTCCGTGAGCGAAGACGCAGAGCATGACAGGGAGGCCGGGTCTCCCTGCTCAGGCTGGTCTGGACTCAGTCAGAGTGACTTCCTGGAGGAGGCAGCACTTTCAGCTACAGTCGGAGGGAAGGAGCATCTAGGACTTGGTAGCAGGGCACAGGGGTGCACAAGGGCTCCCCAGGGCTCTGCCTGCACCAGCCCGGGGAGGACAGGGAGACAGCTCAGGGACTGGAGGCTCAGGGCTCTGGCACCCTGCGCTCAGCCAGGAAGGGCTCCAGTAGGCAGGGGCTCCTTGGCCCCAAAGCTCTCAGTGCTCCTGACCCTGTGCAGTGGGGAAGGCCTGAGGGTCACACAGAGGCCCCCGACACCGGCTCCAGGTCCCTCAGATCCACGCGCAAAACTCCAATCCCCAGGGTCACCCAGAGCCTCACTGAGATGCAGAAAGCGGTGCAGCAGTCCAGGCAGGGCGCAGCCAGGAGGCCCTGGGCTGCTGGCCCGTGATGCCGGGGACCCCGGAGAGCCCTCACAGCTCCCTCCCTGGTCACACTGCCATCCACCTGGAGCTCAACAAGGACCACTGGGAACGCCCTCCCTGGATCCTGAGAGCCGCTGTTGCCCTCGCTGTCAGTCACCAGGGTGCACACCCTCAGGTCCTGGCCGATCACAGGCCCCGGCCTCCTCTCCATCCAGCTTGGCCCAGGCCAAGCACCGGACATCGCCACACCCACGGCCCCAGCTCTGGATCACACTTTGCCTGCGCACTCCCCTCTCCAGTTCCGTCCCTACAGTCCCCCTGCCCCCAGCCCTGCACCTGTACCCTCCCCACCCCACCCCCTCACTTTTCCCTCCCTGAACCCCCTACACTGCTACTCCCCTCTCTGCCCTGGCCCTGGGGTCTCCTCACCCAACTAGGTCAACCTGAAACCACACCCGAGCCCTGAGCTCCCTTCTGCCCAGCATGGCCCACGCCGGACCCCTCCACCCATAGCTCCTGTCCTTCGTCTCTGGGGCCAATCTTCCTCACACCCACCAAACACCCATCCTCCTCTCGTCCTTCCCAGTGCAGCCCAGACCCCTCTGCCCCTAGGGGCATCCGCATGACCCTGGTATTCGCCGTGAAATGCACTGAGGTCCAAGGGCAGGGCTTCCAGAGGGCAGCTCACTCTGCCCATCCTGGGACGCAGAGGCAGTGTCTGGGATGAGCAGCCCCTCTGCCCACCAACTAAGGACAGCAGAGCAGAATTCAGACACATCCTTGGTCCCAGTGGTGAAGAATTGATGCTTTTGAACTGTGGTGTTGAAAGGTTGTTGTTGAATTACAACGCCGGGATTCTTGGCCCCCGGAGGAGAAGAATTCAATCCAGGGCCAGAGACGACGCTTGATCGCTCAGAGCTTTTGTGTAACAAAGTTTTATTAAAGTATAAAGGAGATAGAGAAAGCTTCTGACATAGGCATCAGAAGGGGGCAGAGAGTACCCCCCTGCTAGTCTTTAGCTGGATGTTATATAGTTATCAGCAGTCTGAAAGAAAGGAATGTCTCAAAACTTAGAATGGCACCAGGCCCCTCACCCATAGGATGTATTTTGGGATAATCTTGGCTCCAAATGGTTCATCTTGGGCCATAAAAGGATTAGCTTGAATCTTGAAGAAGAGCAGAGCACCATACAAATAGTGTCGTTTACGTAGATTAGAGGAACGATATCGGAGTATAACATACTGGTTTATCAAGTAGGTTCTGAGCCCAAAAGGCGGAACCCACTTGAAGACAGAGTTTGGGGTAAAGGCATAGTACATTAGCATAGCTTAAGATAAACATTTCCATAAGAAAAAGGCATTGGTTAACTTCAGGTGAAACCAGGTATCATTATGACAACACAGAATTTTAAGAGAAACCTCTTTTAAATTTGTATAGAGAAGGAAAAAATACCGCTACTTTGTTTCCTCCTGCCGATTAAGAGAGATAAAAATGTCTGACACTTGCAGGCTATTTCCTCCATTTGGAGACCCCTGGCCTTCCTGCCTGTTACCCTCTAAGTGCTGGAGAAGACTCTTGAGAGAGTCCCTTGGACTGCAAGGAGATCCAACCAGTCCATCCTAAAGGAGATCAGTCTTGAGTATTCATTGAAAGGACTGATGCTGAAGCTGAAGCTCCAATACTTTGGCCACCTAATGCGAAGAGCTGACTCATTGGAAAAGACCCTGAAGCTGGGAAAGATTGAAGGCAGGAGGAGAAGGGACAACAGAGGATGAGATGGTTGAATGGCATCACCGACTCAATGGACATGAGTTTGAGCAAGCTCCAGGAGATGGTGATGGACAGGGAAGCCTGGCGTGCTACAGTCCATGGGGTCACAAAGAGTCATACACGAGTGAGCGACTGAAGAAACTGAACATGACTTCAAAATAAGCAAAGCAGCACCTACACACAATCAAACCAAACACAAGAGGCGAGGGATCTGTCATTGCCCATAAAACCTTGTTGGAGAGAAAAATGTGATCCAAGAATTTTATGCCCTCCAAAAAAGCAACTAGTACTGAAATATATTTTCCACAGGCATCAACTTGGGAGAGTGTCTCCTTGAGGTCCTTCACAATTGAATGAATTTTATATTTATGTATATATATATGTAGAGAGAGAGAGAGTTATAAGAAAATATAATATTATCTTCAATAGTCTACATTGTTCCTATTGAACATATATATGCGTATGTGCATGTATATACATATATTTCATATTCAATATGTATAATAGTGTTCAGTTGCTAAGTTGTGTCTGACTCTTTGTGACCCCATGGACTGTAGCCCCACAAGCTCCCCTGTCCTTCACTATCTCCCAGACCTAACTCAAATTCATGTCCATTGAGTCAGTGATGCTCTCTAACCATCTCATCCTCTTATGCCCCTGTCTTTTTGCCTTCTATCTTTCCCAGCACCTGAGTCTTTTTGTATACACCAACTCTTGGCATCAGGGTTACAAAGTAGTAACCCTGGGAGCTTAAGCATCAGTCCTTCCAATGAATAATCTGGGTTGATTTCCTTTAGGAAGACTGGTTTGATCTCCTTGCAGTCCAAGGGACTCTCAAGAGTCTTCTCCAACACCGCAGTTCAAAAGCATCAGTTCTTCAAAACTCAGCCTTTTTTGTGGTCCAACTCTCACTTCTGTACTTGACTACTCCAAAAGTCATAGCTTTGACTACATGGAACTTTTGGCAAAGTGGTGTCTTCTTTCTAATACGCTAAGTTTGTCATAGCTTTCCTTCCAAGGAACAAGTGTCTTTTAATTTCATGGCTGCAGTCACTGTCTGCAGTGATTTTGGAGCCCAGGAAAATAAAATCTGTCACTGTTTCCACTTTTTCCCTTCTATTTGCCATGAATTGATCCTACCAAATGCCATGATGTTGGTTTTTTGAATGTTGAGTTTCAAGCAGCTTTTTCATTCTCCTTTTTCACCATCATGAAGAGACTAGTTCTGCCCCGAGTTTTTGCCATTAAAGTGGTATCATCTTCATATCTGAGGTTAATATTTCCCCAGAAATCTTGATTGCAGCTTGATTCATCCAGTTCAGCATTTCACACGACACACTCTGCATAGAATTTAAATAAGCAGGGTGACAATATACAGCCCTGTTGTACTCCTTTCCCAATTTGGAATCAGTCTGTTTTTCCAAATCATGTTCTAATTGTGGCTACCTGACATGCATACACATTTCTCAGAAGATAGGTAAGGTGATCTGGTTCTCCTATCTGTTTAAGAATTTTCCATGTTTGTTGTGATCCACACAGTCAAAAGTTTTAGCATCATCAAAGCAGAAGTAGATGTTTTTCTGGAATTCTCTTGCTTCCTCCATAACCAATCAAATGTTGGCAATTTAATCTGCGGTTACTCTGCCTTTTCTAAATCCAGCTTTTACATCTGGAAGTTCTTGGTTCACATTCTGTTGAAGTCTAGCTGAATGGTCTAGCGGTTTTCCCTGTTTTCTTCAAATTTAGTCTGAATTTGGTAATAAGGAGTTCATTATCTGAGCCACAGTCAGCTCCTGGTCTTGTTTTTGTTGACTGTTTAGAGCTTCTCCATCTTTTGCTGCAGAGAATATAATCAATCTGATTTCAGTGTTGACCATCTGGTGATGTCCATATGTAGAGTCTTCTCTTGTGTTGTTGGACGAGGGTGTTTGGTATGACCAGTGCATTATCTTGGCAAAACTCTATTAGTCTTTGCCCTGCTTCATTCCGTATTCCAAGGCCAAATTTGCCTGTTACTCCAGGTGTTTCTCGACTTCCTACTTTTGCGTTCCAGTCCCCTATAATGAAAAGGACATCTTTGGGGGGTGTTAGTTCTAAAAGGTCTTGTAGGTCTTCACAGAACCATTCAACTTCAGCTTCTTCAGCATTACTGGTTGGGGCATAGACTTGGATAACTGTGATATTGAATGGTTTGCCTTGGAAACGAACAGAGATCATTCTGTCGTCTTTGAGATTGCATCCAAGTACTGCATTTCAGACTCTTCTGCTGACCATGATGGCTACTCCATTTCTTCTGAGGGATTCCTGCCCGCAGTAGTAGATATAATGGTCATCTGAGTTAAATTCACCCATTCCAGTCCATTTTAGTTTGCTGATCCCTAGAATGTCGATGTTCACTCTTGCCATCTCCTGTTTGACCACTTCCAATTTGCCTTGATTCATGGACCTGACATTCCAGGTTCCTATGCAATATTGCTCTTTACAGCATCGGACCTTGTTTCTATCACCAGTCACATCCAAGCTGGGTATTGTTTTTGCTTTGGCTCCATCCCTTCATTCTTTCTGGAGTTATTTCTCCACTGACCTCCAGTAGCATATTGGGCACCTACTGATCTGGGAGTACCTCTTTCAGTATCTTACCATTTTGCCTTTTCATACTGTTCATGGGGTTCTCAAGGCAAGAATACTGAAGTGGTTTGTGTAATCAAATCCCAATATACAGTGGAAGTGAGAAATAGATTTAAGGGCCTAGATCTGATAGATAGAGTGCCTGATGAACTATGGATGGAGGTTTGTGACATTGTACAGGAGACAGGGATCAAGACCACCCCCATGGAAAAGAATTGCAAGAAAGCAAAATGGCTGTCTGGGGAAGCCTTACAAATAGCTGTGAAAAGAAGAGAAGTGAAAAGCCAAGAAGAAAAGGAAAGATATAAGCATCTGAATGCAGAGTTCCAAAGAATACCAAGAGGAGATAAGAAACCCTTCTTCAGCGATCAATGCAAAGAAATAGAGGAAAACAACAGAATGGGAAAGACTAGAGATCTCTTCAAAAAAATTAGAGATACCAAAGGAACATTTCATGCAAAGATGGGCTCGATAAAGGACAGAAATGGTATGGACCTAACAGAAGCAGAAGATATTAAGAAGAGGTGGCAAGAATACACAGAAGAACTGTACAAAAATGATCTTCATGACCCAGATAATCACAATGGTGTGATTGCTCATCTAGAGCCAGACATCTTGGAATGTGAAGTCAAGTGGGCCTTAGAAAGCATCATTATGAACAAAGCTAGTGGAGGTGATGGAATTCCAGTAGAGCTATTTCAAATCCTGAAAGATGATGCTGTGAAAGTGCTGCACTCAATATGCCAGCAAATTTGGAAAACTCAGCAGTGGCCACAGGACTGGAAAAGGTCAGTTTTCATTCCAATCCCAAAGAAAGGCAATGCCAAAGAATGCTCAAACTACTGCACAATTGCACTCATCTCACATGCTAGCAAATTAATGCTCAAAATTCTCCAAGCCAGGCTTCAGCAATACATGAACTCTGAACTTCCTGATGTTCAAGCTGGTTTTAGAAAAGTCAGGGGAACCAGAGATCAAATTGCCAACATCTGCTGAATCATGGAAAAAGCAAGAGAGTTCCAGAAAAACATCTATTTCTGCTTTATTGACTATGCCAAAGCCTTTGACTCTGAATATCACAATAAACTGTGGAAAATTCTGAGAGAGATGGGAATACCAGACCACCTAACCTGCCTCTTGAGAAATCTGTATGCAGGCCAGGAAGCAACAGTTAGAACTGTACATGGAACAACAGATTGGTTCCAAATAGGAAAAGGAGTACGTCAAGGCTGTATATTGTCACCCTGCTTATTTAACTTCTATGCAGAGTACATCATGAGAAACGCTGGACTGGAAGAAACACAAGCTGGAATCAAGATTGCCAGGAGAAATATCAATAACCTCAGATATGCAGATGACACCACCCTTATGGCAGAAAGTGAAGAGGAACTAAAAAGCCTCTTGATGAAAGTAAAAGAGGAGAGTGGAAAAGTTGGCTTAAAGCTCAACATTCAGAAAATGAAGATCATGGCATCCGGTCCCATCACTTCATGGGAAATAGATGGGGAAACAGTGGAAACAGTGTCAGACTTTATTTTGGGGGGCTCCAAAATCACTGCAGATGGTGACTGCAGCCATGAAATTAAAAGACACTTACTCCTTGGAAGGAAAGTTATGACCAACCTAGATAGTATATTCAAAAGCAGAGACATTACTTTGCTGACTAAGGTCCGTCTAGTCAAGGCTATGGTTTTTCCAGTGGTCATGTATGGATGTGAGAGTTGGACTGTGAAGAAGGCTGAGTGCTGAAGAATGGATGCTGTTGAACTGTGGTGTTGGAGAAGACTCTTGAGAGTCCCTTGAACTGCAAAGAGATCAAACCAGTCCATTCTGAAAGAGATCAGCCCTGGGATTTCTTTGGAATGACTGATGCTAAAGCTGAAGCTCCAGTACTTTGGCCACCTCATGCGAAGAGTTGACTCATTGGAAAAGACTGATGCTGGGAGGGATTGGGGGCAGGAGGAGAAGGGGATGACAGGATGAGATGGCTGGATGGCATCACAAACTCGATGGACATGACTCTGAGTGAACTCCGGGAGTTGGTGATGGACAGGGAGGCCTGGCGTGCTGCGATTCATGGGGTCGCCAAGAGTCGGACACGACTGAGTGGCTGAACTGCACAGAACTAAAGTCTAGCTTGAAGGACTTGGAGCATTACCTTGCTATCATGTGGCACGAGAGCACCTGTACAGTGGCTGGAGCATTCTTTGGTGTTGCCCTCCTTAGGGATTGGAGTGGAAACACCATTTCCAGTCCTGTGATCACTGCTGAGTTTTCCAAATTGGCTGACATATTGAGTACAGTACCTTAACAGCATCAATTTTTAAGATCTCAAATAGCTGGGCTGGAATTCTGTCCCCTCTACTAGATTTGTTCCTCATAATTCTTCCTACGGCCCATTTGATTTCACACACCAGGATATCTGGCTCTAGGTGAGTGACCACACCATCTTGGTTGTCCAGGTCACTAAGGCATTTTAATATAGTTCTGTGTATTTTAACCACTTCTGCTTAATGTCTTCTGCTACTGGTAAGTGTTATTTGAGGTTTTTCTTGTTCTTATATGAAGGCCTATATCACTCTGAACTTCCCTCTAGAAACTGCTTTTGCTGTATCCCATAGACTTTGTATGTGTTTTCATTGTCTTTTGTCTCAAGATATTTCAATTTCCTCTTTGGTTTCCTCGTTGACTCATTGGTTTTATAGTAGCATGTTATTTAGTCTCCATGTAGTTGTTTTTTTCTCATTTCCTTTTCTGTGGTTGATTAATAGTCTCATGCTGTGTGATCAGAAAAAGTACTCGAGATAATTTCTACACTCTTAAATATTCTGAGGCTTGTTTTCTGCACTAGTTTGTGTTCTAGAGAATGTTCCTTGTGTAGTTGAAAAGAATGTATATTCTGGTTTTTTGGATGCAATATCATGAACGTATCAGTCAAGTCTTACTGTTCTATTTTGTACCACTTAGAATCTCTGTCGTCTTACTGGTTCTCTGGAAGATCTGTCCACTGGTGTCAGTGGAGTGTTAAAGTCTCCTATTGTTGTGTTCCCATCAATTTCTCCTTTATGTTTGTTAATCTGTTCCATGCATTGGGGTGCTCCTGAATTGGGTGTGTATATGTTGATGAGTGTAAAATCCTCTTATGGTGATTCTTTTATCAGTATACAGTGTCCTTCTTTGTCTTTCTTTAGGTCTAAGTTCTAAAGTCTATTTTGTCTGATATGAATATTGTGATTTCTGCTTTCCGGTCATTCACATTTGGGTGGAACATCTTCTCCACTCCCTCGGTTTGAATCTATGCATGCCCTTTGTCCTAAGGCCAGTCTCTCATAGGCAGCACGTCTCCAGCTCTTCTTTTTTATCCAGTATGCATTCTAATACATCTGGTAGGAGCGTTTAGACCACTGATATTTAAGATAATTATGAAATATATGTATTTATGGCCATTTTAAACCTCATTTTCTAATTGGTTTTATATATTTCCTTTGGTCCTTTTTTTTCCTTTTCCTCTTGTGGTGGTCCGTCTAGTCAAGGCTATGGTTTTTCCAGTAGTCATGTATGGATGTGAGAGTTGGACCATAAAGAAAGCTGAGTGCTGAAGAAGTGATGCTTTTGAACTGTGGTGTTAGAAAAGACTCTTGAGAGTCCCATGGACTGCGAGGAGATCCAACCAGTCCATTCTAAAGCAGATCAGTCCTGGGTGTTCTTTGGAAGGAATGATGCTAAAGCTGAAACTCCAGTACTTTGGCCACCTGATGTGAAGAGTTGACTCACTGGAAAAGACTCTGATGCTGGGAGGGATTGGGGGCAGGAGGAGAAGGGGACAACAGAGGATGAGATGGCTGGATGGCATCACCGACTCGATGGATGTGGGTTTCGGTGAATTCCAGGAGTTGCTGATGAACAAACAGGGAGGCCTGGCGTGCTGCGATTCATGGGGTCACAAAGAGTCGGACACGACTGAGTGATTGAACTGAACTGAACTGTGGTTTGAAAATTTCCTTTTATTTTATGCTACTGTTGCGTTATCTTTTGGGGTTTTGTTAATCTATTGTATTTTTTTATTTGTGGTTGCCCCATTCTTAAGCATTAGTTAGTGAGTGAAGTGCAGTCACTCAGTCGTGTTTAGCTCTTTGTGACTCCATGGACTGCAGCCTTCCAGGCTCCTCCACCCATGGAGTTTTCCAGGTGAGAGTACTGGAATGGGTTGCCATTTCTTTCTCCAGGGGGTCTTCCCAACCCAGGGATCAAACCCAGGTCTCCCACATTGTAGGCAGATGCTTTAACTTCTGAGCCACCCGGAAGCCCTTCCTATATTGAGTATATTAACCCTTCCTATACCTACTCGCTTTAGACTGATAGTTATTTAGCCTCAATCACATCCCAAAAAGTATTTGTATTTTCTTACTCTCCTTTTCCATATTTGATGACTTTCATGTCCTTTTTTACATCTTCATTTTTATCCTTTTTGATCATTGTGGTTATTATTACTTTTCATAATCTTTTTTTATTTTTTTAAATATGTATACTGGTTTATTTAAGTGATTTACTTTCAGTTGTGATTTTCTCATTCTTATAGCTTCTTTCTTATTTTCTATTTAGAGAAGACCTTTAATATTTCCTTAAGGATAGGTTTAGTATCGCTGTATTCTTTCAGTCTTTGCTTGCATGAGAGATTCTTTATCTCTCCTTTCTGAATGATAATCTTGCTGGGTAAAGTACCCTAGGCTGCAGGTTTTTTCATTTCATTCTGGCCTACAGAGTTTCTGTAGAGAGATAGGCCTGTGGCATTGCAGAGGTTCTTTGTTTTTCTCTTGCTGCCTTAGAATCCTCCCTGAACCTTTAAATATTGCCCCTTTTATTATAATATGTCTTGGTGTAGGTCTGTTCAAGTTTGTCTTGTTTGGGACCCTCTGTGCTCCTGTATCTGGATCGCTGCTTCCTTCTTCAGGTTTGAGAAATTTTCAGCCATACTTTCTTCAAATACTTTTCAGTCCCTTTTTCTCTGTCTTCTCCTTGCGGATTCTCTATTATGCATAGACTTGCACACTTTATATTATCCCACAGGTCCCTTACTCCTTTCTTTTTAATTTATTTTAATTGGAGGCTAATTGCTTTACAGTATTGTGGTGGTTTTTGCCATACATTCACACGAATCAGCCAAGGTTGTACATGTGTTCCCCATCCTGACCCTCCCTCCCCACCCCCTCCCTCTGGATCATCTCAGTGCACCAGCCCTGAGCACCCTGACTCATGCACCAAACCTGGACTGGTGATCTGCTTCACATATGATAATATACATGTTTCAATGCTATTCTCCCAAATCATCCCACCCTCACTTTCTCCCACAGAGTCCAAAAGTCTGTTATTTATATCTGTGTCTCTTCCTGTCTCGCATATATGTCATCGTTACCATCTTTCTAAATTCCAGATATATGAGTTAATATACTGTATTGGTGTTTTTCTTTCTGACTTATTTCACTCCATATAATGGGCTCCAGTTTCATCCACCTCATTAGAACTGATTCAAATGCATTCTTCTTAATAGCTGAGTAGAATATGTACCACAGCTTTCTTATCCATTCATCTGCTGATGGACATCTAGGTTGCTTCCATGTCCTGGCTGTTGTAAACAGTGCTGCGATGAACATTGGGGTACACGTGTCTCTTTCAGTTCTGGTTTCCTCGGTGTGTATGCCCAGCAGTGGGATGCAGGGTCATAAGGCAGTTCTATTTCCAGTTATTTAAGGAATCCCCACACTCTTCCCCATAATGGCTGTACTAGTTTGCATTCCCACCAACAGTGTAAGAGGGTTCCCTTTTCTCCACACCATCTCTAGCATTCACTGCTTGTAGACTTTTGGATTGCAGCCATTCTGACTGGCATGAAATGGTACCTCATTGTGGTTTTGATTTGCATTTCGCTGATAATGAGTGATGTTGAGCATCTTTTCATGTGTTTGTTAGCCATCCATATGTCTTCTTTGGAGAAATGTCTGTATTGTTCTTTGGCCCGTTTTTTTATTGGGTCACTTATTTTTCTGGAATTGAGCTGCAGGAGTTGCTTGTACATTTTTGAGATTAATTCTTTGTTGGTTGCTTCATTTGCTATTATTTTCTCCCCTTCTGAAGGCTGTCTTTTTACCTTGCTTATAGTTTCCTTCATTGTGCAAAAGCTTTAATTTTAATTAGGTCCCATTTGTTTATTCTTGCTTTTATTTCCATTACTCTGGGAGGTGGGTCATAGAGTATTCTACTGTGATTTATATCAGAGAGTGTTTTGCCTATGTTTTCCTATAAGAGTTTTGTAGATTCTGGTCTTCATTTAGATCTTTAATCCATTTTGAGTCTATTTTTGTGTATGGTGTTAGAAAGTGATCTAGTTTCATTCTTTTACAAATGGTTGACCAGTTTTCCTGGCATCACTTGTTAAAGAGATTGTCTTTTCTCAATTGTATATTCTTGCTTCCTTTGTCAAAGATAAGGTGTCCATAGGTGCATGGATTTATCTCTGGGCTTTCTATTTTCTTCCGTTGATCTATGTTTCTATCTTTGTGCCAGTACCATACTGTCTTGCTGACTGTTGTTTTGTAGTAGAGCCTGAAGTCAGGCAGGTTGATTCCTCCAGTTCCACTCTTGTTTCTCAAGATTGCTTTGGCTCTTTGAGGTTTTTTGTATTTCCATACAAATTGTGAAATTATTTCTTCTAGTTCTTTGAAAAATACCATTGGTAGTTTGATAGGGATTGCACTGAATCTATAGATTGCTTTCGGTAGTTTACTCATTTTCACTATATTGATTCTTCCAATCCATGAACATGGCATATCTCCCCATCTATCTGTGTCATCTTTGATCTCTTTATTCAGAGTTTTATACTTTCTATATATAGGTCTTTTGTTTCTCTCAGTTCAGTTCAGTTGCTCAGTCGTGTCCAACTCTTTGAGACCCCATGAATCGCAACACGCCAGGCCTCCCTGTCCATCACCAACTCCTGGAGTTCACTCAGACTCACATCCATCGAGTCAGCAATGCCATCCAGCCATCTCATCATCAGCCGTCCCCTTCTCCTCCTGCCCCCAATCCCTCCCAGCATCAGAGTCTTTTCAAATGAGTCAACTCTTCGCATGAGGAGGCCAAAGTACTGGAGTTTCAGCTTCAACATCAGTCCTTCCAAAGAACACCCAAGACTGATCTCCTTTAGGATGGACTGGTTGGATCTCCTTGCAGTCCAAGGGACTCTCAAGAGTCTTCTAGCACACCACAGTTCAAAAGCGTCAATTCTTCAGTACTCAGCTTTCTTCACAGTCCAACTCTCACATCCATACATGACCACTGGAAAAACCATAGCCTTGACTCGACGGACCTTTGTTGGCAAAGTAATGTCTCTACTTTTCAATATGCTATCTTTGTTGGTCATACCTTTTCTTCCAAGGAGTATTTGCCTTTTAATTTCACGGCTGCAATCACCATCTGCAGGGATTTTGGAGCCCAAAAAATAAAGTCTGACACTGTTTCCACTGTTTCCCTGTCTATTTCCCATGAAGTGATGGGACCAGATGCCATGATCTTCGGTTTCTGAATGTTGAGCTTTAAGCCAACTTTTTCACTCTCCACTTTCACTTTCATCAAGAAGCTTTTTAGTTCCTCTTCACTTTCTGCCATAAGGGTGGTGTCATCTTCATATCTGAGGTTATGCTGTTTCTCCCAGCAATCGTGATTCCAGCTGGTGCTTCTTCCAGCCCAGTGTTTCTCATGATGTACTCTGCATAGAAGTTAACTAAGCAGGGTGACAATATACAGCCTTGACGTACTCCTTTTCCTATTTGGAACAAGTCTGTTTTTCCATGTCCAGTTCTAACTGTTGCTTCCTGACCTGCATACAGGTTCCTCAAGAGGCAGGTCAGATGGTCTGGTATTCCCATCTCTTTCAGAATTTTCCACAGTTTATTGTGATCCACAGAGTCAAAGGCTTTGGCATAGTCAATAAAGCAGAAATAGTTGTTTTTCTGGAACTCTCTTGCTTTTTCCGTGATCCAGTGGATGTTGGCAATTTGATCTCTTGTTCCTCTGCCTTATCTAAAACCAGCTTGAACATCTGAAAGTTCACGGTTCATGTATTGCTGAAGCATGGCTTGGAGAATGTTGAGCATTACTAGTGTGTGCTGCTGCTGCTGCTGCTGCTGCTAAGTTGCTTCAGTCGTGTCCGACTCTGTGAGACCCCATAGACGGCAGCCCACCAGGTTCCCCCGTCCCTGGGATTCTCCAGGCAAGAACACTGGAGTGGGTTGCCATTTCCTTCTCCAATGCATGAAAGTGAAAAGTGAAAGTGGAGTCACTCAGTCGTGTCTGACTCTTCTTGACCCAGTGGACTACAGCCTAGCAGGCTCCCCCGTCCATGGGATTTTCCAGGCAAGAATACTGGAGTGGGCTGCCACTGCCTTCTCCACTAGTGTGTGAGATGATTGCAATTGTGTGGTAGTTTGAGCATTCTTTGGCATTGCCTTTCTTGGGGATTGGAATGAAAACTGATCTTTTCCAGTCCTGTGGCTACTGCTGAGTTTTCCAAATTTGAGTATATATCTACCTAAAGAAACAAAAAGGACAGAAATGGGGTGGACCTAACAGAAGCAGAAGATATTAAGAAGAGGTTGCAGGGATACACAGAAGAACTGTACAAAAAAGATCTTCACGACCAAGATAATCACGGTGGTGTGATCACTCACCTAGAGCCAGACATCCTGGAATGTGAAGTCAAGTGGGCCTTAGAAAGCATCACTATGAACAAAGGTAGTGGAGGTGATGGAATTCCAGTTGAGCTATTTCAAATCCTGAAAGATGGTGCTGTGAAAGTGCTGCACTCAATATGCCAGCAAATTTGGAAAACTCAGCAGTAGCCACAGGACTGGAAAAGATCAGTTTTCATTCCAATCCCCAAGAAAGGCAATGCCAAAGAATGCTCAAACTACCACACAATTGCAATCATCTCACACACTAGTGGAGAAGGCAGTGGCAGCCCACTCCAGTACTCTTGCCTGGAAAATCCCATGGACGGGGGAGCCTGCTAGGCTGTAGTCCACTGGGTCAAGAAGAGTCAGACACGACTGAGTGACTCCACTTTCACTTTTCACTTTCATGCATTGGAGAAGGAAATGGCAACCCACTCCAGTGTTCTTGCCTGGAGAATCCCAGGGACGGGGGAATCTGGTGGGCTGCCGTCTATGGGGTCTCACAGAGTCGGACACAACTGAAGCAACTTAGCAGCAGCAGCAGCAGCACACACTAGTAATGCTCAACATTCTCCAAGCCATGCTTCAGCAATACATGAACCGTGAACTTTCAGATGTTCAAGCTGGTTTTAGATAAGGCAGAGGAACAAGAGATCAAATTGCCAACATCCACTGGATCACGGAAAAAGTAAGAGAGTTCCAGAAAAACAACTATTTCTGCTTTATTGACTATGCCAAAGCCTTTGACTCTGTGGATCACAATAAACTGGAAAATTCTGAAAGAGATGGGAATACCAGACCATCTGACCTGCCTCTTGAGGAACCTGTATGCAGGTCAGGAAGCAACAGTTAGAACTGGACATGGAAAAACAGACTTGTTCCAAATAGGAAAAGGAGTACGTCAAGGCTGTATATTGTCACCCTGCTTAGTTAACTTCTATGCAGAGTACATCATGAGAAACACTGGGCTGGAAGAAGCACCAGCTGGAATCACGATTGCTGGGAGAAACAGCATAACCTCAGATATGAAGATGACACCACCCTTATGGCAGAAAGTGAAGAGGAACTAAAAAGCTTCTTGATGAAAGTGAAAGTGGAGAGTGAAAAAGTTGGCTTAAAGCTCAACATTCAGAAACCGAAGATCATGGCATCTGGTCCCATCACTTCATGGGAAATAGACAGGGAAACAGTGGAAACAGTGTCAGACTTTATTTTTTGGGCTCCAAAATCCCTGCAGATGGTGATTGCAGCCGTGAAATTAAAAGGCAAATACTCCTTGGAAGAAAAGGTATGACCAACAAAGATAGCATATTGAAAAGTAGAGACATTACTTTGCCAACAAAGGTCCGTCGAGTCAAGGCTATGGTTTTTCCAGTGGTCATGTATGGATGTGAGAGTTGGACTGTGAAGAAAGCTGAGTACTGAAGAATTGACGCTTTTGAACTGTGGTGTGCTAGAAGACTCTTGAGAGTCCCTTGGACTGCAAGGAGATCCAACCAGTCCATCCTAAAGGAGATCAGTCTTGGGTGTTCTTTGGAAGGACTGATGTTGAAGCTGAAACTCCAATAGTTTGGCGACCTGATGCACAGGTCTGACTCATTTGAAAAGACCCTGATGCTGCAAAAGATTGAGGGCAGGTGGTGAAGGGAACAACAGGGGATGAGATGGTTTGATGGCATCTCCAACTCAATGGACATGAGTTTGGGTAGACTCCATCAGTCGGTGATGGACAGGGAGGCCTGGCGTGCTGCAATTCATGGGGTCACAAAGAGTTGGACACGACTGAGCGACTGAAGTGAACTTAACTGATTCCTGAGTATTTTATTCTTTTCATTGCAATGGTGAATGGAATTGTTTCCCTAATTTCTCTTTCTGTTTTCTCATTGCTAGTGTATAAGAACGTAAGGGATTTCTGTGTGTTACATTTATATCCTGCAACTTTACTACATTCATTGACTAGCTCTGGTAATTTTCTGGTGGAGTATTTAGGGTTTTCTATGTAGAGGATCATGTCATCTGCAAACAGTGAGAGTTTTACTTCTTCTTGTCCAATCTGGATTCCTTTAATTTCTTTTTCTTCTCTAATAGCTGTGGTTAAAATTTCCAAAACTATGTTGAATTGAAGTGGTGAGAGTGGGCATTCTTGTCTTGATCCTGACTTTAGAGGAAATGCTTTCAAATTTCACCATTGAGGATAATGACTGCTGTGAGTTTATCTATATGGCTTTTATTATGTTGAGGGATGTTCCTACTATGCCTGCTTTTTGGAGGGTTTTTTTTATCATATATGGGTGTTGAATTTTCTCAAGGGCTTTCTCCACATCTATTGAGATAATCATATGGTTTTTATCCTTGAATTTGTTAATGTGATGTATCACATTGATGGATTTGTGAATATTGAGGAATCCTTGCATCCCTGGGATAAAGCCCACTTGGTCATTGTGTATGAACTTTTTAATATGTTGTTGGATTCTGCTTGCTAGAATTTGTTAAGAATTTTTGCATCTATGTTCATCAGTGACATTGGCCTGTAGTTTTGTGGCATCTTTGTCAAGTTTTGGTATTAGGGTGATGGTGGCCTCATAGAATGAGTTTGGAAGTTTCCCTTCCTCTTCAATTTTCTGGAAGAGTTTGAGTAGGATAGGTATTAGCTCTTCTCTAAATTTTCAGTAGAATTCAGCTGTGAAGCCATCTGGTCCTGGGCTTTTGTTTGCTGGAAGATTTGTGATTACAGTTTCAATTTCTGTGCTTGTGATGGATCTGCTAAGATTTTCTATTTCTTCCTGGTTCAGTTTTGGAAGGTTATACTTTTCTAAGAATTCGTCCATTTCTTCCAGGTTGTCCATTTTATTGGCATATAGTTGCTGATAGTAGTCTCTTATGATCCTTTGTATTTCTGTGTTGTCTGTTGTGATCTCTCCATTTTCATTTCTAATTTTGTTGGTTTAATTCTTCTCCCCCCTTTTTTTTAATGAGTCTGGCTAATGGTTTGTCTATTTTATTTATCTTCTCAAAGATCCAGCTTTTGGCTTTGCTGATTTTGGCTATGGTCTCCTTTGTTTCTTTTTCACTTATTTCTGCCCTAATTTTTATGATTTCTTTCCTTCTACTAACCCTGGGGTGCTTCATTTCTTCTTTTTCTAGTTGCTTTAGCTGTAAAGTTATGTTGTTTGTTTGATTTCTCTCCTGTTTCTTGAGGCAGGCTTGTATTGCTATGAACATTCCCTTTAGCACTGCTTTTACTGAATCCCATAGGTTTGGGGTTGCCGTGTTTTCATTTTCATTCTTTTTATGCATATTTTTACTTCTTTTTTTATTTCTTCTGTGATTTGTTGGTTATTCAGGGGTGTGTTGTTCAGCCTCTATTTGTTTGTATTTTTAATAGTTTTTTCCTGTAGTTGACATCTAATCTTACTGCATTGTGATCAGAAAAGATGCTTGAGATGATTTCAAGTTTTTTGAATTTACCAAGTATAGATTTATGGCCCAGGATGTGATCTATCTTGGAGAAGGTTCCGTGTGCACTTGAGAAAAAGGTGAAATTCATTGTTTTGGGGTGAAATGTCCTGTAGATATCAATTAGGTCTAACTGGTCTACTGTATCATTTAAAGTTTGTGTTTCCTTGTTAATTTTCTGTTTAGTTGATCTGTCCATAGGTGTGAGTGGGGTATTAAGGTCTCCCACTATTATTGTGTTATTGTTAATTTCCCCTTTCATACTTGTTAGCATGTGTCTTACATATTGTGGTGCTCCTATGTTGGGTGCATATATATTTATAATTGTTATATCTTCTTCTTGGATTGATCCTTTGATCATTATGTAGTGTCTTTCTTTGTCTCTTTTCACAGCCTTTATTTCAAAGTCTACTTTATTGGATATGAGTATTGCTACTCCTGCTTTCTTTTGGTCTCATTTTGTGTGAAATATCTGTTTCCAGCCCTTCACTTTCAGTCTGTATGTGTCCCTTGTTTTGAAGTGGGTCTCTTGTAGACAGCATATATAGGGGTCTTGTTTTTGTATCCATTCAGCCAGTCTTTGTCTTTTGGTTGGGGAAGTCAACCCATTTACATTTAAAGTAATTATTGATAAGTATGATCCCATTGCATTTACTTTGTTGTTTTGGGTTCGAATTTATAACCCTTTTCTGTGTTTGCTGTCTAGAGATCCTTTAGCATTTGTTGGAGAGCTGTTTTGGTGGTGCTGAATTCTCTCAGCTTTTGATTGTCTGTAAAGCTTTTGATTTTTCCATATTTGAATGAGATCCTTGCTGGGTTGTAAGTTATTTTCTTTCATCACTTTAAGTATGTCCTGCCATTCTCTTCTGGCTTGCAGAGTTTCTATTGAAAGATCAGCTGTTATCCTTATGGGATCCCCTTGTCATCCCCATATTTGTTGTTTTTTCCCTTGCTGCTTTTAATATTTGTTCTTTGTGTTTGACCTTCGTTAATTTGATTAATATGTGTCTTGGGGTGTTTCACCTTGGGTTTATTCTGTTTTGGACTCTCTGGGTTTCTTGGACTTTGGTGCCTATTTCCTTCCCCATTTTATGGAAGTTTTCAACTATTATCTCCTCAAGTATTTTCTCATGCCCTTTCTTTTTGTCGTCTTCTTCTGGGCCTCCTATGATTCAAATGTTGGGGTGTTTAACATTGTCCCAGAGGTCTCTGAGGTTGTCCTCACTTCTTTTGATTCTTTTTTCTTTTTTCCTCTCTGCTTCGCTTATTCCCACCAGCCTATCTCCCACCTCACTTACCCTGTATTCTGCCTCGGTTATTCTACTGTTGGTTCCCTCCAGAGTGCTTTCAATCTCTCAGTTGTTGCATAAATATTCATTATTGATTGACTCTTTTTTATTTCTCCTAGGTCCTTGTTAAACTTTTCTTGCATCTTCTCAATCCTTGTCTCCAGACTATTTATCTGTAACTCCATTTTGTTTTCAAGATTTTGGATCATTTTTACTATCATTACTCTGAATTCTTTCTCAGCTAGACTCCCTATCTCCTCCTCTTTGGTTTGTTTTGGTGGGCTTTTATCATACTATTTTGCCTGCTGAATATTTCTCTGCCTTTTCATCTTGCTTAGGTTGCTGTGTTTGGGGTGGCCTTTCCTCTTACTGCTTTCATAGGGTTTTTCTGTTTTTTGGGGGGGAGGGGGGGTTGGCTTTCTGTGTGCTCTTTATATTGGATGCCTTTCACTAGTCCATCTTCCAGGTCACTTCTTCTTTCTTCTACTAGATTCATCCTGCTATTCATTGCCTTGAGCTCAGCATTCATCTCAGCAAAGGAATTTTCTAATTTTTCTTTCTCCTCCTTGAGTTTTTAATTCCTTTTAACAGTAATCTGCCTTTCTGTTGATAGCCTTTCATAATCCCTTCAGTATTTTCATTACTTCCTTTTTGAACTTGGTATCCTTAGGCTCAAGAGGTCTGTCTCATTATCTACTCCTTCTGGGGAATTCCCTTGGTCTTTTAGGTGGGAGTGGTTTCTCTGATTCTCATGTTACTCATATTTCTCCCAGTCTGTGAATTTAGGAAAAACAGTTGTCTGCTGTGGTCTCCATTGGCTACTTTATAAGGAGTAGCCTGCGTAGGTTTAATATACTTTGGTGCCAAGGCTGTTTCTAGTGTGAATGGCCGCTGTCCCTTTCCACAGTGTGTGCAGGCCATCAGCCATCCCCTTGATAGGAGGTGTGCACTCGGCATTGGGCAAGGTTTCCACTTTGCTCTGTGGGTGTCACAGCCCTGTTGGGGAAAAGTCTATGCCCTCGCTGTTGGAGTAGAGGCCCTCAGGTCTGTTTCTGAGCTGCAGTTATGGTCTGTGGTGGGAGGTAGGTGTGGCTGGAGCACCACCGCTGGAGAGAACCCACTGAGCATCCCTCTTCTGGAGCTGCCCATCCAGGAGTGAGTCGTGCTGCGTCACCTGTCACCCGATGTGACAGCTCACAAAGCGCACTGCTGCTGGCACTGCCCCTGGCCCCGCCTCATTGCTGGGAATGCTGGCAACCTGCCCTGGTGTCCCCCAGTCATCGTTTTCACAAGGCCACCAGCTCAGACCCACTGAAGGCGGGCTCCAGGAACACAGCGGTTGTGTGCCTGGACCTACCGTGGAGGCAGCTCAGAGCCAGACCCAGCCCAGTATTGGCACGCACACACCTACACAGCCCACAGCTACCAAGAACAGACCTTTCCAGCTTCTGGAGAACCTGCTTCCCATCCGGATGACCTACAGCTGCTGAGTTCACAAAGACGGCCCCGGTGATAAATTCACAGCTGCGGGAGGAGATCTCAGCCCTGCTTCCTAAGTCAAACAGACCCTGGGGCTCAGCTATGGTTGCCCACCTCCATGAGCGGGCAACCCACTGTGTCTGCTCCTGGAGCCTGCCGACGCAGCAGCAGCTGAGATGTACACTCCTGAACGTGCCACTGTGGTCCTGTTGAGTGCACCCCAAAAACTGCCAAGGTGCTATCCTATTGATCGCATCCCAGAGCTTACCAAGGTGGTGTCCTGTCAGGCGAACCCTGGAGCCCACCACGGTGGTGTCCGATCAGGCACACACTGGAGCCCACCATGGTGGTGTCCAATCAGGCACACCCTAGAACCCCCCAAGGTGGTGTCCTGTGGGGCACATACTGGAGCCCTCCAAGCTGATGTCCACACCCTAGAGCCCACCAAGGTGGTGTCCTGTGGGGCACACCCTAGAGCCCACCAAGGTGGTGTCCTGTGGGGCACATACTAGAGCCCACCACAGTGGTGTCCTGTCAGGTACACCCCAGAGCCTGCCAAGGTGGTGTCCTGTGGGGCACACCCCAGAGCCCGCCAAGGTGGTGTCCTGTCAGGCACACCCTAGAGCCCGCCAAGGTGGTGTCCTCTCAGGCACACCCTAGAACCCACCACGATGGTGTCCTGTCAGGCACACCCCAGAGCCCACCAAGCTGATGTCCTGTGGGGCACACCCCGGAGCCCGCCAAGGTGGTATCCTGTCAGGCACACCCCAGAGCCTGCCAAGGTGGTGTCCTGTCAGGCACACCCCGGAGCCTGCCAGGCTGATGTCCTGTGCAGCACAAGGGAATAAGGTTGCTGAGGCATGTCTTGCCCAATCATTCACATGCCTCTCACCAATGGTGCTTTGCTTCTAAGGCAGGCCCAGACTCCCTCCATGTACTCCCCTGATTGCAGCTGTACCACACTCCTGCCCCTTCAGGCTGTCTCTGTGCAGCCAACACCACTTCTCTTCCTGAGTCCTCTACACCCCAAGTTTCATCCCGCAGTTCCTGCCACACACCTCCTGCCACAGGGAGCTGGTATGGCTCCAAGCAGAAGCAGCACCACCAGCATAAAGGCAGCTGGCCATATGTAGGCTGATTGTGGCCGGTCAGTTATGGTGGAGGACAGTGCAGGGGCACCTTTGGATGTGAAAGCTAATTCATCACCATGCCTTCAAGGGGGACCTTCCTGTTGTGTGAGCCAAGTGTGCCATGTTTTCTGGTTCTGTCCATCCTGAGACCTCATCCACAGGACAGCCACTTTTCCCAGCATGTTGTGGGTGGTCAGTCAGGACCCCATGGTCACTGGGAGCCTTCCAAGAATTCCAAGGGTGCTTGGCTCTTCTCCTGGCCCCTCCCTTTACCATTGGCTGGAAATTTATGGTGGCAGGAGTCTGTGGGAATGATGAAGAAGTTCACAGCAGGAAAGAACCTCAAAATCCAAGTCATGACCACCCTCATGGGAAAAGCTGGCAAACTACCTCAAACATGCATAAGTCTAGGCAAGGCAAGCTAATGCATGCAGAGAAATTCATGCAAATTCCTGCAAACTAATGAGTGTGAGCACATCCAGGCAAGCGAGTGCACACAGCAGTGACCAGGCCACTCCCTGGTGGTGCCCCTCCCTGACCTATAGGGGAGGGTGAGTGTCCACAGCCTGGGCCCCACCTAGGGCTTTGGGTCCCCCTGGAGACTGTTGCCCAAGCATTGGCCTTGGCCTGATGCATGTAACCTTAGGGCAAAGGAGGGTTCGTGAAGGGGGCATCATGGTCCCTGAGACCCTGCCAAATGTGCAGTCACTGTACTGAAGGGATGAGCATGTCCCACCCTCAGGGGGATTCTCCCCTGGGGTCTGAGCCCAGGGGGCTCCTGCCCTGTCACTGAAAACCCATCCATGTTGCTCCCATCCTTTCCCCGGCTGCTCCTATGGCAGCCAGTCTCCAGGCAGAAAGAAGAGGCTAAGAGAAGGCACTCAGAAGCACCTCTGCCTCCCCGGAATCACCCAGAGAAGAGCATTCCCGGGTCCCGGGTCCCGGGTCCCGGGTCCTGTGGGTGAAGCATCGTTCTGAACACGGAGGGGGCGGAGCAGCGGGGCTCCCCTTCCTGCATGAACAGCCAGGCTGCATAGGGGCGACTTGCTGCCGCTCTTCCTACCTGCCACAGGGCGGGAGAGAGGGCCTGTCATGCGTCCAGCCATGGCAGCTGCCCCATAGTCCTGAGGGAGTGGCCAAGATGTCCTCAGAGACACAGCCCGTCCCCACACCCTCAGCCTTGAGCAAGCTCCCACCCCGCCTCCTCACTTGTGAGGAGGCCACCAGCCTTGGTCGTTCCAGTGAAGGTCAGGCCTCCATCACCTGCAGCTGGAGGTGTCCTTCCCACGCAGTCCCCTGGCACCCCTGGTCAGTGTCCATCTCCCAGGACCATAAGGACTTAGGAGACCTCTCAAAACCTTAACCCCCAACTGCCTCTTCTGGGATGTAGGGGCGGAAGGACAAACAAGCCAGTGGACACAAGAATCTTTTGTTTTCTTGAAATTTGCCTTTTGAGACTTACAGCACGTATTGGTTCCCCTCCCCCACCCCACCTTTTAAACCTTTGTTAGTTGTTACCTTTCCCTCTGGTTTTTACCCTCCTTCGCTCACCTCTTTGGGTGTCAATGGAAGGATCCCCAGTTTCTTTTCCCTTTGGTGACTTCTTGCACGTATTGATTTATCGACTGAGGCAGCAATAGCCCTTGTATAGCTTCTGACCTAGTCAATGAAGTGTCAAGAATTTTTCCTCTTGTGTTTTGGCCCATAAGGACCCACCTTCTGGAACAAGTGTCCAGAACAGTTCCTGTCCATGAGGGGATGCCCTCAGAAGCAGCATCTCTCATACAAGCACTCTCCCCACAAACTCAAGGAAGGTCTTCGTCACTTGCCAAATCTCACCACATCCTAGACATCTGGTCTACCTCAGTGCAGGCTCTGGGAAACAAGGTCCTAGAGTGGGATTCACTCACCAAGTCTGCAGGGCTGTGGAGAGCCCTGGGCCCACCCACAGCCCCCACCCTAGGCAAGACCTCTGATCACCCAAGCAGATGTCATCTCTGTCTTCTCCATCTCCTAAATGCTGTGAGCCAGAATTTCAAGGGGCTGAGATCTCCCTCCCATCACAGCTCACCCAGTGGTCTTCCCCTCTGCCTTGGACATCAAGGCCCAAGAGCCCTTGTAGCTCACTGGCTATTTTCAGAAGCAATGGCATGGATGTGCCCTGACTCTAATGAAGCAGCTGTGTGACCAGGGCAACCTTCCTCCTGCCTCAGTCTCAACTGGACTCCACACCCTGCTTAGGGCAGCCCAGTCAAGAGACACCTTCACAGCCTCATGCTCCAGAGTGGGGTAGGTCACCCACCCTCCAGAGCGGTGTGGGCAGAAGACAGGAGACTGACTCAGCATGGCCAGTGGGCCCGGGTCCAGCTGCTCCACCATGGAGATCCAGACGCATCATCTGGCAACTTGCTGCCGGTAGCATCGTGTCCTTTCTCTGGTTTGAGGAGGGTGGGGGCAGGATGGGGTCCTGGAACTCAGCCACGGGATGCTGTAGAAGGAGCCCAGCCTGGGCATGAACATGGCCAGCTGCATGGTCTGCGAGCTCTGGACCTGCCACCCCTGCACTTACCCAAGCTCTGCACACCATTGCTGGGAAGAGGCAGTTGTGGGGTGGAGGGGGGAGGCAGGTCAGACTTTGAAGGGCTCAAAAAGTCAAAGCCATATCCTGTCACTTGTTGGGGCCAGACGAGGGCAGGGCTGCCGCCCGCACAGGGCCCACGATGCTGTGACCTAGCTGATCCTGTGCCAGCAGGGCCCTGGCTGGCCGGGGCTGGAGGTGCAAGCCCAGTGAGAGGGGCTGGCAGGGCGCCGTGGGCACCTCCCCTCCCCCAACCAGGAACCAGAGATGCAGGAGGGCCACAGCAGTTGTTTCCTGGAGGGCCTGGGGCAGCCACAACCCCCATTTCCTGAAAGGGAGACACGAGGCCCCAGAGCCAAAACCAGGTCTCTCAACAAGCCCCCCCATCCTTCAGCCTCTTTGCTGGGCACACAGGTGGTGGTGGTGGTTTAGTCGCTAAGCCACGTCTGACTCTTTGTGACCCCATGGACTCTATCCTACCAGGCTCCTCTGTCCATGGGATTCTCTAGGCAAAAATACTGGAGTGGGTGGCCATTCCTTTCTCCAGGGGATCTTCCCGACCCAAGAATCAAACCTGGATCTTCTGCTTGCTGGCAGATTCTTTACTGACTGAGCGATGGGCACCCAGGTGGATGAATTAAAGCTCAGCTGGCAGTCCAAGCCCCTTTAAGGAGTGGGTGCACTTTCTCGCTCGTGCTTCCCGTAAGCCTGTGCAGCAGAGCACCTTGCCTGAGAACTGGCCTTTCTTCAGGGGCTGATGATCACGCAGCTCAATGTCTTACTCACGGAAATGCTTCTCTGAGGCTCTATGCTAATGCTTATTGAGTCTTGCCTGGGAACCTGTTTCTCAAGACTTGTATCCCTGATTACACAGCAACAGTACATATCTCACCCAGAGATGTTGCCCAGAACTCCCTGGCTAATCTTGTACTGAAGTTAGCTCAGGACATATGCCTTGGGGAAGGGTCTGGTGGAGCTCTTACAACCTTGAGGCTTGCTTCTTACCTGTTCTCAGCAGCCAGTTGAGAAACAAGATTTAACTAGGCCGGTATTCTCCTACTCTCTTCTGATGTCTGTCAGAAGCTTTTCTGTCCCTTTCAAGTAAAATTCTACACAAAGTTCAGGTGACTGAGACTGTCTTTGGTCCCAGAGTTAAACCTTCCCCTTCGGAGACCACAAAGGGGACCAGCGGCACCACTCACCAAACACTTCAAGCTATCACAGGCCACCTTAAATCCAACTGCAAAAACTGCCAGCCATTCTCCTCCGGGCACAAGGCCCAGCCTCTAGCTGTGGCCTCAGCTGGACTTAGACACAGAGAGACTTCCCAACATGCTGTCCACTCACCCCCTCCCTCAGAAAGCCTCCAGGGCACGGTCACTCCCCCTAGTCCAAGCCATATCTGTGCCCTTCTCTCCCACCCCCAACAGTGGTCCAAGGGCGAGCATGCCCACCACGCTCACACCTGGCCCCCCGAGGGCCCACCCATGGCTCCTGACACCCCTGCCCCAGCTCTGATGCTGTTGAGGGCAGACCCCCTCCCCTCCAGCCCCTAGGGTGCATGCAGGTCTGGAAGAGCAGCAATCCTCTCCTTGAAACCATCATGTCCCTCCCCTCGCACCTGCCTGCCTGCCAGGGGCATTTAGAGCTGAAACTCCTCCCCGAGGACAGCAGCCGGCGGACAGGGCAGGCCCCAGCCCTGGGGGCACCCCGTGGTCCAGCATGCAGTGCAACCTCAGCCTCTCGACACCGCTCCCATGGAGGCCAGTGAGAGGTGAAGTTAATAAGGGGCTTCTGCCAGCTTCACAGCCACGGCCAGAGAGAGCCCCTGACAGACCCCCGGGGCCAGCAACCCAGAGGGCCAGCAACAGCCCCGGCCCGCCCCCCACCGACTGCCCCCATGGGCCTCTCTCCAGCTGAGAACACAGCTCCAGTGTGGGTTGATGCAAGACAGCTCGAATCTCCCCTCATTTCCAGAAGAGAAGGGACCCAGCGCAGGCCACCTTCGGCACCGTGAGGATCACTAACAGTGACAGACTCTGTGTGTCCAGCCCAGGAATGGCCCTGGGGATCAGTGGGCAGGGCTCTCCAAAGGGCTCCGTGGCCGACCCCCCGGCCCCATCTCACCTGTGGCCAGCCCTCAGGGTTTTGGCCAAGCCAGGAACTGGGTGGGGCCACAAAAACTGACAGCTTTACAAAAGCCCCTGAGCAGTGCGGCCCCAGGGAAGTGGGGGGATCTCACTCTGAGGGTTCCCTGTCAGGGCACATGGGGTCAGGTCACTGGAGAAGAAGGCACCTGGGCTGAAAGTGGAGGAGCCTCCCAGGTGGGCACGGAACAGGGCCCAGCCCAGGCGAGGAGCCAGGTCCCCAAGGCCCGGGTTGTACGGAGCCCAGGGAATCAGGGGTTGGGGCGGCGAGCCTCAGGAGGAGCAGGGGGCATGTGACCTCACGGGAACAAAGCAGGTCAGGAGTCAGCAGATGCTCAAATCCCAGACCAGGGGCCTGAGGCAGGCAGGTGCTTCGAGGGTGGGGGGCAAGTGTCTTCAGGAAGACAGACTTGCAGCTCCTGGGGGCTTCCTGGGGGCTTCCTGGGGACCCTGGGTGGGTTTCCATGCCCCCCAGCACAGGGCCAGCCCACTGTGACTGTGCTGACTTCCATCTCTGGGACCAGGGTGCCCTGGTCACCGTCTCCTCAGGAGAATCTGGCGTCCAGTGTCCAAGTCAGGGGACAATGGGACTTGGGTGGACTGGGGATGGGAGTCAGGGCCAGCAAGGAGGCAGGGTGTGTTTTTGTAGAAAAGGAGCAGCAGAATAGAAGCTGCGCTGCTGGGACTTGGATCTCTGGGGCCAGCGCACCCCGGTCACCGTGTCCTTGGGCAGTGTCTCCCTTGCAGTGCTGCCTGGGCCTCGGGCAGTTCCCCGGGTCTGTGCAGCCCCACCATGCCCGGAGCAAGGCAGGGTCCTGGTCTAGTGGGGTCTTGCCCTTGGATCTGCCAGAGCCCCTGGAGGTGAGGCAGCTGAGGCCTGAGAGGAGGACAGGAGCTGGCTGGGTGGGAGGAAACGTGGGCAGAGCCCGACGGGGTCAGGGTCTGTGTGGTGAGGGCAGGGGAGGCCTCTGGGCCTGACCTCCCAAGGGTTCATGTCTTGGGGACAGCCGGGACGGCGTCCTTCATCATTGCTTTTGACTCCTGGGGCCAGCGCGCCCCGGTCAGTCTCCTCAGGTGAGACGGCTCTCTGCCCGCTCTGTCCTGGGCTGGGAAAGAAGTCTCCAGAGGCCCCTTGGTCTGTGGCAGACCCTCTGTGGCCCCTGGGGGACCTGCTTCTGAGGCCGTTTCCCTCTCTGCCCTGTTGAGGTGGCGCCTCTGCCTGTGGAATGTGGCCAGGCAGAGTGGGCTCTGTGGACCTGGGGGCCTGGCTTTGCATGGGAGCAGAGGCCGCCAAGCCTTGGGTTTTTGCACAGCCCCTAATGGGGCCCGTGGCACTGTGACTATATCGACTACTGGGGCCCAGGAATCCTGGTCACCGTCTCCTCAGGTGAGTCCTCACCAGCCTTCTCTCCTCACTCTCTCTCCGAATTTCGGTGCACCTTGGGGGAAATCGAGGGTGTCGGGTCTAGAGGGCCTGGGACGGCCAGGGGTCTGAGACGGGGAGGGCCCAGGGGCCCAGGCTTACAGCAGCAAGGAGCAGAGGCTCCAGGCACCCTCTCCTCCCGGGCTCTGTAGCCAGGGCTTTCTCTGGGGGCCTCAGCCACCCTTGGGCTCTGGACTCCCAAGGTCCCAGCTGTGCTGGCCTCGTGAGGCCACATGTGAGGTGGTCCGGAGGCCTCAGCCGGCCACTAGCTCGTGCTTGGGGTCCCAGCATCACTGTCACAGTGTAACGACTGGCTCCAGCACTGGGGCCAGGGGCCCTGGACACTGTCTGCTCAGCTGAGCCCTCACCACCCCACTTCACTGCACCTGGGGAGGCCTGGGGTGTCAGAGATCCAGGGGCATTCTGGAGGTCAAGAAAGGGAGCTGGGGAGAGGGTCCCCGCCCCAAGGACACCGCAATGTGGGTACGAGGCGGCTCCTTTGGCGGGTCTGGCTGTCTGACTTGAGCAGGACCGGGGGCTTCCGTCGCTTTCTGGGGCAGGTGGCTGCTCAAGGCTGGACTTAGGTGTCTGTGGGTCATGGTCAGCTGGCCCAGGCGGGCGGTAGTCTGGCCTCTGGGGGCCAAAATGGGACATAGTGTCTCTGGCACAGTCAGGTGGGGGCGGGGCCAGCAGAGGGTCACAGGCAAGCGACTTTGACCAGCGGCTTCCCTGTGGCGCCTGGAGATGGGGTGGGGGCCCAGGTGCCTCGAGCCTTGCCAGGCTCCCGAGGTTTTTGTTGGGCGAGGCTGGAGATAATCGCCACTGTGATTACTACGGTGTAGATGTCTGGGGCCGAGGACTCCTGGTCACCGTCTCCTCAGGTAAGACCGGCCATCCAGAGCCTTTGCTTTCTCTCCTATTCATGGGATTTTTCTGAGCATCACTGGTCCTCTGATGTGTCCTTGTCCCCTCCTCCCCGGGGGGACTGGGCAGACTGGCCAGGAGGGACCAGCTGCCCTATGCATTTCAGAGTCTCTATCTTCTGATGGCTTTAAAAAACCAGAATCTCGCTGGCATTCAGAGGGGGCTTGGGCAGGAAGGGCCACCAGCGGGGCAGTCCCAGGCCTCCCTTGGCAGCAGGGCAACTTGCTGTGGTCCTAGCATCTGCGGAGGAGCGTGTCTGGATAACTTAGGGCCTCAGGAGCGCCGCCCGCAGCGGGCGCAGAGAACGCCCTCCTCGGGTGAGGTGTGTTCTGCACTAGACTGTGTTTAAAATTCTTTATTGGGTAGGAAGAGAATTGTCTAGGTGAGGACGGACACGCAGTGTCCCAACCGTGGCAAGAGAGGGGAGGCTGGGGAGGTGACGGGCGCTGGGCTTTGTGAGGCCACTCTAAGAGAAAGAAAAGCTGTTCGCCAGAGGAGGTGTGCTTGCGAATACCAGACAGGGCATCTTCAAAGCGACTCCTGATAGTCTGGAAAATCGAAACTTTAAAAAGAGAGATGTTTAAAGTATTTTAAATTTTTATCATTTAATTAACAACTGCGAATCATGGCTTTGGAGAGTTGAGTACGAGTTTGGCCGAAAAGTACTAACTAGGTTCCATCGGCCCTCGACCCCAATTCAGGGCTGTTTTGAGAATAATAAATTCAGCTTATTTTTTTAATGTAATTGGTGGTGCCGAGTTAGTCAAGATGGCCACGGGCCGGACTGACCACCTGCAGCAGGTGGCAGGAAGCTGAGAGTCTGTTTTTGAAAGCAAGAAAAAACAGTTGGTAAATTTATCGCTTCTGGTTCCCAAAAGGTGGTTTGCGGCTGGTTTTGCCCAGCCCCACAGAACCGAAAGTGCTCCACTGAGCACAACAGCACCTGGCTAATTTGCATTTCTAAAATAAGGCGCAGATGCTGACCGAAACTGGAAGGTTCCTCTTCTAACTATTTGAATTAACTTCAGCTTTAGCTTATCAACTGCTCACTTATATTCATTTTCAAAGTGGATGTTTAAGAAATTAATCTGTCTCAGGCGCATTGTATCAGTGCATTGCTACCCTCTTTGATGAGTCACTCCTTCAAGGTGGTTGAGCTGAGGCCGTGCACACGCTGCGTGCACTGTGGGTGTGCTCACAGTCGCAGCTGGCCAGCTCCCTCCTGGCGATGAAGCAGCTTTCTCAGTGCGGCGCCTTCGCTGCAGGACGTTCAGGGCTGCCTTTCGGGCACCCATCCCAGGACAGACTTGGGGTGAAGCATGGGCGTTCGCCGTGAGTTACTCTGGTCACACTACTAGCCGGGGGACTGAGAGGGTGCCCAGTGGGGTGGGAGTCAGCAGGGCCCGGGGCCGTCTGGAGAGACAGTCTCTGCTCTGAGTCCCCAGGCTCGTCGAGGCTGGGGGGTCTCCTGGGACTGCCCGCACCTGGGGATGCGCGGGTCAGGTCATGAGTTAGCGCAGGGAAGGGATTCGGAGGAATCCGCCCAGGTCAGAGAGCCCACGGGACATGCCAGGGACCAGGTGCTGGGCTGTGAGAGGCAGGAGCCGGTGCAGCCAGAGTTGCTGGCCGGGACGTCTGCATGAAGTGTTTTTGTTTCTACTTGAAAGGGAATCTATACCTACTGCCTGCGACGCTGGGGTGCTTCACACCCAAAGGGACCACTTCCCGTGTCCACACTTAGGTGTTCAGTGAAGTTTGGGGTTCAGATGGTCGCTGTGTGCTAGAGAGTATCCTCTTTCTCAGCAGAACTTTGTAATAAAGACAGAATTGGGAGCAGGTTCAGATAAGAGGCATTTCCCGTGGTTTTTAATGAGGACATTTGCCAGAGAGCAGTTAGTCACCAGGACTCTTTTAGACTCGGGGTAGGAACTCAGGCCCACGGCACGTACCCAGACAGCCAGGCCCCAGGGACGTGTGCCCAGGCTCTCCTCTCCCAGAGAAGCCGCGGTGCCTGCTCAGCAGAGACAGGGCCTCTGTCTGAGGGTGGCAAGCATGCCTCAGCCTGTGAGATGCTCTAGAGAAGCTAAAGTCGCCAGCAAGCTTTTCACCCAGAGTGGAGGGTGGCGGTGACTGACGGCTGGGAGAAGGGCCGGCTGGGCCTGGTGTGGGAACGGAGGCATTGGCCACCCAAGGGAAGGGGCGAGAGGGCTCCCAGGAGGAGAAGCGGGAAGAGGCTGGAAGGGGTGAGCCCAGCTGGGCAGCGTCCGCAGACCAGGGGCTTTAGCCAAGGCCAAGGTCCAGAATCTGACCCTTTCTCATCAGAACTACTGGGCTTTCACGTCTGTGAGGGCAGCCCTGGGCCACCGACAGCAGGTGAGCTAGGCTGAACTGTGCTGAGCTGAGCTGAGTTGAGCTGGGCTGAGCTGTGCTGAGCTGAGCAGGTGAGCTGGGCTGAGCTGTGCTGAGCTGAGCTGGACCAAGTAGGTGAGCTGAGCTGGGCTGAGCCAGTCTGAGACAGGTTGAATCGGGCTGAGCTGGGCTGAGCCGGGTTGAGCTGAGCTAGGTTGAACTGAGCTGAGCTGGGCTGAGCTGGGCTGAGCTGGGCTGAGCTGGGCTGGGCTGGGCTGAGCTGGGCTGGGCTGGGCTGAGCTGAGCTGGGCTAAGCTGGGCTGGGCTAAGCTGGGCTGGGCTGGGCTGAGCTGAGCTGGGCTGAGCTGAGCTGGGCTGTGCTGAACAGGTGAGCTGGGATGAGCTGTGCTAAGCTGAGCTGGACGGAGTAGGTTAGGTGAGCTGAACTGGGCTGAGCTGGGCTGCGCTGAGCTGGGCTGCACTGAGCTGAGCAGGTGAGCTGGGATGAGCTGTGCTAAGCTGAGCTGGACAGAGTAGGTGAGCTGGGCTGGGCTGGGCTGAGCTGGGTTGAGCGGAGCTGGGTTGAGCGGAGCTGGGCGGAGTGGGTGAGCTGGGCTGAGCTGAATGGAGTGGCTGAGCTGGGCTGAGGAGGGGCTGGGTTAAACTGAGCTGAGCTGGGCTGGGGCTGAGCAGAGTGGGTGAGCTGAGCTGGGCTGGGCTGGGCGGAGTGGGTGAGCTGGGCTGAGCTTGACTGAGCTGGGCTGAGCTTTGCTGGGCTGAGCTGGGCTGGGCTGGCCGGAGCTGAGCTGAGCTGGGCTTGGTTGAGCTGGGCTGAGCTTGACTGAGCTGGGCTGAGCTTTGCTGGGCTGAGCTGGGCTGAGTTGGGCTAGGCTGAGCTGGGCTGGGCTGGGTGGAGTGAGTGAGCTGGGCTGAGCTGAATGGAGTGGCTGAGCTGGGCTGAGGGGGGCTGGGTTGAACTGGGCTGAGCTGGGTTAAACTGAGCTGAGCTGGGCTGAGCTGAGCAGAGTGGGTGAGCTGGGCTGGGCTGGGTTGAGCTGGGCAGAGTGGGTGAGCTGGGCTGAGCTGGGCTGAGCTGGGCTGAGCTGGGCTGAGCTTTGCTGGGCTGAGCTGGGCAGAGTGGGTGAGGTGGGCTGTGTTGAGCTGAACTGGGCTTGGTTGAGCTGGGCTGAGCTTGGCTGAGCTTTGCTTGGCTGAGCTTTGCTAGGCTGAGCTGAGCTGAGCGGGGTGGAGTGGGTGAGCTGGGGTGAGCTGGGATGAGCTTTGCTGGGCTGAACTGGGCTGAGCTTTGCTGGGCTGAGCTGGGCAGAGTGGGTGAGCTGGGCTGGGCTGGCCTGAGCTGGGCTAGGCTGGGCAGAATGGGTGACCTGGGCTGAGCTGGGCTAAGCTGGGCTGGGCTGGGCTGGGCTGGGCTGGGCTGGGCTGGGCTGGACTGGACTGGACTGAGCTGGGCTGGACTGGACTGAGCTGTGCTGGGCTGGGCTGGGCTGGGCTGGACTGAGCTGAGCTGGGCTGGGCTGGGCTGGGCTGGGCTGGGCTGAGCTGAGCTGGGCTGAGCTGAGCTGAGCTGGGCTGAGCTGAGCTGAGCTTTGCTGGGCTGAGCTGGGCAGAGTGGGTGAGCTGGGCTGAGCTGGGCTGAGCTGGGCAGAGTGGGTGAGCTGGGCTGAGCTGGGCTGAGCTGGGCTGAGCTGGGTTGAGCCGGCCTGAGGTGGACGGAGTAGGTGAGCTGAGCTGGGCTGAGCTGGGCAGAGTAGGTAAGCTGGGCTGAGCTTGGCTGGGTTGAGCTGGGAAGAATGGGTGAGCTGGGATGAGCTGGACTGAGCTGGACTGAGCTGGGCTAGGCTGAGCTGGACTGAGCTGGGCTAGGCTGAGCTGGGCTGAGCTGGGTTAGGCTGAGTTGAGCTGGGCTCAGCTAGGCTGAGATGGGCAGAGTGAGTGAGCTGGGCTGAGCTGAGCTGAGCTGGGCTGAGTTGAGTTGACCTGGGCTGAGCTGAGCTGGGCTTGGTTGAGCTGGGCTGAGCTTGGCTGAGCTTTGCTAGGCTGAGCTGAGCTGGGCTTGGTTGAGCTGGGCTGAGCTTGGCTGAGCTTTGCTAGGCTGAGCTGGGCTGGGCTGGCCTGAGCTGGCCTGAGCAGGGTGGAGTGGGTGAGCTGGGCTGAGCTGGGCTGAGCTGGGCTGAGCTGGGCTGGGCTGAGCTGGGCTGAGCTGGGCTGGGCTGGGCTGGGTGGAGTGAGTGAGCTGGGCTGAGCTGAGCTGAACTGGGCTGGGTTGAGCTGGGCAGAATGGGTGAGCTGAGCTGAGCTAAGCTGAACTGGGCTGGACTGAGCTGGGCAGAGTGGGTCAGCTGGGCTGAGCTGAATGGAGTGGCTGAGCTGGGCTGAGGGGGGCTGGGTTGAACTGCGCTGAGCTGGGTTAAACTGAGCTGAGCTGGGCTGAGCTGAGCAGAGTGGGTGAGCTGGGCTGGCCTGGCCTGAGCTGGGCTGGGCTGGCCTGAGCTGGGTTGAGTGGGTGAGCTGGGCTGAGCTGGGCTGAGCTTAGCTGGGCTGAGCTGGGCTGAGCTGGGCTGAGCTGGGCTGAGTTGATTTGACCTGGGCTGAGCTGAGCTGGGCTTGGTTGAGCTGGGCTGAGCTGGGCTGGGCTGAGCTGGGCTGAGCTTCGCTGGGCTGAGCTGGGCTGAGCTGGGCTGAGCTTTGCTGGGCTGAGCTGGGCAGAGTGGGTGAGCTGGGCTGGACTGAACTAAGCTGAGCTGAGCTGGGTTGGGCTGGGCTGGGCTGAGCTGGGCTGGGCTGAGCTGAGCTGAGCTGAGCTGGGCTGAACTGGGCTGAGTTGGTTTGACCTGGGCTGAGCTGAGCTGAGCTTTGCTGGGCTGAGCTGGGCAGAGTGGGTGAGCTAGGCTGGGCTGGGTTGAGCTAGGTTGAGCTGGCCTGAGCTGGGCAGAGTGGGTGAGCTGGGCTGGGCTGGGTTAAGCTGGCCTGAGCTGGGTTGAGCCTGCCTGAGCTGGACGGAGTGGGTGAGCTGGGCTGAACTGAGCTGAGCTGAGCTCGGCTGAGCTGGGTTGAGCTGGGCTGAGCTGGGCAGAGTAGGTAAGCTGGGCTGAGCTTGGCTGGGTTGAGCTGGGAAGAATGGGTGAGCTGGGCTGAGCTGGACTGAGCTGGGCTGAGCTTTGCTGGGCTGAGCTGGCAGAGTGGGTGAGGTGGGCTGAGCTGGGCTGAGTTGATTTGACCTGGGCTGAGCTGGGCTGAGTTGATTTGACCTGGGCTGAGCTGAGCTGGGCTTGGTTGAGCTGGGCTGAGCTTGGCTGGGCTGAGCTGGGCTGAGCTGGGCTGAGCTTCGCTGGGCTGAGCTGGGCTGAGCTTTGTTGGGCTGAGCTAGGCTGAGCTTTGCTGGGCTGAGCTGGGCAGAGTGGGTGAGCTGGGCTGGGCTGGGTTAAGCTGGCCTGAGCTGGGTTGAGCCGGCCTGAGCTGGACGGAGTGGGTGAGCTGGGCTGAACTGAGCTGAGCTGAGCTGGGCTGAGCTTGGCTGGGTTGAGCTGGGAAGAATGGGTGAGCTGGGATGAGCTGGACTGAGCTGGGCTAGGCTGAGCTGGACTGAGCTGGGCTGGGCTGAGCTGGGCTGAGCTAGTCTGGGCTAGCCTCGGCTTAACAGGGGTATGGTGGGTTAACCACGGTGGGCTGAGACTGGGCCAGCAGAAGTGAACCCACCGAGCTGGCTTGACTTGGGCAAATTGTTGAGATGCTTTGGGTCCATTTAACCTCCACTGAGGCTGGTGGGTCTAGATGGACTGAGCTGACCCCACTTGACTGTCCTGGTCAACAGTGGGCTGACCTCAGTGATCTGGTTGTGCTGAGGACTGGGGGCCTGAGTGTATCAGTCTTATTGATGACCCCAGACCCTGGGCCAGGTCCCAAGTGGCTGAGCTGTGGGCAGTAAGGGTGGGCTGGCAGGGCTGAGTGCGCCCTCCGCTCCACTGTCCCAGAGAGAAGGTGGAGCTGCCCACACCCCCGACCAGCAAGACGCCTCTCACCCCCGCTTCTCTTGTGTCCTCTCTCGGGTCCCCAGAAAGTGAATCTCACCCGAAAGTCTTCCCCCTGGTGTCCTGTGTGAGCTCCCCGTCTGATGAGAACACGGTGGCCCTGGGCTGCCTGGCCCGGGACTTCGTGCCCAATTCTGTCAGCTTCTCCTGGAAGTTCAACAACAGCACAGTCAGCAGCGAGAAATTCTGGACCTTCCCCGAAGTCCTGAGGGACGGCTTGTGGTCGGCCTCCTCTCAGGTGGCCCTGCATTCCTCAAGCGCCTTTCAAGGGCCGGGTGGCTACCTGGTGTGTGAAGTCCAGCACCCCAAGGGAGGAAAGACCGTCGGGACCGTGGTGGTGGTCACTCCAGGTGAGTCAGGCCTGTCCTGTGGTTGGGTGCGGGGGGGAGGGTCCAGGCCCCACTGACCTCTTGTCCTTCTCTGCAGACCCGGAAGTGTTGTCCCCCGTCGTGAGTGTCTTTGTCCCGCCTTGCAACAGCCTCTCTGGTAACGGCAATAGCAAGTCCAGCCTCATCTGCCAGGCCACTGACTTCAGCCCCAGACAGATCTCCTTGTCCTGGTTTCGTGATGGAAAGCGGATAGTGTCTGATATTTCTGAAGGCCAGGTGGAGACTGTACAGACCTCACCCATAACATACAGGGCCTACAGCATGCTGACCATCACGGAGCGAGAATGGCTCAGCCAGAACGTGTACACCTGCCAGGTGGAACACCACAAGGAAACCTTCCAGAAGAACGCGTCCTCTTCGTGTGACTCCAGTGAGTGCAGCCCTGGTTGGGGGGTGCTCACCCTCAGGTCTGCAGACACCACCCCAGACGTGCCAGCTGCTCCCTGAGCCTTGGCTTCCCAGAGCGGCCAAGGGCAGGAGGGGCTGTGCAGGGTGGCTGGGGGCCGGCGCCCCTCCAACAGGGCCCCAGGCTCACAAGGGACTCAGCCAAGTAGGCCCTGCTCTTTGGGCAGACCTCTCCCTTCACCTAATTTCACTCCAAACAACTCTCTCCCACCTCCAGCACCACCGTCTCCCATCGGAGTCTTCACCATCCCCCCATCCTTTGCCGACATCTTCCTCACGAAGTCAGCCAAGCTTTCCTGTCTGGTCACAAACCTGGCCTCCTATGATGGCCTGAACATCAGCTGGTCCCATCAGAATGGCAAGGCCCTGGAGACCCACACTTATTTTGAGAGACACCTCAACGACACCTTCAGCGCCAGGGGTGAGGCCTCAGTCTGCTCGGAGGACTGGGAGTCCGGAGAGGAGTACACATGCACAGTGGCCCACTTGGACCTGCCCTTCCCAGAAAAGAGCACTATCTCCAAGCCCAAAGGTAGGCCCTGCCCCGCCCCGCCCCTGCCCTCCACCCCAGACTCTCCCACAGCTTCCGGGGTCTGAGGACAGCAGGCAGGGCCAGGAGAGGACCCACGATCCCCAATCTCACCACTGTGCCCCCTTCCCCCACCTCAGACGTCGCCATGAAACCGCCGTCTGTGTACGTGCTGCCTCCAACGCGGGAACAGCTGAGCCTGCGGGAGTCAGCCTCCGTCACCTGCCTGGTGAAGGGCTTTGCGCCCGCGGACGTGTTCGTGCAGTGGCTGCAGAAGGGGGAGCCCGTGGCCAAGAGCAAGTACGTGACAAGCAGCCCGGCGCCCGAGCCCCAGGACCCCAGCGTGTACTTCGTGCACAGCATCCTGACAGTGACCGAGGAGGACTGGAGCAAAGGGGAGACCTACACCTGCGTCGTGGGCCACGAGGCCCTGCCCCACATGGTCACCGAGCGGACCGTGGACAAGTCCACCGGTAAACCCACCCTGTACAACGTGTCCCTGGTCATGTCTGACACGGCCAGCACCTGCTACTGATGCCTGGTCAGAGCCCCCAGGTGACCGTCGCTGTGTGCGTGCATGAGTCTAACCATGCTGATGCGTGAGATGTTGCCTTTTATAAAAATTAGAAATAAAAAGATCCATTCAAAAGATGCTGGCTGTGAGTGAGCAAAGCTCTCCCTGCTAGGCCTGTGGCTGTCTGCCCTCACCTTGCAGACCACCCTCCATCATCCGCACCCCCGCCTCCCCACTCGCTTCCAACCCACGCCCAAGAGCCCTGGTGCTCCTTGTGGGATGCTCACAGCAGGCCGAGCCCATGCTCCCTGCGCCTCTAGTCACTTCCATGGCCACACTGGGGGCACACGGGTGTGCAACACACACACATGCACACAGTCACACACATACGTGCAGAGAGACACATGTGCACGCACATGGACAGAGACATGGGCACGTGTGACACAGACATGTATGTGATGGACCTGGGTGAGCAGGCACACACACAGACATGGACGCATGAACATGTGGACACAGACACACATGCACACGCACACTCACACCGAGCACACACAGTCACAGCCACTCACAGGCATATGCACGTGGGCACTCACACGTGTGTGTGAGGACAAGCCACGGACATGTAGACATATACACACAGATGTGCACATGCTCACGCACACACACGCACACACTGCACACCCAGGCTTGCACACTCGGACCCCAGCCCTTGCACACCCATGGCCACTCACTGCCCTGTCTGGCGGGGTCCCTCTGCACCACACCCACGCTCTGCTTGTGCCTCTGTCTCAGCTTGGAGGCACACCTGGGGGCCGGCCCAGCCTGGACTCCTCCACAGCCCCCAGCCCCAGCCCCAGAGCAGGGTGTGCAGAGGGCCTCTCTGGGCCTGGCAAGAGGCAGCTCCTCAGGAAACTCAGGGCCCATGTCTAGGAGGGATGCTTCTCCCAGTCCAGGCCCTTGTGAAGGTGGCAGGGCCCCAGTTCTCCCCTTTCCCTGTGAAGAGACAGACTCAGGCGCGTCCTGACAGAGTGAGCCATGCCTGGGAGGCCCCCCTTGGAGCAGGCAGCTGCAGGGCCGCACGTGAACCTGGAGTGGTGGGCACTGAGCCGACGGGGGAGAGGGTCTCCTCTGCCGACCACACCAGTGCCCCTTCAGGCTGACTCCCGACCTCCCCTACACTCCTGGCTCTCTAGGGACCAAGGGCCCGTCAGTGTAGCGGCTGCAGACCTAGGTGACTGTCCTAAGCCTTTGTCCCAGCGTCACTCTTCCTGGGCCTCAGATGTCTATCTGACCTCCTGATCCCACAGCTGTGAGTCCTGCAGTCCGGGCCCCAGCCAGGGCCCCACATGGCCTCTCTCATACATGCCATGGCTCCAAGACAGAGAGAGATGGAGGCCAGAGGGATGGGCCCCTTGGCACAGGCGGCCATCTGCCCCCAGGGCTTGTCCTCACTGGCTGGGGAGCCCACTCCAAACCACCAGAGACAGGACGCCCCACCACCACTGTCAGCCCCCCGTGGCCCCATGTCCTCCAGAGGAGTCAGGACCCTGGGGCCGCCCCCCGCCTCCAGCTCAGTGAGACCCCACCCTGGTGTGTGCGTGTGTGCGCTGTCTCGCTCTCTACCACCCCGGCGCTCCTTGGGCCAGGCACTCAGGGTCACTGCTTGGCTCAGCCTCAGCCACGCTCTGCCCCCGCTGGCTGTGGAATCAGGCAGCCAGGGGCCTACCACGCCTGGCCAAGACGCTGCCTGACAAGGCCCGGAGCTCCCAGCTGCCCCGGGGGTGCCGGGGAGGCAGGCACACGCCTGCTCGCCTGCCCGCTTGCTTCTGCAGTCCCCCAGCCCTTCTGGCGAGTCAGCGCGGCCGAGGGGGGCCAGGGCGGGCTCTGCGGGCAGCTCAGCCGTGCTGACCCTGTGCCCTGTCTCCCGCAGAGGGGGAGGTGAGCGCCGAGGAGGAAGGCTTCGAGAACCTCAACACCATGGCCTCCACCTTCATCGTGCTCTTCCTCCTGAGCCTCTTCTACAGCACCACGGTCACCCTGTTCAAGGTAGGCCGCCTGGCCCCGGGGAGGGGGTGAGGCCGCAGGCCCCCAGTGCCCCCGTACCCACTCACGCTCTCTCTGCCGCCCGCAGGTGAAGTGACGGCCGGCCAAGGACACGGGGCACCAGAGATGGAACAAGGGGGGCTGCCTTGGGGCCGGGCCCCTGGCCGATGTGGCTTGTTTGCTTGTGCTGAAATCTCCCCCGCATCCTCTCCAGCTTCAAGCTGTAAGAAACTGGCTTTTCTCGGAGTGGCTGGGTGCCATGGCCAAGCATGGAGCCCGCAGTTATAGGCCCCACCTGGCCCTGCTTTGCAATGTCGCATTTGTGGCCTTAAAATAAACAAGGGTACTTTATCTTATGAAACCGCTTCCTCGTGATGGATTTTTCCCCCCAAGCCACACTCCTGTGTGCCACATATTCTGAGTGCTGAACCCATTACTGGCAGGAAAGGGACGTGTGTCTCCTCCCAGGCCTGTGGTGCTATGCAGGGGCCGTGTCTTGGGGGTGATCCAGATGGAGGAAGATGGCCGAGCTGCAGAAGATCCCAGGACTGGTTTCCCAAGGTGGCCTGAGCTGGGGCCGCTGTGTGCATCCGTGGGGACCCTGCCACGAGCCCCAAGGACACCCTGTCCCTCTCTGCCACCATTCCTGGAATCCCAACCATGGGAGGGCTTGTCCAACCTCAGGTGCGCGTGGTGTGTGCAGGAGGGACTCGGGAGGAGGGCCGGTGTGCAGGAGCGTGAGGCTTCGCCTACCGGCCAGAAGACGGTAACTGGAGGGCGAGAGGAAGTCTCAGGTGGAGCTACAGGGAGGGCGCAGGACTGGAGAGGCATGGAGGAAAGACCTGGAAAGAGGGGGCAGCTGGCAGCAGGGCAGGGGAACAAGGAATTAGCCCTCGGAGATAAGCTGGGGGGTCCAGGTAGAGGCTGGCTCAGGCCCTGGGGAGGCCCAGGCTAGCTGTGGCAGCAGCAGCCAGGGTAGGGTGGGCAGTGGGACTGGAGACGAGGCCCCGGGGGCCAGAGGAGGGAGCCAGGTGAGGGCGACCTGGCTCTCCAGGGAGGCAGCTTCAGGGGCTGGAGGGGGCCTGGGGCTTCCCAGGACGCCTCTCGTGGGGCTGCCAGGCGCCTGGCAGTGACTGTCCAAGGGAGTGGGAGTGGACCTGGTCCCCAGAGGAGGCCGCCTCCCAGCAGTAGGCTCCTGGAAGGCGTTTCTGGTTAAATGGTGGCCTTCGCTGCTGGGGTCCAGCCCTGGTGGATCCAAGGTAATTCGAAGCGAGGACAGAGTAGGCGAGGAAAAAACTTATTTATTTATAAATATACGATTAGATTAGGAAGAAATAGTGTAGTAGGAAAATTTAGTGGAGAAAAGAGGCTGAATAACTTGGTTTACGTGGGAAGCCAATAAAGTTCCAGACAAGGAGTTCACACCATCTACGTTAGGCCACCAGCGCCCTCTTGAATAGCGGGGGGTGCCCCACCTTGGGCTCCCCCTCGCGTGGATCTTAGAAGCCAGGGCAAGTAAGTAGAGATGGTGAGCCTCCATGCCCCAGATGGGAATTCAGCCTGAAATTAGAGTAAAGAGGAGACACGGAGGAAACCAGTCCAGAGACTGGCCCAGCCTCTATTGTCTAGGAAGGCCTTTTATACCTTTTTGATTGTACATAGAGATCAATGGGTAACACAAAGTTATGCAGCGTTAGCAGCCCAGACTCTTATCAAAACCGGGCTTTTCTCTCTGCATACCTAATTGTATACACAAGCCTTAGGTGATTTACATCATCTTCCGGTCAAAAGGGCCAATTAACATTTTACAGCCTTTTTTCTGATAAAAGTTTGTCAACTAGAAGACTTATTTGTGTTGTTCTTCTCAAAATCTGGTGCCACTCTCAGAAAGCACTAAACAGAGTTACATTCTTACAGAGCAAAGATACAGCAGTTTATAACAAGTGAAAGGAGAACAGTGATTCACAGCAAAAGAAGAGTAATCGACTCTAAAGTCTAGTGTTGCTAACATCAAAACTACTATATACCTTTTTCCATATCCCGATTACATTGATTAACACCCTCCCAGGTGCCTAAAAGATAAAGATTATGGAGGCCTGGCAGCAATCATTGAGTCAACAGTGAAATCCGTCACCAATATGATCTTTAGCTCTTTAGAAAAGGCTCTGTGTCTTTAAGATGCTTTAAGCTTTGTGCCTCTCACAGTTGGGGGCTGTAAGCAATTCACAAGCTATAAGAGGTCCGGGGGAACCTGTTAGGCAAGCTAGAGAGTTATCAGAGGGGGTTTTAAGCCGAGACATTCTTTTGCAGGAGACTGAAGCCCTGAATTAACTTTTTCCAGAGAGTGTCAGAAAAGTAGAAAAGTACAATAAGGCAGGCAGATTCTTATTTTGGGGGTACATGCTCAGGAAACACCAGGGGGAAACCCTGAGGCCTGATTCGCCTTGCCCATCAAGGCCTCTGCCGCATGACCTTGTCACGGGTGGGATTCCTCATGCTGGCTCCCGGCATTTTGTGGCCCAACCCATCAGACAGGGGAACATTGGGTGAGGGGCTCCACGGCACGCAGGGCGCCTCCAGCGGGGGGGGAGGGGGCGGCCCTCACGCAGGCCGAGGGGCTCAGGCCAGGACCCGTAGGATTGTCTGAGGGCCGTGACCACAAAGAGGCACAGGCCAGGTGTGAACAACAGGAGCTGGCTCTCTCCCAGTGAGATGCAGGGACCCATGGTCCAGGCGTCAGCAGGGCTGGCTCCTGGGGCTCTGCGGGGAGCGCGCTCCTGCTCCTGGCAGTTCGCAGCACCTGTTTGAATGCATTTCACTCAGAGCCTATCAACTGCTCACTTATATTCATTTTCAAAGTGGATGTTTAAGAAATTAATCTGTCTCAGGCGCATTGTATCAGTGCATTGCTACCCTCTTTGAGGAATCACTCCTTCAAGGTGGTTGAGCTGAGGCCGTGCACACGCCACGTGCACTGTGGGTGTGCTCACAGTCGCAGCTGGCCGGCTCCCTCCTGGCGATGAAGCAGCTTTCTCAGTGCAGCGCCTTCGCTGCAGGACGTTCAGGGCTGCCTTTCGGGCACCCATCCCAGGACAGACTTGGGGTGAAGCGTGGGCGTTCGCCGTGAGTTACTCTGGTCACACTACTAGCTGGGGGTCTGAGAGGGTGCCCAGTGGGGTGGGAGTCAGCAGGGCCCGGGACCGTCTGGAGGGACAGTCTCTGCTCTGAGTCCCCAGGCTCGCCGAGGCTGGGGGTTCTCCTGGGACTGCCCGCAGCTGGGGACGTGCGGGCTTGGCCTCTGCAGCCAGGCCAGTGGTCAGGTCATGAGTCAGCACAGGGAAGGGATTCGGAGGAATCCGCCCAGGTCAGAGAGCCCACGGGACATGCCAGGGACCAGGCGCTGAGCTGTGAGAGGCAGGAGCCGGTGCAGCGAGACTTGCTGCCCCGGGACGTCTGCACAAACCCCCTCAACTTAACATCTGGTTACTTCTTGATAAGCCCAACATAAGTTGAAAGTAGTTTGAAATTCCATTTAATGTGCTTCACAGCCCAAACACCAGGGCTTATCTTTACCTGCCTTAAAAGGCTCAGAACACTTACATTAACTGACACTTGGGTAAAATCATCTAACTCAAGCCTTGTCATTGCTCCATTGCTCAGTCATGTCCAAAATTTTATGACCCCATGGACTATAGCACACCAGGTTTTCCTGTCCATCACCAACTCCCAGAGCACGTTCAAACTCATGTCCATTGAGCCGGTGATGCCATCCAACCATCTCATCCTCTGTCATCCCCTTTGCCTCCTGACCTCAAACTTTCTCAGCATCTGATTCTTTCAAATGAGTCAGCTCTTCACATCAGGCAGCCAAAATATTGGAGCTTCAGCATTAGTCCTTCCAATGAATATTCAGGACTGATTTCCTTTAGGTATTGACTGGTTGGGTTTCCTTGCAGTCCAAGGGACTCTCAAGAGTCTTCTCCAACACCACAGTTCAAAAGCATTGATTTCTCAGCACTCAGCCTTCTTTATGGTCTAACTGTCACAACCATACATGACCACTGGAAAAACCGTAGCTTTGACTAGACAGAATTTGTCATCAAAGTAATGTTTCTGCTTTTTAATATGCTGTCTAGGTTGGTCATAGCTTTCCTTCCAAGGAGCAAGCATCTTTTAATTTCATGGCTGCAGTCACAGTCGGCAGTGATTTTGGAGAACAAGAAAATAAGGTCTGACACTGTTTCCATTATTTCCCCATCTATTTACCCTGAAGTGATGGGACCGGATGCCATGGTCTTAGATTTTTGACTGATGAGTTTTAAGCCAGCTTTTTCACTCTCTTCTTTCACCTTCATCAAGAGGCTCTTTAGTTCCTCTTTGCATTCTGCCTTTAGAGTGGTATCATCTGCTTATCTGAGTTGTCAATATTTCTCCTGGCAATCTAGATTCCAGTTTGTGACTCATCCAGCTGGGAATTTCATATGATGTACTCGGCACATAAGTTAAATATGCAGGGTGACAATATACAGCCTAGACACACTCCTTTCCTGGTTTTGCACCAGTTCATTGCTCCATGGCCAGTTCTAACAGCTGCTTTTTGACCCGCATCCAGGTTTCTCAGGAGGCAGGTAAGGTGGGCTGTCATTCCCATCTCTTTAAGAGTTTCCCACAGTTTGTTGTGATTCACACAATGGTTTTTACATAGTCAGTGAAGCAGAAGTCGATGTTTTTCTGGACTTCTTTTGCTTTTTTTTTTCCTATGATCCAGTGGATGTTGGCAATTTGATCTCTGGTTCCTCTGCCTTTTCTAAATCCAGCTTGTACATCTGGAAGTTCTCAAGCCTATGTTATTAATGGAAAGTGCAGATCATCTGGTGTAATTTACTGAATACTGAACGCAAAGAAAAAAAAAAAAAACAGAGCAGTTGTCAGGGTCCAGGGTGGCTGTGAGTGTGAGTTGCTCACCCTCCTGAGCACTGGAGGTCTCGGCTGCAGCCACCACACTGCCCAGCTTCCACAGCAGAGGACAGACTGCATATCGCCAGGTGGGAAAGATCGAAGTCCGAGATTCAAAGTGCGGTTTCTCCTGAGCGGGCATTGCTTTCACAGCATGATAAAGTCAGAGTAAACACTGAGTCATGAGTCAGGGACCTTCTGTATGAGACGGGTTTGTTTTTACATCAAGGGGAATCAGTCTTCAACCCCTACTCTGTGATATGTGAGGTCTATTTGTCTGAATTCCTCGAGTGACCACTGCCCAGCCCGCTCAGGTTGACTTTCCCTAAAGACTGTTTCTAGGAGACTGTTTCCCTGCTGTCCGATGGCTCAGGCGCTTCACATCCACAGGGACCACTTCCCGCGTCCACACTTAGGTGTTCAGTGAAGTTTGGGGTTCAGATGGTCGCTGTGTGCTAGAGTATCCTCTTTCTCAGCAGAACTTTGTAATAAAGACAGAATTGGGAGCAGGTTCAGATAAGAGGCATTTCCCGTGGTTTTTAATGAGGACATTTGCCAGAGAGCAGTTAGTCACCAGGACTCTTTTAGACTCAGGGCAGGAACTCAGGCCCACAGCACGTACCCAGACAGCCAGGCCCCAGGGACGTGTGCCCAGGCTCTCCTCTCCCAGAGAAGCCGTGGTGCCTGCTCAGCAGAGACAGGGCCTCTGTTTGAGGGAGGCAAGCGTGGCTCAGCCTATGAGATGCACTAGGGAAGTTAAGTCGCCAGCAAGCTTTTCACCCAGAGTGGAGGGTGGCAGTGACTGATGGCTGGGAGAAGGGCCAGCTGGGCCTGATGTGGAGATGGAGGCACTCGGCACCCAGGGGAAGAGGCAAGAAGGCTCCCAGGAGGAGAAGCGGGAAGAGGCTGGGAGGGGCGAGCCCAGCTGGTCAGCATCCGCAGACCAGGGGCTTTAGCCGAAGCCACGGGTCCGGGATCCTACCCTTTTGCGTCAGAACCACTGGGCTTTCAGGTCTGTGAGGGCAGCCCTGGGCTGCCCACAGCAGGCTTGAGCTGGGCTGAGCTGGACTGGGCCAACCGGGTGAGCTGGGCTGAGCCGGGTTAAGCTGAGCTGAGTTGGATTGATCGGGGCTGAGTTGAACTGGGCTGAGCCAGGTTGAGCCAGGCTGGGCTGAGCTGGGTTGAGCTGAGCTGAGCTGGTCTGAACTAGGTTAAGCTAAGCTGAGTTGGATTGATCGGGGCTGAGCTGAACTGGGCTGAGGTGGTTTGAGCTGGGCTGTGCTTGGCTGAATTGGATTGTCCATGGTGGGCTGACAGGTCTGGCAGAAAGACACTGCCTGGGCTTGACTTGGGCAAGTTGATGAGGTGCTTTGGGCTTGCTTAACCTCTGCTGAGCATGGTGGGTCTAGCTGGACTGAGCTGGCCTTGCTGGACTGTCCTGGCCAACACTGGGCTGACCTCAGTGACCTAGTTGTGCCGAGGACTGACAGGGCTGAGTGTGCACTGGTCTCACCAATGGCCACAGACCCCCGGGCCAGACCCCAAGTGGCTGAGCTGTGGGCAGTGAGGGTGGGCTGGCAGGGCTGAGTGCGCCCTCCGCTCCACTGTCCCAGAGAGAAGGTGGAGCTGCCCACACCCCCGACCAGCAAGACGCCTCTCACCCCCGCTTCTCTTGTGTCCTCTCTTGGGTCCCCAGAAAGTGAATCTCACCCGAAAGTCTTCCCCCTGGTGTCCTGTGTGAGCTCCCCGTCTGATAAGAACACGGTGGCCCTGGGCTGCCTGGCCCGGGACTTCGTGCCCAATTCTGTCAGCTTCTCCTGGAAGTTCAACAACAGCACAGTCAGCAGCGAGAAATTCTGGACCTTCCCTGAAGTCCTGAGGGACGGCTTGTGGTCGGCCTCCTCTCAGGTGGCCCTGCATTCCTCAAGCGCCTTTCAAGAGCCGGGTGGCTACCTGGTGTGTGAAGTCCAGCACCCCAAGGGAGGAAAGACCGTCACGACCACAAGGGTGGTCCCCAGAGGTGAGCTAGGCTCTGCCCATGGCCGAGGCCGGGCGGGGCCAGGGGAGCCCAGCCCACCCCTCCTGTCTGCCTTGCAGCCCCCCACCCAGGGCACAGTGCACTCTGACCTCACCTGCCCCCTGCTTCTCTAGTTTCTGCATCAACTCTGACCCCGACCATGCTAGCACCATCTCTGAAATCCAGGTCAGAGGGCTCCAGCAGAGCCGTCACCACTCAGAGCAGCCCAGGTGAGCAGCCCCATCCGTGCACAGCCCACACACATCCATGCATACCTGTCTGCCCGCCCCTCCACTGCCATCTTCAGGCAGCCCTCCATGACTTCTCCGTCGAGTCCTTAAGTCACGCCTTGAGCCAGGAAGGTGGGGCAGTGAACACAGGGGCACCGACTGTGGGCCAGGCCTGGGCTAGGCACTGGCAGATGCCACCTCAGGCCTCTGTGTGGCCCTCAGCCCATCATGGATGGGTGAGGTGCCCAGATCACACTGGGAGGAACACGGTGAGAGGGAGGCCCACAGGCCAGCTCTGGACTCCCCTGGTCCAGCCCATGCATGGAACTGAGTGTGAAGCTGAGGCTGCCAGGCTGCCCTACCCCCACCTGCACCTGGCTCCAGCTTCTCTGAGTGCCGGGTGCCCCGCTGGGGCCCAGAGTCACCCCTCACCCTGGATGCACCCGTGGCCAACAGCAGGAGCCGCTGGAGGGAGCTGGGCCGTTCCCTCACCAGCCCCTGGGCTGCTGGCGACCCTCCAAGAGGCCACCATGGCTGTGATGTGTCCCTGGGCGGCCCCCAACCCAGCCTGTGGGCCATGATGCCCACAGTCTAGGGCAGAATCTGCCACCGATGTGCACGACCCCTGGGTGTAGGCTGACCTGGTCAGGCACACAGGGCAGGGCAAGTCAGGAGAGAGGTGGGCCCTGCAGATTAGAGGGTCACCTCGGGGTCGGGGGGCACTGTGCCCAGCCCAGCCCTCCCCGAGCATCAGCCTTCAGCCCTGACCAGACTGCTGCAGCCATGCCACCCACCCAGCAGCCTTGAGGAAGGGAGCCGAGCTCCATGAGCACAGGCTGAGCCCTCCTGCTCCGGGGCTAGACTGCCCTCCCATGGGGAGTGACCCTCCTGGGGCCCAGGGCCTGCTGACCACATGAGCCCAGCCCTCCCCTCAGGGCGTGGCTCCTGACCCAGACACAGTGCAGCTTGAGCACAGCCTGGAGGCCAGATGCATCGTGAAGCCAGATCCCTGCAGCCGGGGCTGCCTGTCCAGCTCTGTAGCTGGGGCTGCCTGTCCAGCTTAGAGGGTGAACCGGGAGGAGGGACAGACAGAAGCCCTGTGTGGTGGCAGCACGGCTTCAAACATCTGCTCTCTGGGCCTTTATAGAAAAAGTTGCTGACCCCTGGCTGTCGGAGACCCATGGCCAGTCGCTCACAAGTCCTTCTCGCCATAAGCTGTGCTGCCGATGGTCACGAGGGCGGCCCCCAGGCACTTAGCGTAGATACTCGCAACCAGCAAGCGGGCAGCCAGGGTCCCACCAGGACCAGAGCAGAGCCGCAGACGCTGACAGAGGCGACCCCCAGATAATGGCCACCCCTAGGGCTGAGGATGTTAGGAGGCCTCAGCCCCGGCTGTCTGTGGCACCCGGAGGAGACCCTGACTCCCCCCACTCTCCACAGTGCCGGCCACCAGCCACAGCCAGACAGAAGCCCAGACACTAGCGTGTCCAAAGGACCCCTGCAGAGGTCAGTCCCTTGGGACAGAGCGGGAGAAGGGCAGAGTGCTTTCAGGGGCACCAGAAACAGCCTGCTTGCAAGAGAGACCCCAGCCCAGTGGTGGGCGGACCACTGCCCTCTGCACTGCTGGAAGCAACAGAGTCCAGGGGTCCATGGGGAGAGGGCGGGTCTGGGGCTGGGTGGGTGCCACTGGCCAGCCCTCAACCCCCCTGCCCCCCAGCCAAGACCACACCTCTCCTTGCCTCCACACAGAGTGTCAGAACCACACCCAGACCCCCAGCGTCCGCCTGCTGCCCCCGCCTCCGCAGGGCCTCTGGCTTTTGGACAAGGCAGAGTTCACCTGCCTGGCCACGGGGGAGGCCCTGCTGGATGCCCGCTTCTCCTGGGAGGTGAACGGGCAGCCCCATGGCGGGGCCGTGGAGGAGAGACCCACCTGGCACATGAACGGCTCCTGGAGCCAGAGCAGCCGCCTGGCCCTGCCCAGGTCCCTGTGGGCCTCAGGCTCCAACATCACCTGCACGCTGAGCGGCCCTGGCCTGCGGTCACCAGTGACCCTGACGGCACAGAGAGAGCATGGTGAGGGCAGCCGTGGGCCCCGCAGCACCCCGGCCACCTCCTTCCCCCGGGGACCCACCCCCTGGAGCTCCAGCTCACGAGCATACCATGGCTTCTCCCCACAGCTGCCTCAGTGCCCGGCAATCTGACCCTCCGCACTCTGACCACGCCTGGCCCCTTCTCCCCTGCCTGGCTCCTGTGTGAGGTGTCCGGCTTCTCACCCGTGGACATCCTCCTCACATGGCTGGAGGACCAGCAAGAAGTGGAGCCTTCCCAGTTTGCCACAGCACACACCACAGCCCAGGCTGGGCACGCCTCATTCCACACCTGGAGTGTCCTGCATGTCTCCAGCCCCCTGGACCACGTGGGGTCCACCTACACCTGTGTGGTCAGCCACGAGGCCTCCCGGACACTCCTCAATGGCAGCTGCAGCCTGGACACTGGTGGTGAGTCACATGGGCCCAGGGCTCCATCTGAGCGGCCGGGACACAGGGCAGGAAGTGGAGGGGCAGCCCCAGAGGTGCCGGGCAGCAAGGACTCGGCCGCTCCGTGTCGGGGGCCCCAGGGCTCTGGAAGCCCAACAGCTGCCCTGCTGGCCCCGGACACATGTCCACACGCTGCATGCCGGTCCAGGAAGGGCGAGAGATATTGCCCACCCCCCACAACCCAAGCAGCCATTTCCCACCAAGATGTGCCCGCCACAGGGCACAAAGCAGGGGCCTGCCCTGGGCTGGGGGTGAGGGCGGCCACCCTCAACAGCTGCCCTCTGGGGGCGTCCGAGGCTCCCCAGCTCCCAAGCCCCCCAGCCTTCGAGGAGCCCAGTCAGCACCTGGGAGGCCAAGTATGCCCAGGCCTGGGGGCTGGACTTGGGCTCCCAGAGGGGTCTGGTTCGCACACACCCACAGCAGCCCCTGACCGTAGGAACACAGGGCCAGGTGCCACAGAGGAGGGGGTCTGGGGGCCCAGAGCTCTCCCTCCCCTCTGAGGTGTCCTCCCCCGACACCGCAGCATGCAGCCCAGCCCCGCAAGACTGCGGTGGACACACCGGTCAGGGAGGCGGCAGGACTCATGGGCCGGCAGGCGTCCAGGCCACCCAGTGCGGGGGCTGGCAGGGAAGGTGTCCGATGGGGCCCAGAGGCAGAGGGCACTGGGAGAGAAAGGCTAGGCTTGCCCAGGGTCCAGGACCTAGCCTGCAGGCCTGAGCTGCTGTGGGCCCCACGCCGAGTGGGGATGACGTGCAGACCGCAGCCAGGCCCTGACACCTCGAGAGAGATGGGCTTGGCAGGCTGCACCCTGAAGGCCACGCAGGGTGCCCGGGGGGCCACCACAGCATGCCCACACCCACCCCCACCAGGCACCCCACAGCAGGCCCCCCACCCACTCCCCCGCCCCACACACCCCGTAGGGCCTCCTCCTGTAGACCCAACCCTCCCCCACCCCGGACCGGCCGCCTGACAGAGCCCGGGCACTGCATGGCCTCGAGTCACAGGACACTCTGCACCGGCCTCCCCCAGAGGCTTGACCCAAACCTCCCACTTTCCTGTGGGGACCAAAGCTATGTCCAGCAGCCAGGGCCATGCTCTGTACAGGGCGAGTGGCAGAGGCTGTGGGAGGCCTGGCCAGACCCCAGGGCCCCTGGAGGGGTGGAGGGAAAGCCCCACTCCAGGGGGCCACAGCCAGCACCAGCCCCGGCCCCAGAGCTGACCAGCTGCTGGGCCTTCCTTGGTGGGCCCTCCTCCAGACCAGAGGAGGATGGCCAGAGCCGCTCCCTGTAAGGCAGCCAGGTCTCCACAGCCAGGACGGCAGCTCCTCCTCGCTGGGCCAACTACCCCCCAGCTCTAGCAATGCTGCCTAAGGGGCCTGCTGCTTTCCTTGAAGGACTCCCATGCCCTCCCCATCCCACCCCGTCCACCTGCATCTGAAGGCTACCCCTCCGTCTCGGTTCCAGGCCCAGCCCACCACCACTGCCCTCTTCTCAAAGGAGGCCACTAGCAGCTCGGCCCAGGCCTGCAGCTGCGGTGGTCATTTTCACAAAGCAGCAGCTGGAAGGCTCCCCCTGGGTCCCCTGGCCTCTGCTTCCTGCTCCTGCTCTGGGGCCCCAGGCTCCTCAACCACTGGCCCCGTCTCCCGAAAGCCTGCGTCACCCCGGCCCCCCAGACTGCGGCTGGGGCCCTCTGCCCTCTGTCATCACAGAAGCCAAGCTACCCGCCCAAGTCCTGTCCCCCTCGAATCGGCACCTTCTGTCCAAAGACCCCACCCCAGTCCTCCTGCCCCTGCCCGTCTCACAGCCCAGGGCTGTCCCCTTCAGCCCACCCTCCCTTCAGCTGCCAAGGTGACCTTCAAACACCCATCACAGTTCTGCTTCCACTTAGGATGTAGAAGATTGTAGGTCAGCCACTCATGTGGTAACAAAAGGTCAATGCCAAATAAACCATAAAAATCATGTTTATTTAAAGTCTCAAACGAGCTGGGGACTCAGTGTCCAACTGGCCCAAATTCCTAGGTCAGAAGAGGCTGCTGGCAGTTATCCTCATCCTCAACACAGGTGGACAGAGGCCTGGACATCCGTGAGACGAGAGGGACGTGAAGGAACCAGCCAGGGTTTAGTTCCCACACAGGCTGGCCCAGGATGTGGGTACAGGCAAGCCCCCGAAAAATCCCCTGGGCCCACTGACCCTCCACCCAGGGATTCTGCTGCAAGCAGCCCCTGAGAGCAGGTGGGGCCACAGCCGGAGAGGCCCAGGCTCAGAGCCATTCCCACCAGGAGGAGGAGCCTCACCCCACTCCCACGCCGGGAGCCAGTAGCCAAGGAACCCGCCACCCAGCCCAACTCAACTCCTGGTGAAAACACAGCTCCTTAACCTCCCTGCCCGACAGAGGAGAGTGTGCGCTCACTCCTCGGAAAGTATACACGCGTCATCGACTTCACGCTCACTTTATGTCTGTGCACCATGTCCGGCGTGCAATCAAAATACCCTTGGCGTGCAAAGCAGCAGAAAACCTTCACCTGTAGTCAGAATGAAAACAGCAAATAGAGCTAGACCATGGGTGACCCCGATCTCAGAGCTGAAAACAATTGCGATTGTGCTCTCGGCTTAAGCTCTGTGAGTGGCTTCTGTTGCCTTGAGAAAAGCGTCCTGCCCGGCGGTTTCATGGGCTCTTCCCAAAGCGTTGCCCGCTGGCACGTCCTGACCCAGCAGAGACGGGTGACGGGGCGTGACCTTGCTCTCCTGCAGTTCTTCTCAATGTGGCTTCTCCAACCCAAACTCTTTCCCGCCTTCTCATCCCATGTGTCTGAGAAGACCTCCCTGACCTCCATAGCTGGGCCATGGGGCATCCAGGGGGTCCTGTCATCGCATTTAGCCACCTCACCGACCCCCAGACCACTCACCCCTGCATTCCATGTGTCTAGAACAGGTTCCTTCAGGTTCTCCATGGCAAAGGGCTGCTGCCTTTGAAAAGTTTCCCAACGAATCATGGATCCATACCTTTGTAGAACACAATATGACCTCATTAGCAGAAAACTGAGGCAGACAGAGACCGAGACGCACCGCTCTTCCACCACTAGATTCCACAGAGGGCGAGCAGCTTCCACGCTTACTTCCTGTGCCGTGACCAGTGGCTCCTGGACGGCAGCCCTGCAGACCCCACCTCCCGCAGCTCTGGTCAGGCTCAAGATGGACCCCCAGGGAATGAGTGCTCACGGAAAGAGGGACTAGGAAGTGCGGGCCGGGTGATGGGTCCCAGGACTTAGCACTTCCTCCCTGCCCCGGGCCCTCCCACTGGACTGAAGCACGGCTCCACACGAGGGTTCTGAGCTGGCCAGCCCATCCTGCCCCGGCCCCAGGTCCAGCAGGACTGACTTCTGATGCACAGACTCGGCCCTGGCTTAAAGCCTCTAGTTCCCAGCCTCGGCCTGCCCTGGCCTCCTGTGCGGCCCCTCGCCAGCTCCCCACTGCAGGACGCAAGGCTCCCGTCCACTCTCCCGACTCAGAGCCCTCATGACGCCGTTCCTCCTGCTGGAACACCAGCCCGGTCTCACCTTTCACCCTCACACAGAAGCTGCTCCTGCGAGCGGCTGACACTGCAGCCTGCAGGGTGGGACCTGAGGATCCACGTCGGCATCGGGGCCGCCTACCCGCCGCCTGCACTCATGCTGGCATGAAGGCCGGCTTCAGGCCGTCTACCCCACCGTGCTGGGTGCCCCATCCAGCTCTGTGCCTAGTCAGGCCCTGTGGCCCCTCTGTGCCCCGTCCGTGCCCTGCAGGGAGAAGGTGGTTCACATGGGGCCCCAGTGCCAGTGGTGCCGTGTGGGGGCCTGTGGCCGTGCCCCTCGGGCAGACCCCTCATGGTCAGCAGCCTGCCGTGTGCTGGGGTGGGTGTGGCCGAGGCCTCAGCAGCGCCCGCTCCCCCGCAGGCCTGGCCACCTGGCCGCCCTGGAGCCAGGACGAGAGCAGCGACGACAGCGCGGATGTGGAGGAGGCCAGCCCCCTCTGGCTCACCTTCCTGGCCCTCTTCCTCGTCACTGTGGTCTACGGCGGCTTCGTCACCTTCATCAAGGCAGGTGGCCCAGGCAGGTGGGGCCCTACGTCCAGGGCCAGGGCCCCTAGGGTGGGCCAGGGTTTCTGAGGGAGCCGCTCCCTCAGCCCTGGAGTAGGACAGGTGCTAGGACCCACTTCCCAGGGCCATGGGGAGGTGGGGCCCCCAGCTCGGCTGGCCAGGGGCCCTGGGCCTGGGGGCCCTGGCCCCTTCCTGACCCGTGGGCTCTTGCTGCAGGTGAAGTAGCCCCGGAGAGCAGACGCTGGCTCCACGTGGAAGGACCTGGCCTCCACGCTGCCTGCTGCTCCCGGAGGGCAGAGGAGCCCACGCTGGACCCCACCCTGCGCACAGAGGCCTTGCGGCCCCACACTCAGTCCACCACAGAGCCCAGCCCCCAGCCCAAGAGGAGGGCATCATGGTGCAGAGGGGAGGCCCCCAGCTGGCCCTGCAGCCCCAGAGCCAGTGGTCTCGGCTGCAGCCCCTCCACCTCCCCGCCCACCATCTGCCACATAAAGAGCCTTGGTCCTCCCTCCTGCCTCCCATTTCTGTGGCCCAGCCCTCAGACCTTCCAGGTGAGAGCACCCAGGAGGCCAAGGGCAAACAGCTGAGCAGGTCCACACACACAGGAGAGGCGGGCAGGGTCGGGCACACAGCAGGAGGCTGCCTCGGGAGGAAGATGCCGAGCCTGCTGCACTGAAGGGACTGGGCACTCCAGCTGCGTGTGCCCACACCTGCGCACACGAGTGCGCACACATGCAGCCCTCACACGTGTGCACCTACAGGTGGGGCCACACCCTGCACACAAGCACACCCACGGGTGTGCAGACACAGACAAATGCGAGGCACACGCCTGTGGGCACACATGCGAAGGTCTGCACGCACATGGGTTCACACTCAGAGACATGAAAGCACATGTGCCCACGCACCACTCAGGTGTGCGTGTGCACGCACACACACAGGAGATGGCCCTAAGTGGTGGGAGTGGGAGAGGCTGGGCACACAGAGTCCCCATCAGACGGGGAGGAGGCACCCCTCATGCCCCTCACGGAGGGCAGAGTGTGGAGGAAAGCGCTGCCTGAAGGCTTGGAGAAGACGCTGGCACTGGCCAGCTCCTGGTCATTCCTGGCCCTCCTGCCGCTGTCCAGAGTTCCTGCGGCAGGCAGGTGTGACCCTGGGCCCAGGCAGGGAGGCCGGTGCTGGCCTCGGGCAGGCCCTGTCTGGCCCCCCCTCTCAAACCAGGAGGAGGGCATCCTGTCTCTGGCCAGCCCCAGTGCTGGACACGGTGTCACTCCTCTTGGCGGCTCCAGACTCTACACCATTCATTCCCCTGCTCACGGGCTGGTTCCCCTGCTCACTGCTTGGTTCTGATTCTCCCTGCTCACGGGTCGGTTCCCCTGCTCACCGGTTGGTTCCCCTGCTCACGGGTCGGTTCCCCTGCTCACTGCTTGGTTCTGATTCTCCCTGCTCACGGGTCGGTTCCCCTGCTCACGGGTCGGTTCCCCTGCTCACGGGTCGGTTCCCCTGCTCACCGGTCGGCTCCCCTGCTCACGGGTCGGTTCCCCTGCTCACGGGTCGGTTCCCCTGGTTGGCTCCCCCTGGTCCTGGTCTTCCCCCTTGGCCCCCATCCAGCCCCCACACCTGGCACATGGCCGGCAGCACCTGCTCGCAGCTCCTGCTCGTCTCTCATCCTGGACATGGACCTTACTCCGTGTGTCAGGCCGGGAGGTCAGCAATGCATCTCACTCCCAATGCACCCAGCACCACAGTTCTAGAGAGCAGGCCGACCCGCCCTAAGGACACCAGTCCTGATCCTGCAGCCTCCAAGTCAGGGCTGAGCTTGGCTTCTGAGACAGGAGAGGGGCCTGGACCTTGGCCTGGAGCCATCACCAGGCCCTCACAGGAGGAGGCGGGGGGCTGGCAGAGCAGAAGGCCTGAGAGGCGAACGCAGGACACAAGTCTGCCGACTCTGAGGATGCAAGAGGGGCCGTGAGCTGGGTTGCAGCTCTGATAGGCGAAAGGACCAATGCAGAACCTCCCTGGGGTCTCTGGAGGGCAGGCAGCCATTACCATGCTCACCAAGGCCCAGCGAGGCTGTTTCAGACTCGTCCCCTCACTGTGTAGGGAACAAATGTTTGCAGTGATTTGCTGCAGCCACAAAAATAAAGACACCAACTGTCTCTCCAGATCAGCCCTTCCCACCCAAGGCCATTAATTGCTCCAGGCAAGGCCGCGTGTCCTCCCGGCCAAGGCCCCCTGTCCTCCCAGGGCTCAGGTGCAAACCCTGGGAACTGATTCCCTTCCTCGTGGCGGCCCATTGCAGGGGAGCCGCAGACCTTGCCCTCTGCCTGTAACCTCCACCAGGAAGCCGCACTTGCCGCCATGGCAGACCTGCTGCCCTGATGGGGGCAGTCGCCATGCCTGTGGGTCCTTGGGGGCTTCCTCGGGTCAACCACCCACCCACTGCCCTGTGCCCTCTGCAGCCCTCTCCTTCCGGCAGTGAGCAGCCCTGTCTCAAGATCTCAGATGAGGCCTCAGCTGGTCCACAGCCAGAAAGTGCCTCACAATTATCAGAAGCTCATCTGCAGGTCCTGGGCTCCTTGTGGTACCCCCTCCCTGCCCCAGCCTCCTGTCCCGCTGCCCCTGCCTGCTCCCTTCCATGCTGAGCTTTTTGCTCCCACCCTTCCTGCACATTCTACGGGTCACACACTCGTCACACCAGCAGGTCATCTCTTTATCCCAGAAAGCGAACCCCAAGAGCACAGGGTCTCCCGATACTCCGTGTGAGCAGAGACCATGTGTGGCAGATGCCAGCAGGTACGCATGGAGAGACGGAGACCAAGGGCCACCATGTCCCTGCCCGACCAGAGTGTCCCCATAGTGACGGCCCTCCTCAGACCGCCCCCTCGCCCACTCTTCCCATCTCAGTGAGTGACCACCTGCCAAGTGGGCCCCAAAGGACACCTCGAAGTTGTCTCCAAAGCTGGGCTGAAGCTGCTCCCCAGCCCACAGCCAGCAGGGTCTTTCCAACCCTACATTCGTCGGGCAACCCCTGCTCAAACCCCACCGTGGGTTCCTGTTACATCAGAAATGGGATAGGGCTTCCCTGGTGGCCCTGCAGTTAAGAATCGGCCTTGCTTCAAAGGGAACATGGGCTCAACCCCTAGTCAGGGAACCAATACGCCATGCAGCAACTGATCCCACAGCACAAACAGAAAGTCCATGGGCTTCAGCGAAGACCCGAGGCAGCAAAATAAAAAATAATAATACAAGAAAATGAAATCTAAATTTTCACATCTGGAGCCCCACACTGGCCACGCACCCTGCTCACAGCCATCCACGCCTGGTGCCGACTTCCCACATGTGTCCCCACCTCTGGGGGCCCTAGGGGCTGCCTGCCCCAGCCTGGACAGTGGGACTGGCAGTTCTAGCGCCTGCAGCCACTGAGGCCTGTGTGAAGGGAGGAAGCAACGTCTGGCCAGAGGGCTGAGGGTCTCAGAGCCTCCAAGGAAGACTCGCTCGTGGGCCCCAAGTGGCCGCTCCCCAGGAGCCCCTGTGCAGCCTCATGCCACCCCCCGCGGTCCCCAGGCCCACGCTCCTGGCCCCACCCTTCCAGGAGCTCAAGCCCTGGAACCCCACCTGCAGGCCCTGGGAGGCCGGGAGGGCTGTGGGGCCCCAAGGCCCACAGATGTGACCCCCTGAGCCTGCGGGCACCAGTCTGAGCCAAGAGGTCTGGACTTGAGCTCTTTTTTGTCCAATAAACACTTTCACAGAATGCCTCAAAGCACAGCGTGAAGTGAGCTTTCACCCACAACCTCCCCACACCCCTCCTAGCGCCAAGCTCCCCTAACCACAGGAAAGCGCACCAGCCGCTTGCCAGCAGACTTCCCCTTTCATCTGCCCGGAGGCCTATCTGAATGAGGCAGGTGCCCCAGGGCCTCCGCTTGGCCAGCATTTCCCTTCCCAGCACTACCACGGCCCCAGGCTCCACTCCGCCGTGAGCAATGGGGCCATTACCCTCTCACTCTGCAGCCCGCCTGCCTGCACACCCTCCTCCAGGGCCACGAACGTCTGTTTCCAGCTGAGGCAGCAAACAGCAGCCATCCGCCCTCCCTCACCTAAATCAAGGCCTGACAAGCCTGGTCCCAGGGTGTGGGAACCACTTCTCAGCCACCTGCACAGGGTTCAACTGCCCTCCCATCCCTTGGTGTTTGAGGGGAACAGTCTCAGCCAGTCCTGCTCCCCAAGGCTTATGGACTGAGGCCTCCCCAGACCTGGACGTGAGCCCACCTACACACTCCAGCCAGGGCCCACGTCCGTTCCTGGCCCACGGCCAGACCCATGTTGCTGAGTTTATTCTGGATGACTTGTGGTGGGACAAGACCTCGAAAGAGAGCCTGGAGATGGAAGAGCAAAGAATCGGGACCCCTGCTCTCACCATCAGGACAAAAGCAAGGTCAGGACCAGCAGCATCAATGCAAATCAAAACTCAGACCAAAGGAAATGATGGGAGACTATTTACGTTCTGCTGGGGTAAACAGGCGTTTTCTCAAAATGACACCACGGCCAGGAACTTTAAAAATAACATTGATAGATCTGCTGACAGAGAGAGAAAAATTTAATCTATAAAGAGAAACTCACAGTAAGCAAAGTTAAATGCTATGAGAGACAGAGTGGCTGAAGTGTGTGACCTGAAAAAGTCTGTATCAGTCAGGGTTCTTCAGAGAATAAATATCTGAGACAAACAGGTGAGTGTCCACATGTACATTGATATAAAGATATAAGGGAGAGAGATTTTAAGCAACTAGCTGCCCAGAGACCAAGGGAAGAGGTGGTGCTACAGTTTGAGTCCAAAGCTATAATTCCTTCTTCCTTGGGGAACCAACTGATTAGATGAGGCCCACCCATGTGGAACAATCTGTTTTATTCAACATCTACTGATTTAAATTTTAAGCACATTTTTCAAACACCTTCATCCTTTCAATTAGTGTTCGATCAAATATGTGGGTCCTGTGAACTAGCCAAGTTAATCCATAAAATTAACCATCACACAGTCCAACTAAATAAACATTGAAATAAAACGAATGGGAGAAACTTCAAGTAAAAGTTTTCAATAGAAGGTAGAGAAGGGGAGACCATTTCCAGTGGGTTGTAAACAGCAAATAACCAGTAAAACACATGAACTGTCAAAATTCACAAATAACCAAAGAAAATTGGCTTTCAACAATGAACCACCCATGCGAATGGCAGCTATTCATGTAGACCTACTGCGTGCCACACAGGTGTTAAGATGAAAACACACGCGGTGTGACCACATGTGGCGCCGCTGCCTGACAGGCTACAAATGACACCGTTAGGAATCAGCCAGCACCTACGAAGGGCATGGGGCCAGGCAAGGACGGGCACCCCAGTGCCTGGCACAGTCTTAGCAGAGGCACGCTGTGTGCAGGTCTGGGTGGCACATCCGGGCACAAGGAGCAGAAGGAGAAAAGGTCCGAGGAAGACACATCTTTCAAGTACAAGGGGCGGTGGGAAGGCCAGCAGGGCCAGCTGAAGAGAAAGGAGCCCGCGGAGGAGGGGTCAGAGCAGCCAGGCCACATGGGGCAACACCAGCACTTTCGAGCATTAGACTTTGTTCTGGGGTGACCGGAAGCCCCTGGAGGCATCTGGGTGGGGTGGGGTTTTCCAAACTATCACTGGAAAGCAGGCTGTGCAAGAGGGACGGTGGAAGTTCAGGAGCCCTCAGGATCTGTGCAGAGGTCCTGACAGAAATGTAGGAGGAGGTGGGGGATGCGGAGGGAAGAGAAGCCCTCAGATCAGGAGTGAGCCTAGAGGTTGAGCCACGGGTCTGCAGAGAGAGGACTGCTCCCATTGGGCCTCCTGCCTCACAGCATGAATGCAGTGCCATTTGCTGAGTGCCAGGAAATAGATGGGGAAACAGTGGAAACAGTGTCAGACTATTTTGGGGGGCTCCAAAATCACTGTAGATGGTGACTGCAGCCATGAAATTAAAAGACACTTACTCCTTGGAAGAAAAGCTATGACCAACCTAGATAGCATGTTGAAAAGCAGAGACATTACTTTGCCAACAAATTTTCGTCTAGTCAAGGCTATGGTTTTCCCAGCAGTCATGTATGGATGTGAGATTTGGACCGCGAAGAAAGCTGAGCGCTGAAGAATTGATGCTTTGAACTGTGGTGTTGGAGAAGACTCTTGAGAGTCCCTTGGACTGCAAGGAGATCCAACCAGTCCATTCTGAAGGAGATCAGCCCTGGGATTTCTTTGGAGGGTTTGATGCTGAAGCTGAAACTCCAGTACTTTGGCCACCTTATGCGAAGAGCTGACTCATTGGAAAAGATCCTGATGCTGGGAGGGATCGGGGGCAGGAGGAGAAAGGGACGACAGAGGATGAGATGGCTGGATGGCATCACCAACTCGATGGACATGAGTTTGGGTAAACTCTGGGAGTTGGTGATGGACAGGGAGGCCTGGCGTGCTGCGATTCATGGGGTCACAAATAGTCGGACATGACTGAATGACTGAACTGAACTGAACTGAACTGAGGGTCAAAAATTCTCCTTTCAGCAATGTGGGTGTGAGCTGCCTATCAGAGATCCAGGAAGGGATGCTGGGTGGGAGGTTGTGGGAGCCAGGACTTTGGGGCTCAAGATGAAGTCAGAGGTGGAGGAGCTGGGCTGGGGCCCTTAGTTCACAACAGAGTCAACACAAAGAGCTGCCTGGAGGTCACGGGGAGCAGGGGCAGGGACGGAGTGGAGCCTGCAGGGTGAGGCAGCAGCCTGAGAGGGAGGGTAACAAGGCAGAGCCCCACCCTGTCCCTGCTGCTGATGGGTCTGGTCAGAGGGCAGGGGAGTGCAGTGGGCTCCCAAGTGCAGTCTCTATAGCAAGGTGGCCAGGATGCGGCTGGACTAGGTGGGCTCAAGACCTGAGAGCAAGGTCTGCCGACACAGCCTAGCCATCCCGCTCTCACCAAACACAGAGCTGGCCTGTAAAGCTCAACATCTGCTGGGCACAGATAAACTGCTGAATACCAAGGCCATGGTGCCAAGTCCTCTGATAGCACTGCAAATGAGGAAGACGTCTCAGACAAGGGGGTAAAAAAAATACCCCTACATGACTCAAGGGTTAAGTCAAGAGCAAAATAAATCACTTAGGAAATTGATATTGGTAAAAACTAAGAAGTCTGGCCACACCGAGTTTTAGGATGTAGATCCAGAGAATCTTTCAAGCATTGCTTCTGGGAAGTCAAATTGGGAAAGTCAGTTTGGAAGAAAGCTTACCATTGACTTCAAATGTTGCATGTTTTGAGTGAACCCTTGTTTCACTCCAGGAAAGACATGCAATGTATAGTTGGGCCAGATAGGGCTCTTTTAGGAGTCCTGGACCACTGGGAGCAACACGGAGTAGAGAGTGTGAAGAGCTAGACTGCACAACTGTGGGAGAAGCTAGGAGATAAAAGATCTGCAAGCCCACTGTAGAGTCGTGGAACTCACCAACCAAAGGCCCTGAAGGCAGTTGATGACAAGGTCTGAGGAGGGCTCTTGCCTCTAAAACGGGCAGAGAGTCTGAAGGTGCCACACTTCATCAGGGCAGGCAGTTGGAAAGGAAATCTGTCTAACGTAACCATTTGGAACTCTGGAGTCTACTGAAGGCTTCAACTTCCAGATGAAGACTTGGTGGCACACTGTGATGAATTTTGGTCAGGTGCAGAAGCTAACCAGTCCCCAGCTGCAGCCACATGGCGGGCAGCTGGACATGGGTTCCTGGAATAACTTGCACATAGCTTACAGGGGCCAGGAACTGGGCAAAAAGGATGCAGTCTTCCAAATATCAGAGATCTATGCTGCAGTTGCTACTTCCGATCGCAGTGTGTGTGTGTACTCAGTCCTGGCCAACTCTTTGCAACCCCATGGGCTGTAGCCCATCAGGCATCTCTGTGCATGGGATTTCCCAGGCAAGACTACTGGAGCGGGTTGCCATTTCCTCCTCCAGGGGGTCTTCCAACCCAGGGATCAAGCCTGTGTCTCCTGCCCTGCAGGCGGGTTCTTTACTGCTGAGCCACTGGGGAAGCGTAGAGGTGCTTATAAAGAGGACGGTGGCCTCCGTTGTTTTACCTTCCCCCCAACGCTGTAAGTCCCTCACCCCCGGCTGAGGTGGCGTAAGGGGCTGGAGCCCTCTTTTCCCCAACCCTTACCTTTATTCTTCCTGTTTCCCTTTCGGGAACCATCAAAGACTAAGACATTCAAAGGCAACAATGTATTTAGGGAAAATTACAAAGTGGACATGCATGTCCACGAATAGCACAGGCTCAGAAAACACCTGAGAAGATGGTAACTCACACTGCAGGACAGTCATTGGCACAGAGGCAGCCTACAATAATAAAAAAGAAAAAAACCCAAAACAATAAACCAAAACACTAACAAACAAATTTCAAACCCTGGAGTGGTAACAAAGGGATCTGATTTCCAGAGTCACCACATTATTATTTTCAATTGCCAACCTTTCAACCAAAAAATTACAAAGCATACCAATAAACAGGAAACTACGGCAACTCAAAGGAAAAAATTAATCAACATAAAATGTTTCTGAAAAAGATTTGATGGCAAGTCTATTAGATAAAGTCTTTAAAATGGCCATCTTAAAGATTCTCAAAGACCTAAATGAATATGTGAAGAAAGTCAAGAAAATGATGTCTAAGCAAAATGAAAATGTCGACAAGGAGCTGGAAAAACCAAAAAGACTCTGAAGAAGAGATGTGGAGAACGGCTGAAATGAAAGGCTCAAGACAGATTCGAGCAATGATTCTCTGAGAAAAAAGAATCGTTGAGCTAGATGATAGGATAATGGAATTACCAATTTCTGGATGAGGAACAGAAAGAACAAGATTGAAGAAAAGCAAACAGAGGCTAAGAGACAGGAGGCGCCAGGCGGAGACGCCGAGTGGACCACCACACACCATGGTAGTCCCAGAAGAAGACAGAGAGAGTATTTGAACAAAAGGACTGAAAACTTCTGAAACTTGATGGAAGACATGAATATAAATATCCAGGCAGCTCAATAAGCTCCGAGTTAAATGACCTCAGAGACTCATACCAAGACACATTATAATCAAATTTCAAAAATCAAAGGTAAACACAGAATCTTGAAGGCAGTAAGACAGAAAGAAACTTATCACATATAAGGGCTTCTCATAAGGTTGTAAACATATTTCTCATCAAAAACATTGGAGGCCAAAAGGCAGTCAGCTAACATATGTGAAGTGCTCAAAGAAAAAGCCAGGCAGCCAAGAATTCTGTATCTAGCAAAACTGTCCCTGTATAGTGAGTAAGAAGTTAACACATTCTCTGATAAAAACTGAGTGAGCTGATGACCATTTAACCTGTCTGGAAAAGTGTCCAAGGGAGTCCTGCAGAGCACAGTGGAAGAACACTGCACAGTACTAGAAGCTGTAGGAGGAAGTAAACATCCTGGAAAAGGTAAACACATGGGCGAGCGCAAAAATTTGTGTTTTTATAACCGGAGTTTGTAACTCCACATAGTAGTAGCAGTGTTAGTGCTCAGCCATGTCTGACTCTTCGCAATCCCACAGACTGCAGCCCACCAGGCTCCTCTGCCCATGGGATTCTCCAGGCAAGAATACTGGAGTGGATTACCATTCCCTCTCCAGAGGATCTTCCTGACCCAGGGATCAAACCCCGGTCTCCTGCACTGCAGGCAGATTCTTTACTGTTTAGGCTACAGGGAAGAATGTAACTCCACATACTGTTTTCTATTTAATACATGATTTAGGACTAGTAAATTTTAATTAGTCTAAAAACTAATATTACTGAGACTTTGACTTATAATTCCACGTGCTCTTTATCATATAATTTAAAAGAGTCATGGTTCCTAAGCTAATACAATATCACATATCAATTAGACCTCAATAAAGCAGGGAAAAGAGAGACTAATACATTTAAAAGAATTCTTACATTGTGTGTTGAAATATACAATGTGCAAAGATGCGATTTTGTGACATCGACAATCAACTGAGGGGAAGAAGAGTTTGCATGTTATCGAGGTGGTTGTTGTTCATTGCTGTTGTTCACCATTGTTGTTCAGTCCCTCAGTGTGTCCGACTCTTTCAGACCCCGTGGGCTGCAGCACACCGCTCTTCCCTGTGTTGCACTGTCTCCCGGAATTTGCCCAAACCCATGTCCATCGAGTCGCTGATGCCATCCAACCATCTCATCCTGTCACCCCCTTCTCCTCCTGCCCTCAATCTTTCCCAGCATCAAGGACTTTTCCAATGAGCCAGCTCTGCACATTAGGTGGCCAAAGTATTGGAGCTTCAGCTTCAGCATCAGTCCTTCCAATGAATATTCAGGACTGATTTCCTTTAGGATTGACTGATTTGATCTCCTTGCTGTCCAAGGGACTATTAAGAGTCTTCTCCAGCACCACTGTTCAAAAGCATCGATTCTTCAATGCTTAGCCTTCTTTATGGTCTCACATCTGTACATGAATATTATGGAAAAACCATAGCTTTGAATATACAAAACTTGTTGGCAAGGTGATGTCTCTGCTTTTTAATATGCTGTATAGGTTGGTCATAGCTTTTCTTCCAAGGTGCAAGCATCTTTTAATTTCATTGCTGCAGTCATGATTTAGAGTGATTTTGGAGCCCAAGAAAATAAAGTCTGCCACTGTTTCTATTTTTTCCCTGTCAATTTGCCAGGAAGTGATGGGACTGGATGCCATGATCTTGGATTTTGGAATGTTGAGTTTGGGGCCACTTTTTTCACTCTCCTCTTTAACTTCATCAAGAGACTGTTTAGTTTCTCCACCCTTTCTGCCATTAGGGTGGTGTCATCTGCATATCTGAGGCTATTGATATTTCTCCTGGCAATCTTCATTCCAGCTTGTGCTTCATCCAGTCTGGCATTTTGAATGATGTACTCTGCATGAAAGTTAAATATTCAAGGTGACAATATACAGCTTTGAAGTAATCTTTTCCCAGTTTGGAACCAGTCTGTTATTCCATGTTTGATTATAACTGTTGCTTCTTGACCTGTATGCAGACCTTTCAGAAGGCAGGTATGGTGGTCTGGTATTTCCATCTCTTAAGAATTTTCCACAGTTTGTTGTGACCCACAGAGTCAAAGGCTTTAGCATTATCAATGAAGCAGAAGCAGATGTTTCTCTGGAATTCTCTTGCTTTTTCTATGATCTAGTTGATGTTGGCAATTTGATCTCTGGTTCGTCTCCTTTTCTAAATCCAACTTGGGAGGAGGTCCTAAAATGGTGGAGGAATAGAATGTGGAGACCACTTTCTCGCCCACAAATTCATCAAAAGAACATTTAAACGCTGAGTAAATTCCACAAAACAACTTCTGAATGCCAGCAGAGGACATCAGGCACCCAGAAAAGCAGCCCATTGTCTTCAAAAGGAGGATACTTCATTGCACTCCAGAGAGAAGAAATCCAGCTCCACCCAAAAGAACACCAACACAAGCTTCCCTAACCAGGAAAGCTTGACAAGCCACCAGTACAACCCCACCCACAGCGAGGAAACCCCACAATAAAGAGAACTCCACAAACTGCCAGAATACAGAAAGGCCACCCCAAACACAGCAATGTAAACAAGATGAAGAGACAGAGGAATACCCAGCAGGTAAAGGAACAGGATAAATGCCCACCAAAGCAAACAAAAGAGGAAGAGATAGGGAATCTACCTGAGAAAGAATTCCGAATAATGATAGTGAAAATGATCCAAAATCTTGAAATCAAAATGGAATCACAGATAAATAGCCTGGAGACAAGGATTGAGAATATGCAAGAAAGGTTTAACAAGGACCTAGAAGAAATAAGAAAGAGTCAATATATGATGAATAATGCATAAGTGAGATCAGAAACACTCTGGAGGCAACAAATAGTAGAATAATGGAGGCAGAAGATAGGATTAGTGAAGTAGAAGATAGAATGGTAGAAATAAATGAATCAGAGAGGAAAAAAGAAAAATGAATTAAAAGAAATGAGGACAATCGCAGAGACCTCCAGGACAACGTTAAACGCCCCAATCATAGGAGTCTCAGAAGAAGAAGACAAAAAGAAAGACCGTCAGAGAATACTTGAGGAGATAATAGTTGAAAACTTCCCTAAAATGGGGAAGGAAATAATCACCCAAGTCCAAGAAACCCAGAGAGTCCCAAACAGGATAAACCCAAGGTGAAACACCCCAAGACACATATTAATCAAATTAACAAAGATCAAACACAAAGAACAAATATTAAAAGCAGCAAGAGAAAGACAACAAATAACACACAAGGGGATTCCCATAAGGATAACAGCTGATCTTTCAATAGAAAGTCTTCAGACCAGGAGGGAATGGCAAGACATACTTAACGTGATGAAAGAAAATACCCTACAGCCCAGATTACTGTACCCAGCAAGGATCTCATTCAAATATGAAGGAGAAATCAAAAGCTTTACAGACAAGCAAAAGCTGAGAGAATTCAGCACCACCAAAACAGCTCTCCAACAAATGCTAAAGGATATTCTCTAGACAGGAAACACGAAAAGGGTGTATAAACCCGAACCCAAAACAATAAAGTAAATGGTAACTGGATCATACTTATCAATAATTACCTTAAATGTAAATGGGTTGAATACCCCAACCAAAAGACAAAGACTGGCTGAATGGATACAAAAACAAGACCCCTATATATGCTGCCTACAAGAGACCCACCTCGAAACAAGGGACACATACAGACTGAAAGTGAAGGGCTGGAAAAAGATATTCCACACAAAAGGAGACCAAAAGGAAGCAGGAGTAGCAATACTCATATCAGATAAAGTAGACTTTAAAACAAAGGCTGTGAAAAGAGACAAAGAAAGACACAACATAATGATCAAAGGATCAATCTGAGAAGAAGATATAACAATTATAAATATATAGGTGCACCGCAATATGTAAGGCAAAAGGTAACAAGTATGAAAGGGGAAATTAACAATAACACAATAATAGTGGGAGACTTTAATACCCCCACTCACACCTATGGATAGATCAACTAAACAGAAAATTAACAAGGAAACACAAACTTTAAATGATACAATAGACCAGTTAGACCTAATTGCTATAGGACATTTCACCCCCAAAACAATGAATTTCCCCTTTTTCTCAAGCACACACAGAACCTTCTCCAGGATAGATCACATCCTGGGCCATAAATCTAGCCTTGGTAAATTCAAAAAACATTGAAATCATCCCAAGCATCTTTTCTGGCTACAATGCAGTAAGATTAAATCTCAATTACAAGAGAAAAACTATTTAAAATTCCGACATATGGAAGCTGAACAACACACTGCTGAATAACAAATCACAGAAGAAATCAAAAAAGAAATCAAAATATGCATAGAAACTAGAGAAAATGAAAACACAACAACCCAAAACCTATGGGACACCATGAAAGCAGTGCTAAGAGGAAGGTTCATAGCAATACAGGCATACCTCAAGAAACAAGAAAAAAGTCAAATAAATAACCTAACTCTACACCTAAAGCAACTAGAAAAGGAAGAAATGGAGAACCCCAGAGTTAGTAGAAGGAAAGGAATCTTAAAAATTAGGGCAGAAATAAATGCAAAAGAAACAAAAGAGACCATAGCAAAAATCAACAAAGCCAAAAGCTGGTTCTTTGAAAGGATAAATAAAATTGACAAACCATTAGCTAGACTCATCAAGAAACAAAGAGAGAAAAATCAAATCAATAAAATTAAAAAAGAAAACGGAGAGATCACAACAGACAACACAGAAATACAAAGGATCATAAGAGACTACTATCAGCAATTATATGCCATACAATGGACAACGTGGAAGAAATGGACAAATTCTTAGAAAAGTACAACTTTCCACAACTGAACCAGGAAGAAATAGAAAATCTTAACAGACCCATCACAAGCACGGAAATTGAAACTGTAACCAGAAATCTTCCAGCAAACAAACGCCAAGGTCCAGATGGCTTCATGGCTGAATTCTACCAAAAATTTAGAGAAGAGCTAACACCTATCCTACTCAAACTCTTCCAGAAAATTGCAGAGGAAGGTAAAGTTCCAAACTCATTCTATGAGGCCACCATCACCCTAATACCAAAACCTGACAAAGATACTACAAAAAAGGAAAACTATAGGCCAATATCACTGATGAACATAGATGCAAAATTCTAGCAATCAGAATCCAATAATACATTAAAAAGGTCATACACCATGACCAAGTGGGCTTTATCCCAGGGATGCAAGGATTCTTCAATATCCACAAATCAATCAATGTAATACACCACATTAATAAATTGAAAAATAAAAGCCATATGATTATCTCAATAGATTCAGAGAAAGCCTTTGACAAAATTCAACATCCATTTATGATTAAAACTCTCCAGAAAGCAGGAATAGAAGGAACATATCTCAACATAATAAAAGCTATATATGACAAACCCACAGCAAACATTATCCTCAATGGTGAAAAATTGAAAGCATTTCCCCTAAAGTCAGTAACAACACAAGGGTGCCCACTTTCACCACTATTATTCAACACAGTTCTGGAAGTTTTGGCCACAGCAATCAGAGCAGAAAAAGAAATAAAAGGAATCCAGATTAGACAGGAAGAAGTAAAACTTTCACTGTTTGCAGATGACATGATCCTCTACATAGAAAACCCTAAAGACTCCACCAGAAAATTACTAGAGCTAATCAATGAATATAGTAAAGTTACAGGATATAAAATCAACACACAGAAATCCTTTGCATTCCTATACACTAACAATGAGAAAACAGAAAGAGAAATTAAGGAAACAATTCCATTCACCATTGCAACAAAAAGAATAAAATACTGAGGAATATATCTACCTAAAGAAACAAAAGACCTATATATAGAAAACTATAAAACACTTGTGAAAGAAATCAAAGAGGACACTAATAGATGGAGAAATATACTGTGTTCATGGATCGAAAGAATCAATATAGTGAAAATGAGTATACCACCCAAAGCAAGCTATAGATTCAATGCAATCCCCATCAAACTACCAACGGTCTTTTTCACAGAGCTAGAACAAATAATTTCACAATTTGTATGGAAATACAAAAAACCTCGAATAGCCAAAGCAATCTTGAGAAAGAAGAATGGAACTGGAGGAATCAACCTGCCTGACTTCAGGCTCTACTACAAAGCCACAGTCATCAAGACAGTACGGTACTGGCACAAAGACAGAAATACAGATCACTGGAACAAAATAGAAAGCCCAGAGATAAATTCACACACCTATGGACATTTTATATTTGACAAAGGAGGTAAGAATATACAATGGAGAAAAGACAATCTCTTTAACAAGTGGTGCTGGAAAAACAGGTCGACCTCTTGTAAAAGAACAAAACTAGAACACTTTCTAACACCATACACAAAAATAGACTCAAAATGGATTAAAGATCTAAACACAAGACCAGAAACTATAAAACTCCTAAAGGAGAACATAGGCAAAACACTCTCCGACATAAACCACAGCAAGATCGTCCACGACCCACCTCCCAGAATATTGGAAATAAAAGCAAAAATAAACAAATGGGATCTAATTAAAATTAAAAGCGTCTGTACAACGAAGGAAACTATAAGCAAGGTGAAAAGACAGCCTTCTGAATGGGAGAAAATAACAGTAAATGAAGCAACTGACCAAGAATTAATCTCAAAAATATACAAGCAACTCCTGCAGCTCAATTTCAGAAAAATATACGACCCAATCAAAAAATGGGACAAAGAACTAAACAGACATTTCTCCAAAGAAGACATACGGATGGCTAACAAACACATGAAAAGATGCTCAACATCACTCATTATCAAAGCAATGCAAATCAAAACCTCAATGAGGTACCATTTCACGCCAGTCAGAATGGCTGCGATCCAAAAGTCTACAAGCAATAAATGCTAGAGAGAGTGTGGAGAAAAGGGAACCCTCATACACAGTTGGTGGGAATGCAAACTAGTACAGCCACTATGGAGAACAGTGTGGAGATTTCTTTAAAAACTGGAAATAGAACTGCAATATGACCCAGCAATCCCACTGCTGGGCATGCACAGTGAGGAAGCCAGAATTGAAAGAGACACGTGTACCCCAATGTTCATCACAGCACTATTTATAATAGCCAGGACATGGAAGCAACCTAGATGTCCATCGGCAGACGAATGGATAAGAAAGCTGTAGTACATATACACAATGGAGTGTTACTCAGCCATTAAAAAGAATACATTTGAATCAGTTCTAATGAGGTGGATGAAACTGGAGCCAATTATACACAGTGAAGTAAGCCAGAAAGAGAAACACCAAGACAGCATACTAATGCATATATATGGAATTTAGAAAGATGGTAACGATAACCCTGTATGCGAGACAGCAAAAGAGACACAGATGTATAGAACAGTCTTTTGGACTCTGTGGGAGAGGGAAAGGGTGGGATGATTTGGGAGAATGGCATTAAAACGTGTATAATATCATGTATGAAATGAATCGCCAGTCCAGGTTCGATGCAGAATACAGGATGCTTGGGGCTGGTGCACTGGGATGACCCAGAGGGATGGTATGGGGAGGGAGGTGGGAGGGGGGTTCAGGATGGGGAACATGTGTACACCCGTGGTGGATTCATGTTGATGTATGGCAAAACCAATACAATATGGTAAAGTAATTAGCCTCCAATTAAAATAAATAAATTTATATTTAAAAAATAAAATAAATCCAACTTGTACATTCTCAGTTCATATACTGTTGAAGACTAGCTAGAAAGTATTTGAGCATTACCTTGCTAGGATGTGAAATGAGTGCAGTTGTGAAGTAGTTTGAACATTCTTTAACATTTCCCTTCTTTATGATTGGAATGAAAATCAAACTTTTCCAGTCTTGTGGCCACTCTTGAGTTTTCCAAATTTGCTGGCATATTGAGTGCAGCACTTTCACAGTATCATCTTTTGGGATTTGAAATAGCTCAGCTGGACTGCCATCACCTCCACTAGCTTTGTTCCTAGTGATGCTTCCTAAGGCCCACTTGCCTTCACACTCCAGGATGTCTGGCTGTAGGAGAGTGATCACACCATTGTGATTATCCAGGTCATAAGGACCTCTTTTGTACAGTTCTTCTGTGTATTCTTGCCACTTCTTCTTAATATCTTCTGCTTCTGTTAGGTCCATACTATTTCTGTTCTTTATTGTGACCATCTTTGCATGAAATGTTCCCTTGGTATTTCTGGTTTTCTTGAATAGATTTCTAGTCTTTCCCATTCTATTGTTTTCCTCTATTTATTTGCATTGTTCACTTAAGAAGGATTTCTTAGGTCTCCTTGCTATTCTTTGGAACTCTGCATTCAGAGTTTCAGAGTTCCTTTGAGTTTTTGAGTGTCTCCTGAGAAGGCAGGGATCAGCAGTGGCCTGCCACTGGGACAGGAGCTCTGGTTGCAGCAGACCTGGGAGGCACAGCCACCATAAAGCCAATGAGCAGGCAACCCACAAACAAGAGAACAATCATACCAAAGACGTTCTTGAACTGTCGTAAAAGTTCCAGGAACAACAACGGATTTCCCAAACTGAGGATCAGGCAAAGGAACTGAGAACCCCAAAAGAATTCGAAGGCCAATGGATTTGATTATAGAACATCCGCAGGACTGGAGAAACAGACTCTTGAAGGGCAGAAACAGAGCCTTGTGAGCACCAGGACCCAGGAGAAAGAAGCAGTGACCCCACAAGAACCTGAGTCAGACTTGTCTATAAGTGTCCAGGAGTCTCCAGTGGAGGTGTGGGTCAACAGTGGCCTCTCACAAGGTCAAGGACACTGAATACAACAATCCAGGGAGCCACAGGGTGTGCTGGCAAAAAAACCTTTTGAAGGAGGTCGCCATTATCACCATTGCCCCTACCATAGTTGGGGCTCACGCCACACTACAGGAAGGGAAAACAGCCTCACCCACCAACGGAAAATTGGATTAAAGATTTACTGAGCACCATTCAGTCAGTTTGGCAACTCAGGCATGTCTGACTCTTTGCAACCCCAGGGACTGCAGCACTCCAGACTTTCCTGTCCATCATCAATCCCCAGAGCTTGCTCAGACTCATGTCCATTGAGTTGGTGATGCCATCCAAACATCTCATCCTCTGCCATGCCCTGCTCCTCTGGCCTTCAATCTTTCCCAGAATCAGGGTCTTTTCCAATGAGTCAGTTCTTCACATCAGGTAGCCAAAGTAATGGAGCTTCAACTTTAGCATCAGTCCTTCCAATGAATATTCAGGACTGATTTCCTTTAGGATGGACTGGTTGGATCTCCTTGCAGTCCAAGGGACTCTCAAGAGGCTTCTCCAACACCACAGTTCAAAAGCATCAATTCTTCAATGCTCAGCTTTCCTTATAGTCCAACTCACCTCCATACATGACTACTGGAGAAACCATGGCTTCGACTAGCAGGACCTTTGTGGGCAAAGTAATGTCTGCTTTTTAATATGCTGTAGAGGTTTGTCATAGCTTTTCTTCCAAGGAGCAAGTGTCTTTTAATTTTGTGGCTGCAGTCACCATCTGCAGTGATTTTGGAACCCAAGAAAATTAAGTCTGTCACTGTTTCCACTGTTTCCCCATCTATTTGCCATGAAGTGATGGGACTAGATGCCAGGAACTTAGTTTTCTAAATGTTGAGCTTTAAGCCAAATTTTTCACTCTCCACTTTCACTTTCATCAAGATGCTCTTTAGTTCCTTTTCTCTTTCTGCCATAAGGGTGGTGTCATCTACGTATCTGAGATTATTGATGTTTCTCCCGGCAGTCTTGATTCCACCTTGTCCTTCATCCAGCCCTGCATTTCACATGATGTACTCTGCATGTAGGTTAAATAAGTAGAGTGACAATATATAGCCTTGACATAGTCCTTTCCCAGTTGGAAGAAGAGCAAATTACTGAGCATGGCCCCACCCATCAGAGCAAGACCCAGATCCCCACAACCAGTCCTTCCCTTAAGGAAGCTTTCACAAGCCTCTTAGCCTTATCCACCAAAGGACAGGCAGAATGGAAACCACAAATACAGAAAACTAAACAGACTGATCCCTTGGATCACAGCCTTGTCTGACTCAATGAAACTATGAGTCATGCCATGTGGAGCCACCCAGGACAGAGGGGTCAGGGGTCATGGTGGAGAGCTCTGACAGAATGTGGTCCACTGGAGAAGGGAATGGCAAGCCACTTAGGCATTCTTGCCTTGAGAACCCCACGACCAGTGTGAAAAGGCAAAAAGATATGATAATGAAAGATGAACTCTCCAGGACAGTAGGTGCCCAATATGCTACTGGAGAAAAGTAGGTAAACAACTCCAGAAAGAATGAAGAGATTGAGCCAAAGCAAAAACAACACCCAGTAGTGGATGTGACTGTGATGGAAGTAAAGTCTGATGCTGTAAAAAACAATATCACATAGGAAACTGGATTGTTAGGTCCATGAATCAAGGTAAATTAGAAGTGGTCAAACAGGAGATGGCAAGACTGAACATCAACATTTTAGGAATTAGTGAACTAAAATAGACCAGAATGGGTGGATTAAATTCAGATGATCATTACATTCACTACTGTGGGCAAGAATCACCTAGAAGAAATGAAGTAGCCCTCATAGTCAACAAAGAGTCTGAAATGCAGTACTTGGGTGCGAGCTCAAAAATGACAGAATGATCTCTGTTTGTTTCCAAGGCAAACCATTCAATATCACGGTAATCCAAGTCTATGCCCCAACCACTAATCCTGAAGAAGCTGAAGTTGAATGGTTCCATGAACACACACAAGACCTGCTAGAACTAACACCAAAACAGACGTCCTTTTCATCACAGGAAACTGGAATGCAAGAGTGGATAGTCAAGAGGTGCCTGGAGTGATGGCACATTTGGCCTTGGAGTAAAATGAAGCAGGGAAAAGGCTGACAGAGTTTTGCCAAGAGAACACACTGGTCAAAGCGACTCTACACATGGACACTGCTGGATGTTCAATACCAAAATCAGATTGATTATAATCTTTGCAGCCAAAGATGGAAAAACTCTACACAGTCAGCAGAAACAAGATTGGGAGCTGACTCTGGCTCAGATCACAAACTCCTTATTGCTAAATTTGGACTTAAATGAAAGAAAGTAGGGAAAACCACTAGACCATTCAGATATGACCTAAATCAAATCCCTTATGATTATACAGTGGAGTGACAAATACATTCAAAGGATTAGATCTGATAGAGTGTGTGAAGAGCTATGGACGGAGGCTCATAACATTGTATAGGAGGTAGTGATCAAAACCATCCCCAAGAAGAAACACAAAAAGGCAAAACGGTTGTCTGAGGAGGCCTTACAAACAGCTGGGAAAACAAGAGAACTGAAAGGCAAAGGAAAAGAGGAAAGATATATCCATCTGAAAGCCGAGTTCCAAAGAATAGCAAGGTGGAATAAGAAAATATTCCTAACTGATCAATGCAAAGAAAACAAAGAATATGCAAAGAATAGCAAGGAGAGATAAGAAAGGTTTCCTAAGAGATCAATGCAAAGAAAACAATAAAATGGGAAAGACTAGAGATCTCTTCAAGAAAATTAGAGATACCAAGGGAGCATTTCATGCAAAGATGGGCTCAATAAATGACAGAAATGGTATGGACCTAACAGAAGCAGAAGATATTAAGAAGAGGTGGCAAGGATACATGGAAGAACTGTACAAAAAAGATCATGACCCAGATAACCACAATGGTGGTATCACTCTCCTAAACCAGACAACCTAGAGTGTGAAGTCAAGTGGGCCTTAGGAAGGATCACACAAACAAAGCTACTGGAGGTGATAGAATCCCAGCTGAACTAGTTCAAATCCTAAAATATGATGCTGTAAAAGTGCTGTGCTCAATATGCCAGCAAATTTGGAAGACTCAGCAGTGGCCACAGGACTGGAAAATGTCAGTTTTCATTCCAATCCCAAAGAAAGGCAATGCCAAAGAATATTCAAACTACCGCACAATTTCACTCATCTCACACGCTAGCAAAGTAATGTTCAAAATTCTCCATGCTAGGCTTCAACACTATGTGGACCAAGAAATTCCAGATATTTAAGCTGGATTTAGAAAAGGCAGAGGCACCAGAGATCAAGTTGCCAACATCCTTTGGATCATGGAAAAAGCAAGGGAATTCCAGAGAAACATCTACTTCTGCTCACTGACTATGCTAAAGCCTTTGTGTGGATCACAACAAACTGTGGAAAATTCTTCAAGAGATGGAAACAGACCACCTGTCTTCTGAGAAGTCTGTATACAGGTCAAGAAGCAACAGTTATAATCAGACATGGAACAACAGACTGGTTCCAAACTGGGAAAAGATTACATCACAGCTGTATATTATCACCTTGAATATTTAATTTTTATGCAGAGTACAGCATTCAAAATGCCAGATTGGATGAAGCACAAGCTGGAATGAAGATTGCCAGGAGAAATATCAATAACCTCAAATATGCAGATGACACCACCCTTATGGCAGAAAGAGAAAAGGAACTAAACAGCCTCTTGAAGAAAGTGAAAAAGGAGAGTGAAAAAGCTGGCTTAAACCTCAACATTCAGAAAATGAAGACCGTAGCATCATTCATGGCAAATAGACAGGGATACACTGAAACCATGGCAGATTATATTTTCTTGGGCTCCAAAATCACCGCAGATGGTGATTGCAGCCATGAAATTAAAAGACGCTTGCTACTCGGAAGAAAATCTATGACCAACCTAGACAACATAATAAAAAGCAGAGACATTATTTTACCAACAAAAGTCCATAGAGTCAAAGCTATGGTTTTTCCAGTAGTCATGGATGGATGTGAGAGTTGGACAATAAGGAAAGCTGAGCATGAAAGAATTGATGCTTTTGAACTGTGGTGTTGGAGAAGCCTCTTGAGTCCCTTGGACTGCAAGGAAATCCAACCAGTCCATCCTAAAGGAAATCAGTCCTGAATATTCACTGGAAGGGCTGAAGCTGAAGCTGAAGCTGAAGCTCCAATACTGTAGCCACCTGATGTGAAGAACTGACTCACTGGAAAAGACCCTGATGCTGGGAAAGACTGAAGGCAGCAGGAGAAGGGGATGACAGAAGATGAGATGGTTGGATGGCATCGCCAGTTCGATGGACATGAGTCTGAACAAGCTCTGGGAGTTGGTGGTGGACAGGGATGCTTGGGGTGTTGCAGTCCATGGGGTTGCAAAGAGTCAGACATGACTGAGCAGCTGAACTTAATTGCATTCAGAAGAGTATATATTTCCTTTTCTCCTTGCCTTTCACTTCTCTTCTTTTTTAAGCTATATGTAAGACTTCCTCAACAACCATTTTGCCTTTTTGCATTTCTTTCTCTTGGGGATGGTTTTGATCACTGCCTCTTGTACAATGTTATGAACCTCCGTTCATAGTTCTTTAGGCTTCCTGTCTATCTGATCTAATCCCTTGAATCTGTTTGTTATTTCCATTGTATAACCATAAAGGATTTGATTTAGGTTCAGTCCAGTTCAGTCACTCAGTCGTGTCCGACTCTTTGCGACCCCCTGAATCGCAGCACTCCAGGCCTCCCTGTCCATCACCAACTCCCGGAGTTCACTCAGACTCACGTCCATCGAGTCAGAGATGCCATCCAGCCATCTCATCCTGGGTCGTCCCCTTCTCCTCCTGCCCCCAATCCCTCCCAGCATCAGAGTATTTTCCAATGAGTAAACTGTTCGCATCAGGTGGCCAAAGTACTGGAGTTTCAGCTTTAGCATCATTCCTTCCAAAGAAACCCCAGCTGATATAAATCGTTAGAGTGTTATTACTTAAAATACTAACTGCAGTCTCCTTGAGAGCCACAAAGAACATAGCCCTAGGACATTAGCAAAAGTAAATGAGAAAGAGACTTGAATGCTCTACTACAAAAAGTCTAAACACAAAAGAGCATGGTGATGAAAGAAATGAAGCTGAAGGAAGAGCTGTAAGGCACACAGAAAACCAACAGCAGATTGACACAAGTAAGTCTCTCCTTGTCGGCAATTACTTTACATGTAAACGATTAAACTCTCCAACCAAAAGACGCAAAATTGCAGAAAAGATAAAAGACACATTCCAATTATGTGCTATTTTTTAAATAAGAGACTACTTTAGAGTAAAAGACACAAATATATTAAAAGCGTAAAGATGGGAAAAGATACTCTATGCAAAAGAGAGCAGAGGTAGCTGAACTTATATCAGATAAAATAAACTTTAAATTTGGAAAGTTTACAAAAGACGAAGAACATTGTATAATAATACAAGATTCAATGCAGGAAGAATATGGAACAATATAAACTTCGACACACTTTGTGACAGAAGCAAAACACATGAAAGGAAACCTGACAGAACTGGAAGGTGAACGGACGCGTCTACAGCTAGAGACTCCAACACTCCACACTGGACGTGGACATGCGCTCTAGTAAGCTCTGGGAGTTGGTGACAGACAGGGATGGACAGGGATAATGGACAATATTGCCAGGAGATAAGTAAAGAAACAGGATTTTATCAACTTGACTAACTTGATTTAACAGATCCTCAAAACACTCCACCCAACGAGAGCACACACATTCTTCTCTAGCACGTGAGGGACCTTTTCCAAGATAGACCATATGTTAGGCTACAAATTAAAGCTCAATAGATTTTTTTAAATAGATTTCATACAAAATATCTTCTTTGATCTCAAATGGGTGAAGTTAGACATCAATAACAAGGCTAAAGCTGGAGAACAGTGTGGAGATTCCTTAAAAACTGGAAATAGAACTTCCATATGACCCAGCAATCCCACTGCTTGGCATACACCTCAAGGAAACCAGAATTGAAAGAGACACATGTACCCCAATGTTCATTACAGCACTGTTTACAATAGCTAGGACATGGAAACAGCTTAGATGTCCATTGGCAGATGAATGGATAAGAAGTTGTGGTACATATACACAATGGAATATTACTCAGCTATAAAAAGGAACACGTTTGAGTCAGTTCTAATGAGGTGGATGAACCTGGAGTTATACAGAGTGAAATAAGTCAGGAAGAGAAAGACAAATACTGTATATTAACTCATTTATATGGAATTTAGGAAGATAGTGCTGATGACCCTACATGAAGAGCAGCAAAGGAAACACAGATGTAAAGAACAGACTTTTGGACTCAGCAGGAGAAGGTGAGGGTGAGACGATTGGAGACAGTAGCATCGAAACGTGCACATTGCCATGCAGATGACCAGTGCAAGTCCAATACATAAATCAGGGCACACAAAGCCAGGGCTCTGGGACAACCCAGAGGGTAAGGTGGGTAGGGAGATGGAAGTGCGTTCAGGATAAGAGGAACACATACCAGTTCAGTTCAGTCACTCAGTCGTGTCCAACTCTTTGTGACCCCATAGACTGCAGCACACCAGGCTTCCCTGTCCATCACCAACTCCCAGAGCTTACTAAAGCTCATGTCCATTGAGTCGGTGATGCCACCCAACCATCTCATCCTCTGCTGTGCCCTTCTCCTCCCACCTCTAATCTTTCCCAGAATCAGGGTCTTTTAAAATGAGTCCTTTCTCCGCATCAGGTGGCCAAAGTATGAGAGCTTCAGCTTCAGCATCAGCCTTTCCGATGAATATTCAGGACTGATTTCCTTTAGGATGGACTGGTTGGTTCTCTTTGCAGTCCAAGGGACTCTCAAGAGTCTTCTCCAACATCACAGTTCAAAAGCATCAATTCTTTGGTGCTCAGCTTTCTTTATAGTCCAACTCTCACATCCATCCATGACTACTGGAAAAACCATAGCCTTGACTAGACAGATCTTTGTTGACAAAGTAATGTCTCTGCTTTTTAATATGCTGTCTAAGTTGCTCATAACTTTCCTTCCAAGGACCAAGTGTCTTTTAATTTCATGGCTACAATCACCATCTGCAGTGATTTTGAAGCCCCCAAAAATACAGTCAGCCACTGTTTCCACTGTTTCCCCATCTATTTGCCATGAAGTGATGGGACTGGATGCCATGGTCTTAGTTTTCTGAATGTTGAGTTTTAAGCCAATTTTTTACTCTCTTCTTTCATTTTCATCAAGAGACTCTTTACTTCTTCTTCACTTTCTGCCATAAGGGTGGTGTCATCTGCATATCTGAGGTTATTGATATTTCTCCTGGCAATCTTGATTCCAGCTTGTGCTTCTTCCAGCCTAGCGTTTCTCATGATGTACTCTGCATATAAGTTACATAAGCAGGGTGACAATATACAGCCTTGATGTACTCCTTTTCCTATTTGGAACAAGTCTGTTGTTCCACGTCCAGTTTTAACTGTTGCTTCCTGACCTGCATATAGGTTTATCAAGAGGCAGGTCAGGTGGTCTGGTATTCCCATCTCTTTCAGAATTTTCCACAGTTTGTTGTTATCCACACAGTCAAAGGCTTTGGCAAAGTCAATAAAGCAGAAATAGATGTTTTTCTGGAACTCTCCTGCTTTTTCCGTGATCCAGTGGATGTTGGCAATTTTATCTGGTTCCTCTGCCTTTTCTAAAACCAGCATGAACATCTGGAAGTTCACGGTTCATGTATCACTGAAGCCTGGCTTGGAGAATTTTGAGCATTACCTTAATAGTGTGTGAAATGAGTGCAATTGTGCGGTAGTTTGAGCATTCTTTGGCATTGCCTTTCTTTGGGATTGGAATGAAAACCGACCTTTTCCAGTCCTGTGGCCACTGCTGAGTTTTCCAAATTTGCTGGCATATTGAATGCAGAACTTTCATAGCATCATCTTTTAGGATTTGAAATAGCTCAACTGGAATTCCATCACCTCCACTAGCTTTGTTCATCGTGATGCTTCCTAAGGCCCACTTGACTTCACATTCCAAGATGTCTGGCTCTAGATTTGTGATCACATCATCATGATTATCTGGGTCATGAAGATCTTTTTTGTAGAGTTCTTCTGTGTATTCTTGCCACCTCTTCTTAATATCTTCTGCTTCTGTTAGGTCCGTACCATTTCTGTCCTTTATTGAGCCCATCTTTGCATGAAATGTTCCCTTGGTATCTCTAATTTTCTTGAAGAGATCTCTAGTCTTTCCCAGCCTATTGTTTTCCTTTATTTCTTTGCATTGACCACTGAGGAAGGCTTTCTTATCTTTCCTTGCTATTCTTTGGAACTCTACATTCAAATGGGTATATCTTTCCTTTTCTCCTTTGCTTTTCACTTCTCTTCTTTTCACAGCTATTTGTAAGGCCTCCCCAGACAGCCATTTTGCTTTTCTACATTTCTTTTTCTTGGGGTTGGTCTTGATCCCTGTCTCCTGTACAATGTCACAAACCTCCATCCATAGTTCATCAAGCACTCTGTCTATCAGATCTGTCCCTTAAATACACCAACGAATGGGATAACCTAGATGAAATGGGGAAATTCCTAGAAACACAAAACCTATCAAAACTACATTATGGAGAAACAGAGTAGCCCCATGAGCAGTAAGAACCTGAGTCAGTGGAATCCCGTGAGATCCCAATAGACATGATGGCTCCCTGGTGAACTCCACCAAACATTTAAAGAGGAACTAATGCCAACCCTCAAAATTTTGCAAAGTATTGAAGAGGAGGGAGCCTTCCTCAGTCATTCCATGAGGCAGCATAACCCTGATACTAAATCCAGACAAACACATACAAGAAAACCATAGACAAATATCCGTTATGACCATCGATGCAAAAATCTGCAACTAAATACAAAGAAACAAAATTCATTAGCGTATTAAAACAATTGTACACCCTGACCAAGTGGGGCTTAATCCTCAGAGTCCAAGGACATTTTTAACAAACAAAGATTGGTCAGTGTAATGCTTCTCTCTTGCTCAGTCGTGTCCGACTCTTTCACAGACGGCAGCATGCCAGGCTCCCCTGTCCTTCACCATCTCCTGGAGCTTGCTCAAGCTCATGTCCATCGAGCCAGTGATGCTATCCCATTCTCTGTCATCCACTTCTCCTCCTGCCCTCAATCTTTCCCAGCATCAGGGTCTTCTCCAGTGAGATACAGGAAGCACAGAGAGTCCCAAGCAAGATGGGCCCAAAGAGATTTCACACCAAGATGCATCATAACTGGATTGCCAGGGACGTCCCCGGTGGGGGGAGGCCCCAGATGCAGAGGGCCCAGGTTAGACCCTAGGTCAGGGAGCAAGATCCCCAATGCCACAACTCAGAGTTCAAGCGCTGTGAGTAAAAGATCACGCTTGCCACAAGCAGTCCAAGAAAATGAAAACAATAACGTGAAAAGATACATGGAGCCCAGTGTTCATAGCAGCACTGTTCACAGCAGGCAACGTGTGGAAGCAACCTAAGTGTCTATCAGACACTGTCAGTGTCTATCTGTTCACAACAGCAGAGGGATGGGTAAGGAAGCTGAGGTGCACACAACGGAACATCACTCAGTCGTAAAAGAAGAGCGTGATTTTGCCACAGGGAGCAACATGCACAGGTCATGCTAAGTGAAATAAGTCATGGAGAAAAACAAATACTGTATGTTATCAGTTCACATGTGTAGTCTAAAAGTTAGAGCAGATGAATGAATATAACAAAACAGAAACAGACTCACAGATACAGAAAGCAGCGAGGAGAGAAGTAGAGGGGAGGCACGCTAGGAGCACGGGGCGAGGAGGCACAAGCCACCGTGTGCAAAGCAAGCAAGCTACAGGGGTGTAGCGCACAGCACAGAAAATAGGGCCGGCATTTTACAGTAGCTGTCAACGGAGCATAGTGTGTGAGAACACTGAGCCGCTCTGTTTATACCTGCACTAACACAGTATTGTAAACTAGCTAGAGTTTAATTTAAATATATGTATTCCTGGGCTTCCCTGGTGGCTCAGCTGGTAAAGAATCCTCCTGCAATGCAGGAGACCTGGGTTTGATCCCTGGGTTGGGAAGATCCCCTGGAGAAGGGAACAGCTATCCACTCCAGTATTCTGGCCTGGAGAATTCCATGGACTGTATGGTCCATGGGACCTTAAAGAGTCAGACACAACTGAGCGGCTTTCACTTCACTTCACAGGTATATTTAATATATATATATATATATATGCAAATTTAATATCAAAATAAGAGACCATCTTATCAGTCCACCTACATTCTTGGGATCGATCCATTCTTTGTGGGGCACTCGTGGTCTGTGCACACATGACTCCAAGACTTTGGGCCATCAGGCTACAAAAATGAACATGATTTATGCCCTAAAACATGAGGTCATGGGATGATAGCCCAGAATGCTCTTGCAATCTGCAAACTACTTACCTAAAGCGGCTTTGCTGCCCACGACGCTTCCTTCTGCACATCAGGCAAAGGCTGTTCCATGTTTGTGCCCAAGGCCATCGAAGCTGCTGTCCATGGAGCTCCCTTGGTCCAGCCAACTGTTTCAGCTGCTGTCCATGGTTCTGCTTTTGTTTTCCTGCACAACATAATGCTATTTTTAAACAAACAGACTTTGTTCTTTTTAAATAGTTTTAGGTAAACAGATACATTGAACAAGAGGTATACTCCAATTCCACCTGCAGGTACGCACAGTTTCAGCTACTATTAATATCTTGAATCAGTGTTCTTCATTTGTTATAACTAAATAAATGCTTTCAAACTGTGGTGCTGGAGAAGATTCTTGAGCATTCCTTGGACTGCAAGATCAAACCAGTCAATCCTAAAGGAAATCAATCCAAATATTCATTAAAAGGACTGATGCTGAAGCTCCAATACTTTGGCCACCTGATGCAAAGAGTTGACTTAATGGAAAATATGCTGATGCTGGGAAAGATTGAGAGCAGGAGAAAGGGATGAGAGGATGAGATGAATCAATGGACATGGTTTGTGCAAACTCCGGGAGCTGGTGACGGACGGGGAGGCCTGGTTCGCTGCATCCACGGGGTCACAAAGAGTCAGACACAGCTGAGCTACTGAACAGCAACAACAGTTTCTTACAGCAATTAAACCAAAATCAATATGTCACTTAACTAAATCCATAGTCAATGTTACGGTGCTACAATTGTTACCTTACGGGTAGAATTCTTTGAGTTTTGGCAAATGCACGATGCCGTTTGCACCCAGAAGTCTGCAGGCTGCTGTCCATGGAGTGGCCTGGGTCAGGTATGCCGTCTAGCCTGCTGCTCATGTGGCCACCACTCCAGCATCACACAATATAACCTTACTGCCCTCATGACCCCTACTTCACCCACGCATTTCTCACCCCTCCCTTGCAAGACCCTGGCAACCGCTGATCTGTAGTCTGTCCCTATAGATGTGTCTTTGAGTTTGAATCACAGAGCATGTGGCCTTCTCTAGCAATAGGCATGTAAGATTCCTCTATGTGTTTTTGTGGCTTGACAGCTTATTTATTTTTTATTAACTTCTTTTGTGACAGTGTCATCTGTATATAACTGATATATAAAATACCTGCCTGTGTTTAATGCCTACATGACTTTGGACATGTGCACACACCTGTGAAACCATCACTGCAATCAAAGTATAGACTCATCCATCACCTCTGAAAGTCTGCCCTTGGGCTCACTGTTTAGGAGGCATGTGTGTTTGAAATAGACTTAACATGAGATTGTCTCTCTGACAAACGTTGAGGCACACAGTGCAGTTATTAACTGCAGGCACTGTGTCACATGGAGGATCCTGGAATTCAACTCATTCTGCGTAACTGGAGCTACACCCATTGAAACAAAGGAATCAAAGGGTGTCACGACAGGAATCGGTGCGACACGGGGCTCCCCGGCAGGCAAGCGGCTGAGACTCTGCGTTTCCAGTGTAGGGGTGAGGATTCACTTCCTTGCAAGGAAACTAATTCTATGTGCTGCTCCATGAGGCCAACAAAGCCAGCGGGACTAAGATAGGAAGATAGGAAAAAGAAGAACAAAGTAACTGCAAGACAGAAGGAAAGCTACCATAGTGTGTGCAATGACGAGAGGCTCGATTCACCAAAAGCAGCTTGTCTCTCATTGCACAACCCTATCGCAGTGTCCTGATGCCGTACAAGTGATTAGTCCACTCACCTACTGAGGAAAGGGAAGAGAGACTGAAGAGCCTCTTGATGAAAGTGAAAGAGGAGAGTGAAAAAGTTGGCTTAAAGCTCAACATTCAGAAAACTGAGATCATGGCATCCGGTCCCATCACTTCATGGGAAATAGGTGGGGAAACAGTGTCAGATTTTATTTTGGGGGCTCCAAAATCACTGCAGATGGTGACTGCAGTCATGAAATTAAAAGACGCTTACTCCTTGGAAGGAAAGTTATGACCAACCTAGACAGCATATTGAAAAGCAGAGACATTACTTTACCAACAAAGGTCTGTGTAGTCAAGGCTATGGCTGCCATTCATGGGGTCACAAAGGGTCGGACACGACTGAGAGACTGAACTAAACTGAACTGAACTGAGGAATATCCTGGTTGCTTTCAAGTCTGGGAAAATATGAATAAGGTATCCATAAACACTTAGCACCTCTAAGCATCTGTGTGCAGGTTCTAAGGAGGACATGAGTTTCAGCTCATTTGGATAAATATCTTGGAGTGCAGCTGCTGAGCAGTACGGCGAGGCCATATTTAGATTGTTAAGAAATTGCCAGACTATCTTCCAAACTGGCTGCTTTGCTTTGCATCCAAGAGTGGATGAGCGCTCCTGCTGCTCTGCACCCTCACCGGCACGTGGAAACGTCAGGTTCCCGTCCTTTGCTCCCAGACTCTCACCATCGGAAGTTGTGCAGCGGCGGCTGGATCTGTGTCTGCGCACTGCGTTCAGCCATGTGCTTAGTCATTGTGGTCTAAGCCGCATCTCTGATGGCAGGTGAGGTGGAGCCTCCTGTCACGTGGCACTCCCGTCAGGCGTGTCTGTAAGTCTTCTTTGGGGAGAGGTCTGCACAGGTCTGCTCATCTGTAAGCCGGGGTGTTTGTGTCTCTGTTGTGGGGTTTTAACCATGCTCTGCCCGTTTTGGAATTAAGCCCTTTGTAAACCATGAGTTTTGCATGTCTGCCCCTTGGTGGCCCATCTTTTCATTCTCCTGACCATGTCTTTCACAGGCAGATATGTTTCTTTTTTTAATATAATGTATTTATTTTAATTGGAGGCTAATTACTTTACAATATTGTTTTGGTTTTGTCATACATTGACATGAGTCCCCCACGGGTGTACATGTGTTCCCCATCCTGAATCCCCTCCCACCTCCCTCCCCATCCCATCCCTTTGGGTCATCCCAGTGCCCCAGCCCCGAGCACCCTGTCTCATGCATCACACCTGGACTGGCGATTCGTTTCACATATGATCATATACATGTTTCAGTGCCATTCTCCCCAGACACATTGCAATTCAATCAAGTTCAGCTAATGAATTTTTGTTTTTCACTAAGTGGGCATTTGGTATTGGGTCTAAAACTCACTGCCAAACCACAGTCCCCGGTATTCTGCTGTCTGCTATGCAATCTCTAGCGCATAGAACGACAGGTAGCTTCGTGTTTTGCACGTGGGTCAGCGAGTTGACCCTGTGGCGGGGTCAGGCTCACATTCGGTGCGGGCGGGTGGTGCTGCTTCAGCGCTGTTTGTTTGGAAAGACCACCCCTTGCGCATCCAGCTTCCCCAGAGGCTCAGCAGCAAAGAACGCACGTACAACGCAGTGAGCACAGGAGATGTTGACATCCACACGAAAGAGCGGAACTAAGTCACTCTGGGACGTGCAAGATCTCCAAAACTTACCCCAGACACCCTCTCTCAGGAAGCTAAAGCAGACAGCCCTCAGAGCAGAACCCTCCTCACAGGCTCCCCGGGGTCTGCAGTCCAGGCGTCCACACACAATGCCCGATGCACTGAGAGGCCAAGCAAACTAAAGGGACGGAGTTTGGAACAGAGAGAGGCTCATTGCAGGGCCATGTGGGCGGGGAAGGAGGCTCACGTCCTAAGGAGCCGTGAACTCCCCGTTTCGGCAGCAGAGGGGAGGTGATGCAGGGGACGGATCAGTTGCGCACGGTCCTCTGATCCATGGGTGAGCGGCAATGTGGAGGTGTCACGGGGGTGGACGCTGCCGGCCTGGGCCCCAGGAGCCTGCGACTCTGTGCTCATGACCGTCGTGATCATCAGGCTTACCTGGTGTTCGTGCTCATGCCACTGTGAGGCAAAAGTCATTTCTGAGCTGCAAGCAATTAGAAAAGCAAGCATAGGAAAACTCTCCACTGACCATCTCCCACCAGGAAGGACAGGGTGACTCCTCAGAGCACAGCAGGGCTTTGTCAACCAGAGGCCGCTAGACGGTGTGCAGGGCAAGCCTGACTCGCGTGTCCCCCCCGCCCCGCCCCCCACCTGCCTTCCTGAGTGCCCTGCTCCAGGAGATCGCAGTCCCCCCCCCCGTCTTGTCACTTGCCTAGAGCCCAGGCCCTTGGTCAAGGTCTGTGGAAGCCCAGTGCCACCATGCTGTGGGATTCAACATGAGTGCCGTGTGTGTGCGTGTCTCATGTATGTGCTCACGTGTGCACGTCTGTGCAAGTGTGTGTGCATGCACGCGTGCGAGCATGTTCCTAACCTTCTGGCTGTTCTCCCAGTCGATCTGTCCTGTCGAGTCACAGGGCCCAACCAGGGAACCCCATGTAGGTGGGGCTGTTCCCACCCCACAAGAGCAAGCCCCTCCCCAGACCTGAAGGCCACTAGCAGCCTGTGGAAGGAGGCGGCTTCAGCCTCCCCACATTTCCCTACAGCTGGTGCCTCCAACAAGCGGACCCACCATAGTCCAGGAGGAGGGGTCAGCGACGGCCTGAGGAGGGCAGTGGGCAGGTGGGGGAGGCAAGGAGGAGCCCAGAACCCGCTGCCCCTGCCCCGGGGAGATGCTGGGGTCTGGCCGGGAGCTGACCCCAGAGGCAACCACGGGCGGCCTGGGGGGATCTCCTGAGCAGACCACGGCAGGCGTCAGCTCAGGAAGACGGCCCACTCCTGCCTCAGGGGCCAACGCTGAAGGGGGCGGCCACCCCTCCCTGAGCCCCTTGAGGGCTTTTAGAGCCTTCTGTTTTGTGGAGTCAGACGGACAGGATTCCACGTGTTGCTTCCAGGTGACCCTAAGGGTGGCATGTGAGGGGACCTGCAGGCCGTCCATAAGGCCAGGACAGGCTGAGGCTGAGGCTGCTCTGGTGTCCAAGGATGGAGAGGGCGGCCTGGAAATCGAGTCAAGAGGGACCACGTCACTGGTATAGTTGCCAGGGAGATGGGGGTTCAGAAGGGAAAATACATGTTCTGTACACCTGGAGGTCACACCTGGGGGGGGTCACATCCAGGGACACACGGGGGTCACTCAGAGAGGGAAACACATTTTTGTACACCTAGAGGTCACACCTGGAGGGTCACATCCAGGGTCACACCAGGGTCACAGCAGACAGCTGCTGGGGTTCAGATAAATATCTCAGTTAAAGAGGAGGTCTGCCTTCATGGGGTGCCTGGGAGTTTGGCTCCTGGCTGCGCTCACATACCAAAGCCCACGGACGCTCAGTCCCCTTGCACGGCATGGGGTGGCACCCCCGTGCGGCCCCGCAAGTCCCCCCGGGTCACTTGTGATGCCCAGTGCAATGCCACAGCTGTTAGGGTGCCAGCACACGGCCAGTTCAGGCCTCCTTCTTGGAACTTTCTGGATTTCGAATATGTGTTTAATCCACAGTTGGTTGTATGAGAGAATGCAGAGGGCCTGCTGTGCTTGCCTGATCAGCAGACAGCCTTCCGATGGGTCTCCATTCTTCATCGAGCAGCCCCCCACCCCCACCAGCTGCAGGGCAGGGTCTCATCAGCTGCAGGGCACGGTCTCAGCTTCCATGTGATGAGGACCCAGGGCCGGCCGGGGTACCACGGGGGCCACAGATGGGCAGGTCGCCCGGCCGTCACTTTACGTGTATGGATCCCGCTGAGCACCCCGGACTCCAACAAGTCATACAATGGTCGACAGGGGTCACTCCCAGAGGCAGAGGGCCAGATGCATGGGAGAGTCTGTGCTCAAGGGGCGGGGAGTGCGGCTGGAGGAACCGCTGGAGGCCTTCCACAGGGGCCTCACAAACATTCTCACTCACTACACTCTGGACCAGGATGTGCAGAGACATGAACTGACCGGAATCCCGGCCTGACACAAGCATGCACTCTGTCCGGGGATGCGGCCGCCAGCCGGGGACACCCAGCACCCCCACAGGAAGCAGCCCAGGACACAGCCCCCTCCCTGTGGGCCAGACCTGCAGGATGTCAGACCGCCATCTCTAGCAACAGCCCCGGAAGCCCTACCCCGCAGTGACATCCCCCCACGGCCCAGGCTCCATCAACACCGCACGGCTTCCTGGGCTTTGTCCTCGCTTCCCGCTGAGGACCAAGCAGAGAAAGCTGGACAGGACGTGGCCCAGCCTTCACACTGGGGTCCATATCTTGTCAGCCGTCCAGCTTCCCCAGCCCTGCATCCCCCATCAGGACCCCTGAGGGCCTCTTTTTCCTATAGAGAAGCTTTCCACGCACAGAAAATATTTTAACATACATGATTTAACATACGTGATTACATGCTAAAACTCTTCAGTTGTGTCAAACTCTTTGCAACACTGTGGACTGTAGCCCTCCAATTTCATCTGTCCGTGGGATTCTCCAGGCAAGAATACTGGCATGGGTTCCATGCCCTCCTCCAGGGGATCTTCCTGATCCAGGCCTCGAGCCTGTGTCTCTCACGCCTCCTGCACCAGCAGGCGGGTTGCTTACCTCTAGTGCCACCCGAGAAGCCCCAACCTGCTAGCGCACACATTGTCCACCGAGAATGCTACAGGCTCTCACAGGCACGTGATCTCGCTCCCACGCAGTTAGCAAGTCGCCCAAGTACACAGAGGCAAGCCACTGAACCACCACTCCTGTGAAGCCCAAGCCCCGGCCGCAGCAGCTCGGAAGAAGCAGCCTCTGCTTTTCCCCTTAAAACGTCCCCAGTGCTTCAGGAGACACAGATCTCATCACAGCAGCTCAGGGTCACAGTGACGAACAGCCCCAGCATATCCTGAGGCTTGATGCCAACAGGGACAGAGATGAAGCTGGCGGAGCAGCCTGGGCAGGGGAGGCAGTTGCCAGCAGACACGAAGGGAGATGGGGTGAGGGGCAGCCGCTGAGCAGCCTCGTGGGCAGGCAGGGTCCTGCTTGACCGCAGCCCGGACACTCGAGGAGGACCTCGCGTGATTGGTCACACAGCCGAGGATGCAGGCAGCCCTGGAGGGCATCCACACCACACACGAAGAAAGCCAGGCTTCCCCCGGAGACTCTGAGTGGGTGCTCCCACCCCCAGGGCCGAGCAGCTTCCGGACAGATGATCCGCAGCCTCCGTGGGGCCAGCTCACCTGCCGGCACCCCGCCTCCTCTTATTACGATTCCATCAGCCTTTGGTTTCCTGAGAGGCAGCAGTCCTCGCTGAAGGGCCTCGAGGGGCTTCTGTTTCCTGGGTTAAACCTGAATGTGCACAAGAATGAAAAGTCCTTCCAGAAACAGATCCTGAGGGAGGGGCAGGCACCGCGCTCTGTCCTGGGAGCAGCAGCCGTCGGGATCTGGGGAGGCGGGTGTGAGGCCCGGTACCCGGCAGCCACGGGGCAGACAGGAAGGAGGTACAGAAAAGAGGCTTCAGAGGGGTCGGGTCACGCAGGTGCCTTTACAGCAGGTTGAGTCAAGAATGAGCCAGGTTCCAGACATGGTGGGGACTCACAGCTGGGCTGAGGGACACCTGAAAGGCTGACTCCTCTGCTGTGACATCCCAACCAGGACCCAGCCGCCAGGAACACCTCAAAGCCTCTCTGCTCTCACCGTGAGGCGGCTTCTTCTCTAAGCAGACCTGGACTTCACCATGAGGCTCACAGTGTCGCAGCACTCAGCGAACGTCCGGCCTCACCAGCCCTCTCCAGTAAAAGGGTTTGTCTAGAAAGAATGCGGCCTCAAGACCTGCTGTGCACACTGTGCATTCGATAAAGCCCAGGCCTCGAGCACCCGCATCCCATTGTCAGCAGTCACCAGCCACAGCAGCTTGCCCCAGCTGCGAGGGGACAGAAATGTCCTGCAGGGATTCCCAAGAGGGACTGACCCTCCTCACCAAACTCACAGCAGCAGGGACCAGGAGGAGGAAACCAGCACCCTCCGTGCCCTGGGCCACGTGACAGTTTGTCTCCCCAGAAACCTGGGCGACAGGTGGGTGGACCCCACGGGCCTGACCCTCTAAGTCCAGACATTGTCAGGCCTTTTTCCAGACTCATCACTTGTGGTGAGCTGAGCAGGTTATGATATATGTGGTTCGTGAGCAATGCAGGCGCCTGTGACTACAGCTTGCAGGCCCAGTGACCGGAGGCCAGGACACTAACACAGATCAGACCCACATTCCGCAGCCCCTCGCCACAGTGCTGGCCAGGTGGGGGGCAGGTCTGCAGCAGCACAGCAGGCAGGCTGCCTACCAAGCATGGAGGAGTGGCACCCTGCCCCCCGCACACGGCACGTCTGGGGTGGGGGCTATGAGGCCTCCTGGAATTCCGGATCCCGGGCCTAACGCTGAAGCCATCAGACGGCACAGCAACACTGTCCAAGGCGGCCCAGGAGCCCAGTGGGCTGGGAGGCCCAGAGGGTTCAGGTGTGGGGCCCAGGCCCCAGGCTGCAGAGCAGCAACAGGCGTGATCCCTGCAGACGGTGAAGGCCCGTGACCCTGGGGTTCCCACCACTCCCCTGGGTCCCAGGGCCTCTCTCACCCACCTCCACACAGATACCCACACCAGGCACCTCAGCCGCATCTGGACTCCCCCAGGCCCTCTGAGGCAGAAACACCCAGAAGAAAAGGGAACTTCAGGAAGCAAGTCGTGCCACCAGGTTTCAATCCACTTCGCAAGTTTGCAGGACTGGGGGCAGGGAGTTCACACCTCTGGGGGCCAAGTCACAAGTGCTAGGGAGCAGGGCTGCAGACACCGCACACAGATCCCAGGAGCAGATGTGTCTGGGGCCAGAGCAGGGAAGGGGCCCGGAGCCCCGGGCTGCAGGGGAGCCCCCTCCACGGCCCCCACCATGGGTGAGTGGGGACCCTGAGGGTGAGCACACAGGGACAGGAATGAGAGCCCTGGAGGGAGATCGGCCTCGGGACCCCAGGAGGGGCTGGAGCAGCCGAGTGGGCCTGGGGGAGGCAGCTGCCCCTAGTCACGGTGCGGGACGAGGGCGGGGACGGAACCCGGGCAGGGGGCACCGCACCAAGAGCGCTGCTGCCCGGGGCTGGGGAGCTCGGGGGGGCTGTGGGCCGTCGAGGAGCAGGACGGGCTGCAGACGGGAGGGGGGGCTGCGCATGACCAGGGGCTCTGGAGGCCAGGGCTGGGTGGGCATGAGGACCAGCCAGGGTGGAAGGAGGGTCTGATCTGAGGAGCAGGGAAGGGAGAGGACCCCAGGGCAGCGACGGCTCCTGGACAGGCCGCTGGAGCCGGCGTGGGTCCCAGGGCAGGGCCACGTGCGGGAACTGTGGGTCCCGACTGGGCTGGGGCCGAGCGCAGCGGCAGAGCTGGGGGCAGGGCTGCAGGGCCGGCCAGGCTCCGTGTCCACAGCGGGCAGCGAAAGGCTGAGCCCACCGCCCCCCAGGACGCAGGGGGCTGACCAGAGCCCAGGGCCTGAAGACCAGCAGCAGGAGCTGGAGAGAGGCAGGTGACCCGAAAACTGGAGGCAGCAAGGGGCCAGAGGAGGGTGTGGGTGGAGGGACAGAGAAGAGCGGAGAGCAAGGACAGGACCTCCGCCAGGAGGGGCCCGGGTGGACAGAGCTCCGCCAGGGGAGGGCTGCCTGGAGGCCATGTGGGCACCTGGCAAGTCCAGGGACGAGAGCTGAGCCCAGGAAATAAAGGGGTGAGGAGTGGAGCTGGGCAGGGGTGAGGGCTCCCAGAGGGGCCAGAGGGGCAGGAGAGGCTGAGGGGGCAGCCCAGGGACAGGGGGCAGCAAGGTCACCAGTGAGCAGGGGCTGGGAGGGTAGGGGCTGCCCCTGGTGCTTTGGGGAGCAGGTACAGGTTATGAGGGTGACCAGGGGCTGGGAGGGCAGGGGAAGCCCTGGGGCTTTGGGGGAGCAGGTACAGCTTGTGTGTGAGCAGGGGTTAGGAGGGCAGGGGGCCCCTGGTGCTTAGGGGGAGCAGGTACAGCTTGAGAGGGTGAGCAGGGCCTGGGAGGACAGGGGGGCCCTGGTGCTTTGGGGGAGCAGGTACAGGTTATGAGGGTGAGCATGGGTTAGGAGGGCAGGGGGCCCCTGGGGCTTTGGGGGAGCAGGTACAGCTTGTGAGGGTGAGCAGGGCCTGGGAGGACAGGGGGAGCCCTGAGGATTTGGGGGGGTGGGTACAGCTTTTGGGGGTGAGCAGGGGCTGGGAGGGCAGGGAGAGCGCTGGGGCTTTGGGGGAGCAGGTACAGGTTATGAGGGTGAGCATGGGTTAGGAGGGCAGGGGACCTCTGGGGCTTTGGGGGAGCAGGTACAGGTTATGAGGGTGAGCAGGGGGCTAGTAGGACAGGGGGTGTCCCTGGTGTTTGGGGGAGCAGGTACAGCTTGTGAGAGTGAGCAGGGGCTGGGAGGACAGAGGGGCCCCTGGTGCTTAGGGGAGCAGGTACAGGTTATGAGGGTGAGCAGGGCCTGGGAGGGCACGGGGGCCCTGCTGCCTTGGGGTAGCAGGTACAGCTTATGGGGGTGAGCAGGCCTTGGAGGACTTTGTATGCCCCTGGTGCTTTGGGGGAGCAGGTACAGCTTGTGAGGGTGAGCAGGGCCTGGGAGGGCAGGGGCAGCCCTGAGGATTTGGGGGGGTGGGTACAGCTTTTGGGAGTGAGCAGAGCCTGGGAGGGCAGGGGGCCCCTGGTGCTTTGGGGGAGCAGGTACAGCTTGTGAGGGTGAGCAGGGGCTGGGAGGACCGGGCGGCCCCTGGTGCTTTAGGGGAGCAGGTACAGCTTATGGGTGAGCAGGCGCTGGGAGGACAGGGGGTGTCCCTGGTGTTTGGGGGAGCAGGTACAGCTTGTGAGGGTGGGCTGGGGCTGGGAGAACAAGGGGTGTCCCTGGTGTTTGGGGGAGCAGGTACAGCTTATGAGTGAGCAGGCCTTGGAGGACTTGGTGTGCCCCTGGTGCTTTGGGGGAGCAGGTACAGCTTGTGAGGGTGGGCTGAGGCTGGGAGAACAGGGGGTGTCCCTGGTGTTTGGGGGAGCAGGTACAGCTTAGGAGTGAGCAGGCCTTGGAGGACTTGTGGTGCCCCTGGGGATTTGGGGGAGCAGGTACAGCTTGTGAGCGTGAGCAGAGGGCTAATAGGACTGGGGAAGCCCCTGGGTTTTGGGGGAGCAGGTACAGGTTATGAGGGTGAGCAGGGGCTGGGAGGGCAGGGGGCACCTAAGAGCTTTCGCAGAGCACATAGAGCTTCTGAGGTGAGCAGGGGGCTGAACGGAGAGGGGCGACCCCAGAGCTTCGGGTGAGCAGGCATGGCTTGTGAAGGCGGGCAGGGGCCGGGGAGGACGGGGGAGCCCCCCAGAGCTTTGGGGGATCGGGTACAGCTGTAGGGGTGAGCAGGGGCCTGGGAGGACGGGGGAGCCCCCCAGAGCTTTGGGGGATCGGGTACAGCTGTAGGGGTGAGCAGGGGCCTGGGAGGACGGGAGAGCCCCCCAGAGCTTTGGGGGATCGGGTACAGCTGTAGGGGTGAGCAGGGGCCTGGGAGGACGGGAGAGCCCCCCAGAGCTTTGGGGGATCGGGTACAGCTGTAGGGGTGAGCAGGGGCCTGGGAGGACGGGAGAGCCCCCCAGAGCTTTGGGGGATCGGGTACAGCTGTAGGGGTGAGCAGGGGCCTGGGAGGACGGGAGAGCCCCCCAGAACTTTGGGGGACCGGGTACAGATGTAGGGGTGAGCAGGGGCCTGGGAGGACGGGGGAGCCCCCCAGAGCTTTGGGGGATCGGGTACAGCTGTAGGGGTGAGCAGGGGCCGGGGAGGACGGGGGAGCCCCCCAGAACTTTGGGGGACCGGGTACAGCTGTAGGGGTGAGCAGGGGCCTGGGAGGACGGGGGACGCCTGGCGCTCAGGGAGCAGGTAGGGCTTCTAGGGGTGAAAGGGGCAGGGAGGGCAGGGGACTCTCTGGGGCGTCGGAGGGGAGAAGGTGGCGACTGTGCAGGTGAACCGGGCTCTGGGAGCGAGCAGCTGGCCGGCTAGTGCTGAAGTCGGAGGCAGAGGGTCTGAGCTAAAGGGAGCCCTTTTGCTGCAGGGTCGGGGATAGCAAGGCCAAGTGCAGAGGAAAATGAAGGATGCTCTGGCCTGAAGTGGGAGGGCTTCCCGATGAGAGCAGGTGGCCTCCATTCATAGGCCCAGGGTTCCCATTGTGTTGCAGCCATCTCTGGGGACTCAGGGTGGATGGGGGTCGGCCAAGGCAAGGGGCAGCTGCCAAGACAGCGGACAAGGCTGGGACTACGTGAGGCTCTTCCTCGAGGTCTCAGACGGGCAGGGGCCCGGGGAGCTGACCAGGCTCTTCCTCGAGGTCTCAGATGAGGCTGCAGGCCCACGGAGCTGACCAGGCTCTAGGGACAGCCCGGTTAGATGGGCTGGGGCCCGTGGAGCCACCCGGTGCTGGAGGCGCAGGCAGGACCCAAGCAAGGCCCCCACAGTGCTGAGCGCGGGGTGCACCCAGGAAGATCAGGGCCTGGAGGGTCTGGTGAGGAGGAGCCGGGCAGCCAGGAGCGTGGAGCAGGGGCCGAGGGCCAATCAGGGGAACCAGGTGAGGTACAGGGCCAGAGACACACCTTTGGGAGCCTGGTTGGACCAGGGTTGGGAGGGGACAATCAAGGAGGAGAACTCAGAGACAGGGTCCAGGATCAGGGCTGGGACGTGAGCCCAGCACCCGTGCACAGAGCTGGCCCCAAAGTCACCGGCCTGCAGGGCTGAGGCCAGGCCGGACGGGGGCTGGGGGCAGAGCAGGATGAGGGGGACAGGCTCCTCCAGGCTGAGGGAGCAGGGGCCATGGGTCAGGCCAGGCTCCAACAGGAAGGAAGGGGCCCTGGGCTCTAATCCAGGAGGTCCAGACATCCCAGCTGCAGCACACAGAGCCGGGTGGCCACCATGCCGGGCAGTCGTCAGACCCTGGAAGCAGATGGTGGCTGGGCTCAGAGGTGCCCCAGGCCTGGGCACCTGAGGTCCTGCTGGACCCTGCATTCACCAGCCTCCTCTCTCACAGCCTCCACCACACCCCCGAAAGTCTACCCTCTGGCATCCAGCTGCGGGGACACGTCCAGCTCCACCGTGACCCTGGGCTGCCTGGTCTCCAGCTATATGCCCGAGCCGGTGACCGTGACCTGGAACTCGGGTGCCCTGACCAGCGGCGTGCGCACCTTCCCGGCCGTCCTGCAGTCCTCCGGGCTCTACTCTCTCAGCAGCATGGTGACCGTGCCGGCCAGCACCTCAGGAGCCCAGACCTTCATCTGCAACGTAGCCCACCCGGCCAGCAGCACCAAGGTGGACAAGCCTGTCACTGCAAGGCCTCGGGTCCCGAAGACAACGCCAGAGTCACCTATCCGTCCTGTAAGACCCACAACCCAGGGTATGTGAACCCCACACTCCCGCCTGCAGGGGCCTCACCCCAGGGGTGCTGTGAACCAGCCCCAGCATGTCAGGGGAGGCCCTGTCTGTCTCTCTCCTGAAGGTCTCGCAGGCTTGGGGAGGGAGTCGTCTGGAGTTTCCACAACGTTCAGGCTGCTGCAGGCTGGATGACACCTCGGCTCCTGGCCCCACAGAGGCAGGCCCTGGGCTCGGCTACTAAAACCTGTCCCTCCCCTAAGCCCAGCCCTTGGCTTCCTGCCCCTGGTAATCCCAGTCTGCTCTCTCTGCAGAGCCCAAAGATGAACAGAAACCCTGCCAGTGTCCCAAATGCCCAGGTAAGTCAGCTGGCGTCACCCACTGTCCGACAGTGGTGGACAGCGCTCATGGGCAGCCGGGTGGAGAACGCACACCCAAAGAAGGTTTCCCAAGTGCAGAACCCCCACCGTGCTTTCTCACCAGCCACAGAACCTCTGGGAGGACTGTCTGTCTTCATCTTCCCACCGAAACCCAAGGACACCCTTACAATCTCTGGAAAGCCCGAGGTCACGTGTGTGGTGGTGGACGTGGGCCAGGATGACCCCGAGGTGCAGTTCTCCTGGTTCGTGGACAACGCGGAGGTGCACACGGCCAGGACAACGCCGAGAGAGGAGCAGTTCAACAGCACCTTCCGCGTGGTCAGCGCCCTGCCCATCCAGCACCAAGACTGGCTGCGGGGAAAGGAGTTCAAGTGCAAGGTCCACAACGAAGGCCTCCCGGCCCCCATCGTGAGGACCATCTCCAGGACCAAAGGTGGGCCAGGTGGGCGGGCCCAGGAGGGTCCCGTGAGCCAATCAGAGTGACTGCTGTGCTAACAAGCTTGCCTGTCCCCACAGGGCAGGCCCGGGAGCCGCAGGTGTACGTCCTGGCCCCACCCCGGGAAGAGCTCAGCAAAAGCACGCTCAGCGTCACCTGCCTCATCACCGGTTTCTACCCAGAAGAGGTAGACGTGGAGTGGCAGAGAGATGGGCAGCCTGAGTCAGAGGACAAGTACCACACAACCCCGCCCCAGCTGGACGCCGACGGCTCGTACTTCCTGTACAGCAGGCTCAGGGTGAACAAGAGCAGCTGGCAGGAAGGAGAAACCTACACGTGTGCGGTGATGCATGAAGCTCTAAGGAATCACTACAAAGAGAAGTCCATCTCTAAGCCTCCGGGTAAATGAGCCACACGCCGCTGATCTAGTGAACGTTCCCTCATCCACCCGCCCCTCCCCGCCCTCCCCGGGCTCCAGGTCCAGCCAGGACGCCCGAGCCCCTCCCTGTGTGCATGCCTCCTGGGCCGCCATGAATAAAGCACCCAGGCCGCCCTGGGCCCCTGCAATGCTGTGCTGGTTCTTTCCGAGGCAGAGCCCTGGTGACCGCCAGGCCTGCGGGGGGCGGGCTGAGCCCACTCTGGGCCGCTTTGTTCAGCATCTGTGGGGGCGCTGACCCCTCTCCGGGCCAGACACACAGTGAGTGGGTCCAGCAGGCCACCTGGGGGCTGCCCGAGGCCTCGGAGGGGCTTGGCCAGAGGCGCAGCTCCACAGCCCCCTCCAGCCACCACATGCTGGGCCGGACTCTGGACGGGAACCGGGGAAGCCCCCGAGACCTCAGGGATTGAGGCCCAACGCTTCCCGCCTCTGCTCCAGCCCACGCCGTGGGGCAGGGCCACGTCCTTGTCCCCAGGCCCCTGTTCCTGGGTGTCCAGAGTCCGTGTGTCCACTCTGGGCCTGCCCGGAGCCAGAGTGGCCCGGGGGGTGGCCCTCTTCACCCTCAAGGTCTGGCGTCGTCCTCGTCGGCCAGGAGGCTCTGCCTGGCTCTCTCTGCCCGGGGCCAGGCCTGTGCGCCCATGGGGAGGTCGTCCCTGTGCCTGAAAGGGGCCCAGGCTGGGAGCCCTGAACGTCCAGGGCAGGGACCTAGCTGCTCCCTGGGGACACTGAGCCCAGAGCCACGGACACCAAGCCCCAGCCCCGCACGCACACGAGACAGCCCACACCCAGCCTCCTCCACACGCACTCAGGCGTCCACCCGCACACGAGCACGCTTCACCCCCGTCACTCACCCACACACCTGCACACACTCAGGTCTCGCACTCGGGGACCCATGGGGTGACCCCACGGGCCCAGACCCAGAGCTGGGTCTCGTGAGCCCTCCCTGTGGACACCAGCTGGTCCCCATCCTCCAGCGCCCTTGGGCTGCTCAGCGGCCCTTTCCCACACTGACCACACTGACCAGGTCAGACATCCTTCCTCGCCTCCCCTGGGGCACCCACACCCCTCCCTCACAGGCTGAGATCCCCCTCAGCCCCTCGTCCTGGCACCCTCACCCCTCGGGCACAGGGACACAGCCCGGCACTGTCTGCCCTCCCTCCCGGGGACAGGGCCCAGGCACGTGAGCTCTGCTGAGCCTCCCGGCTCCAGGCCTGGCCCCCAGGGCAGAGGAGGCCAGGAACTGAGCCTCTGTCCTGCAGGGAGGTGGGGTCAGGGCCCCAGCTCAGGGCACAGCTCAGGATGGGAGCAGGACCCCACAGGCCAGGCCCAGACAGTGGCCAGGGCTGGAGGGGCTGGGGCTGGGGCTGGGGCCCACAGACTGACCTCAGGTGACGCCTGCCCGGCCCATGGGGGATCACACCGCCGTCCCCCCCGCCACAGAGGAAGCCCTGCCCCGAAGCCCCGATGGCCCTGCCCAGCCCCCCGTGGGCAGACACAGCACTGACCCACCTCCCTGTGCAGATTTGCTGCTGGAGGAGGAGAGCTGTGAGGACGACCAGGACGGGGAGCTGGACGGGCTCTGGACGACCATCTCCATCTTCATCACACTCTTCCTGCTCAGCGTCTGCTACAGCGCCACCGTGACCCTCTTCAAGGTGGGGGCCCACCCTGCTGGGCCCTCGGGCCCCCCTCTGTCCCCAGGGTCCCCGCAGAGTCCCTCCCTGCCCCTCACTGTCCACTCACTCTCTACTCATACCCCTGGGGGAGGCCCAGGTGGGATCCAGTCCTTGCTCACCCCGTCCCCCCACAGGTGAAATGGATCTTCTCCTCAGCAGTGGAGCTGAAGAGGACGATCGTCCCCGACTACAGGAACATGATCGGGCAGGGCGCCTAGAGCTCCTGTGGGTGGAGGGCATGGTCGCCCCAGATCCAGCGGGGCCGCGTCCGGCGCCCTGTGCTGCTCGGTTTCAGCCAGGCCTGCTCCTTTGCGCTCTGACCCAGCCAACCTCTGACCTCTCACCCAACTCACCCACATCTCCACTCTGACGCTGCGGCCATGGCAACCTGCCCCGCCCTCCTAAGACCCGAGTGGAAAACAGGTGGCGACCCCACCGAGCTGATGGACGTCGAGGCCTCTGGGAAGCCAGCAAGACACCAGTGGGCCGTGAGTCCCCCACCAAGAACACACACGTCGGAGTTCAGCTCTGCCTGGAGGAGTAGGAGGCTGGGTCCAGGGCTGTCTACACAGGGCACCCGCATCCTGCCCAGGCCTGGATCCAGGCCGCAGGTCCCCGGGGGAGGCCCTTGTGTCAGATCCCTGGGAACAGCTGTCCTGCAGGGGCCCAGCCTCCCAGCAGGCAAGCTCCTGGGAGGACCACTACCGGTCACTCAGGTCACCTCCACCAAGGACGCTGCTGGGAGCAGGGCCTGGGCCCACAGAGGCCACAGGAGCCCCGGTGGGGAAGGGGTGACGTCCCGCCAGACGGGCCGCCTGCAGACGGGCCTGGTGACCGGTTCCCAGTGGACAGAGCTGGAGGGGCTCCCAGGACACAGGACAGCAGGGCAGCCAGTCCATCCGGTGGCCAATAGCCTGACACTCCCCTGGGAGCTCGGCCTGCACCGAGAGCAGGGGTGAGAGGTGAGATCAGAGACCCACAGAGGCCCAGCCCCAGGCCCCGGGCCCACCCCGCCTCTCAGGACAGACTCTCCCGTCGTTGCAGAAATGTGCACGGGCTTCTCTGGATGGGAGGCGCTGCCCCAGGACTGGAAGGACCACAGCCCCGGGGCTTGGGAAGCTTCTTCTGCGTAATGTGGTAGCCTGCTCTTTGCTGTCTCTTCACCTCTTCAACGACAATAAAGCATGTTTACTTCACCTAGCTCACCGGCCAGTCTCCGTGCATTGACACACCTTCTCCCTTTGAGGAGTCCACAGCCTGGCTGCCCCACCCCCACTGGCCCCGGGCTTCCTGCCCCCACCACCTGCACCCAGGGTCCCTGGTCCCATCCCTACCTGACTCATGGGTGCCTGACCCCCACCCACTACCCGCCCCTAGGGCTCCACTCCGCCTCCCAGGCAGAGGCCAGCCTGGCACCAGGGGAGCCACAGACAAGTGCCCCGTGTTGGGTGGTCAGCACAGGAGGCTGTAACAAACACCACAGGGCGCTTGGACCACAGGCGTCACCACTCACACCCTGGAGCCTGGGACCCCGGATCCAGGAGCGCAGGGCCGGCTCCCCCTGAGGCCTGTCTCCGTGGGGTGCAGATGCCGTGTCCTCACAGGCGCACCCCCTGTGCCCGTCTCTGCCCTCACCTCCTCTTAGAGGGTCTCCAGTCAGACTGGACGAGGGCCCACCCTGGGGCCCCAGTTCACCCTCATCACCTCTTCAGAGACGCCGCCTCCAAAAGCAGTGACGCTTGAGGTCTGGGGGTCAAGGCTGCAAGATTTGAATTTGGGGTTACAGTTCTGCCCTAAACAGGCTGGTTGGTGCCGGAAACCCAGAGCAGGAGGGGACACCAGTGAAAGCAGGCCAGGAGGGGCACCTGGGGGAGGGATGTCAAAGGGACCTGGTTCAGTGCTCAGGACACACTGGTCAGTGAGAAGGACCTCAGAGGGTGCTGGGGACACTGTGCTCAGCCTGGGCTGCGCGGAGGTGATGGCTGTGCCACAGGAAAAGCGGGAGGGGCCCAGGGCTCCAGAGAGGGACCAGGAAGCATGGCCGCCTGCATACGATGAGGCCTCTGTGTCCACCAGCCGGCCTGGGTGCAGGATGCAGTCAGGACTCCATCCTCACAGACACCAGGGACCGAGGAGACTGGACCCTCCCCAAGGGCAGAGAAGGATCCGGGAGCTCAGGAACAGCTCCAAGAAGGGGGCCAGGGCCTGGGAGGGTGCTGGCTGTGCTGGGCTCTCTCCGGAGGGCATTTTCAGGGAGCTGGGTCATCATGGGGGCATGCTAGTGTTTGCCCAAGCCTTTTGGGGGGAAGGGAGTGTTGTGCCCAGAGTCCAAGTCCCCAAAACTGAGAGAATAAGACGTCCACAGCAATGCAAAAGCATGAAGGGGTTTATTGCTAGCTAGGGCTCAAGTCTCATCCAGCGCAGTGGAGTCTTGACGAGAGCCCCGAGCTCTGAATCACATCTACTTTTATACAGACGGTTCTTTGTTCTTGTAACCGCATAGCTGATTGGTTAAACCGTACGTGTGCGCAGGACTTTTAACCTCGCATCCCTATCCGGATTGGCTCAGGTCTGGTGCGGGCGGGGGGCTACGGAGATTTTTTCTGATTGGTCGAGCTACACTGCCTGCGGGAGTTCCCGGTGCCTCAGCTTTCCTAGAGACTAAACCTCAGGCCTAGCCTGCCCCTTAGAGCCTGTCCTGGCTTCAGTTTGGTCCTAACATCCGCCCCCCCTCGTCTTCAGCTACATAGAGAAATCTACGTCTTTATTTTGGGGGCAGGGCCTGATACTGTTGCCTCAGTACCATCAGTTGGACGGTATTGACGCAGTCTTTTACAAAGGCAACAAGCTTAGTTATTACGCATGGACCAAAAGTAAGTATTAATAGTAGCACTATTAGAGGGCCCACCAGGGTGGAAATTAGCGTTGTTAACCACAGGGACTGTTGGAACCAGGTCTCAAATCAATTTTGAGACATTTTTCTTTTTTCTTTTTTTTCTCTTTTGATTTAGCCCTTCTCTTATCTTGGCCAGGGACTCCCTGATTACCCCTGAGTGATTTACATAAAAACAACGTTTTTCCCCTTACACAGCACATAGGCCCCCTGAGAGGCTTCATACTCAAGATACTTTCTGGGAATTGGGGCGGAGGTCTCTTTCTTCTGTAACTTTTTCCTGCTGTGCATGGGCGTAGGCCTGCCTAGCAGAGCAGAAGTCTCTCTACCTGATCTAAGTTGGAGTTTTTCACATCTGAAACCAGCTTCTACCCTTGTAGTTGCAGCAATTTAGTTGGCCCCTCTCAGAGATGAAATAGACAAGGGCCAAACAGGAGACCTACCAGGATGGTCGTCTCTGGTCCTGGAAACAGAGGCAGCATTTGGGGTGAGGGTTGCGGGCTTTGTGGCCCCTTCTGATGGGCTGGTGGTGAGGCAACTGAGCTGTGCTCCAAGAACCTTGTGTTCATTCTGAAGTCACCATCTTCCACCTGGGTGGGGGCGCAAAGACACTGCTATGCATGTTTCTTTGAGTAGGAACCAGGACTCTGTCTGGAGGCTGCACCAGCCTTTGACTGTTTCTGTTTTTGTATCCCCTCCCTTCCCTGATTAGCAATTGCTTGAATCCAGGCTTTGGATTCAGGGAAGGCCAAGGAGGCTGAACAAAGTCTCTATCCTACAGATAAGAAATGGAGAACACAGAGCAGATCTGTGTCCAGAGCCCCACAGAGTCCCGCTCAGGTTTAATTTTAGGGAACTAGGCAACAATGACTAAGATAACTTCCTGTCAAAATGGGGCACAGGACTGCCCCAGCTTGGAGCAACACAAGCTCTAATCTGAAAGTACACCCATAGCATCACCTAGTTATTTTCCAGGATATCTGCACCGTAGCCACTCTATTTTGACTTTTAATTGTAAACTGTTTCTTAATAGCCAAAGCAGATTTCAAAGTTAATGACGTCAGTGTTTCTCTAGATATGAGAAGATGCAAGAATTGGGACTCATAAAATCTTCTCCTGAAAAGATCTAACTATCTGATGGCCTGTTCTGCCAGTTTTTCCCAGAGCAGAGTGCCTCATTCCTGATTTTCACCCTGAACTCTTTGCAGGGCCTTTGAAAGTCAGCAGTTGCAGCAGCCGTGATTTAATCTTTGTAGGTGCAGATGGCGAGTGTCAGTCTGCAGTTGGCAGAGCCCCTTTTTGCTCATAAACTTGACCATGATTATGAGGAGGGGGCACTTCATGACCATTTTATCCCGTGGTGCTGAGAGTGTCCATTCTCAGGTTTGGCAAAGATTCTGGTGACAGGCCACTCAATGTGCTGTTGCTGGACTAGGCCATAAAACAGTATCCAAAATTCTCTGGGCCACTTGTCTTATTAGCTTTTTGGTCCAGGAAAATATTCCCTCTTGTTGCTTCTTGCCATATCTAGAGTTACACTGTCGCCATCATCGATTTCATATGGGACTATATATTATTCTATTAGAGGCCTCATGCACACATTTGACAGTGTAAGAAACAGCAATTTTGTAAGACAGGGGAAATACAAATAACATAGCCAGCAGTATTAGTGAAGTCACAAGTAAGACTTATGTTCAGAACTTCCATTAGATGTAGCCCAGTATATCTTCAGGTCATCTGACTTAGTCTGCCCTGTAGAATCTTTATCTTCCAGGGAAATTATATATTGGCACCATCTATAAGGAACATAGCCCAGTTTTTTAGTATTACTAGACTGATTATCTTTAGTATGATTTACTTATTTATTTATCTTTTTTAACAGAGGAGACTTTAAACCTAAATTATTGTAGCCTGGTATTATCTATATAAATCCATCCCATAATTATGGGAGATTTTTTTCTTCTTTGTGGAAACTTTTCTTGTTCTGATTGAGCTTGGGTAGTAGAAAAAAGCTCAAATTTATAGCCAGAGTCAGAGCAGCCATTATTAATTGGCCCGGTGAGGGGATCTCATCTAGTAATACCATAGTGACCTGAATATGACTATAATTTTTAAGTAAATTTTCTCAGGGCCAACCAGTTAGAGTCTGGTAGTAGAGAAATTTACCAAGGTAACCCAGAACTAGACACAGGTAATTGGCCACAAACCCAACAATTGGATTGGTTTTTAAAAGTAGCATAGGATCAGGCCTATGATAGAAAAGCATTTGACTTATATGCAAAGGTCTAAGAAGTCAAGGAAACATAAATGATGATACGAGTCAGGTCCCGCATCTCGGGGAAGCTGTCTCCCTCTGACGTCGTCGTCTTCTCATCCTGGTGTACTGTAGTTTCTCCTGATAAAAAAGTCCTTCCATCCATGTTGGAGACAGTCCCTTAAATTATGTCTTTTTCCAGTCCTGGTTGCAGGTCATGAGGCATCTGATCTTCATCCAAAGATAGGTTACTGAGATAAGCTTCAGAAACAAACTTAGGGTGTTTTTCAAGAATTCAATTAAATTTTACATCAATATCACATAACAGCAAAGAACTGTCTAAGAGATGAGTCTTACCAGATGCAGACCTCCATTAACAAACTGGGATTTAACGTTTTGAAATATCTTTTTCTCCTTATAGTTACTCTTATTTTTATTAAATATAACCAAATTAAGGCTAGTTTATCTGCAAAATAGGCCTGTTCTCACTGATTTTGGTCTGATGATTTTTATAACCATAATCGATTATAGGCTTTTTATTTTGCTGAAACATTTATAGAGTCTCAGACTGAATTTTTAAAATAAAACAGGGCTGGGAAACTCACACCAAAGGGTTATCATAGATTCTGCCTAACAAATCTAGGTGAGTTTTTTCCCTTTTTAAGGTCTCAAAAATTTCTTGAGATTTTTGTATCCATGAGATAACCTTCCTAACTCATTTGATGAACTTACTGGAAACCTAAGAACTTCCAATTTTTAGAGGAGTCAGAAAATATAATTGTTTTGTTTATAACATTTAATTTTACCAAAGTATTGTCATAATTAGTTTGAGAGGAAGATTTTCCCTACTTCCTGAAAACATAAGATTTAAACCCATAATTTTTCAGATAGAAACCATAAAAGTTATAAGCATATTTACTGGTTCATTCAGTCCTCTTGCTAACTTTTGTGAAGTCATCAGGTTTTTCATTAAAATACCAGGACATATCAGAATGTTAAAAACTCCGTATAATTTCTAGGATATCTGTATTTGTTAATTTACCATACATTATAACATGAGCGGATTTATTACTCATTTGATAATCTTTTCCATGTAATTTAACCAACCAAATAAACACAGTTTAATATCTCTCCCTGGGATGCTCCAGGGGCCCTCTGAAGCACCCCAGAGTTAGCTAGAGAAATAAAAGCTCATATCTCATTTGCATTTTTAGGAGTTTCTTCACTTGGGGTAATTTCCTTGTTGACAAACTCGTAACAGATATAATATTTAACTTATATTAATCCTAGGTACAATGAAAATATTCTACTTAACATTAATTACTCTAAGACATGTCTATATTAGATAGGTCAACAAACAAACATTAATATCAGGTATTTAACATTGAATATTTCCCAGTTCACATGAACCTGGGATTTATTGTTTAATTTAGAATTACTTGATTTGTAAGCGCTTACCCCCCCTTTTTTTTAAGCCAAATAAATAGAGCTCATATACATATTAACCACAAAAATATTACCCAGAGACAGAGACACACCAAGACATATTTAGACAAACACAGTGCAAGATCCAGCTTTAAGTCTTTTTTTTTCCCCCCCTTTTTCCTCAATGTCAGGAGTTAGAGATGGTCTAGATAAGTGTTCCTGAGAGCCCTGGTCTCAGGGCACAGGGAAAGAAAATCAAGTTCTAACAAAATGGCAGCAGTCTAAACCACATGGTGGCCAGACAAAGCAAAATTTCCTTCTCCAGGGGATCTTCTTGACCCAGGGATCGAACCCGGGTCTCCCGTATTGCAGGCAGACGCTTTAACCTCGGCTCCACCACAGAAGCTCTTAAATACAAAAATATAGTCTCTCAGGAAACCTCCTATAGAGACACAGAACTTCAGATCTAAGTACTAACATCAAAGATTTCAAGGGAGGAAAGAAAGCCAGGTGGAAAGAAGAAGTGGGGGAGGCGGGAGAGGGGGGCAAAAGGGGTGGCCTTACAGATGTCCCCTGCCACCTACAGACACCCAGGCCTCACGGGACTTTTCCCTGGGCCTCCAGAGAAGGGAGGCCTGGAACTCGGCCCTACCAGAAATCAGAACCAGAATTCGAGTCCTCTGCCAAGAGAAGGGGATCAGTCTCCAATCCTCAGCTCAGGCTGAGGGCCCTTCGACCAGATTCCTGCGCCCAGGACTGGGGGACTAGAAAAACAGGGAAGGATAGGAGGGGTTAAGGAGAGGAGACAGAGAGGGAAGGGGAGAGAGGTCAATAAAGTCTCTTGTTCTTTACCAGTCGGGGCACTCTGGCCAGTTGTCCATGTCAGGAGGAGACCAGGGACAAAAGGGTCCCGATTGCAGCCACTGGGTCTGGTCCATTGGCAGGCAAGCTGGCCCCTGAGTACCCCGAGTGGTCAGGATGTCAGTCTCAGCTTTTTCACCAGTAACGATAGATTTTGCGTCCTAGATTTGAAATCAGAGGAATGGTCAGTCATAAGGGACAAAGGAGTAGAAGTCGCTTGCCCCATGATTACAGAGAAGAACACAGGAGACAAAATGAACACACACAGAGCAGAGACAATGCCGGCACTCACACAGACACAACAAACAGATACACAGAGCAGAGACGATGCCGGCACTCACACAGACACGACAGACAGATACACAGAGCAGAGACGATGCCGGCACTCACACAGACACGACAAACACACACAGAGCAGAGACGATGCTGGCACTCACATAGACACGACAGACAGACACACAGAGCAGAGACGATGCCGGCACTCACACAGACACGACAGACATACACAGAGCAGAGACGATGCCGGCACTCACACAGACACGACAGACATACACAGAGCAGAGACGATGCCGGCACTCACACAGACACGACAGACAGACACACAGAGCAGAGACGATGCCGGCACTCACACAGACACGACAGACAGACACACAGAGCAGAGACGATGCCGGCACTCACACAGACACGACAGACATACACAGAGCAGAGACGATGCCGGCACTCACACAGACACGACAGACATACACAGAGCAGAGACGATGCCGGCACTCACACAGACACGACAGACATACACAGAGCAGAGACGATGCCGGCACTCACACAGACACGACAGACAGACACACAGAGCAGAGACGATGCCGGCACTCACACAGACACGACAGACAGACACACAGAGCAGAGACGATGCCGGCACTCACACAGACACGACAGACAGACACACAGAGCAGAGACGATGCCGGCACTCACACAGACACGACAGACAGACACACAGAGCAGAGACGATGCCGGCACTCACACAGACACGACAGACAGACACACAGAGCAGAGACGATGCCGGCACTCACACAGACACGACAAACATACACAGAGCAGAGACAATGCCGGCACTCACACAGACACGACAGACAGATAACAAATACACGTCGGCCGAGAACACAGCACTAGGTCTTCCTGGGCCCCCCTGAAACTTCCTTTCTCTCGAGGTAATCTTACCAACAAGGCGTCCACAGAGCCAGCCGCCTCCCCAGCACAACGCCAGGCCTCGGCCTTACACTGGTCTTAACCAGAGAACAGAGCCAGCCACCTCCCCAGCACGATGCTGGGCCTTGGCCTTACGCTGGTCTTAACCAGAACTAACACAGGTGTTCAGATATCTCTCCTCCTAGTGAGAAATTATTCTTCCCAGTTAAAGTGATCCCAGACGAGACCCCAAATGTTGTGCCCAGAGTCCGAGTCCCCAAAACTGAGAGAATAAGACGTCCACAGCAATGCAAAAGCATGAAGGGGTTTATTGCTAGCTAGGGCTCAAGTCTCATCCAGCGCAGTGGAGTCTTGATGAGAGCCCCGAGCTCTGAATCACATCTACTTTTATACAGACGGTTCTTTTTCTTGTAACAGCATAGCTGATTGGTTAACCCGTACGTGCATGTGGGACTTTTAACCTCACATCCCTATCCGGATTGGCTCAGGTCTGGCGCGGGCGGGGGGCTACGGAGATTTTTTCTGATTGGTCGAGCTACACTGCCTGCGGGAGTTCCCAGTGCCTCAGCTTTCCTAGAGATTAAACCTCAGGCCTAGACTGCCCCTTAGAGCCTGTCCTGGCTTCAGTTTGGTCCTAACAGGGAGGTCCTGCCGCTGGACAGCCCAGGCCTGGGCCCAGCAAAACTGGCTCCAGACAGGGAGCTGCCATCATGTCAGCATGACCGCATCGCCCCAAGGCCCTCGGAGGTGCCGATCCAGGCTCTTGTGCGTAGAGGGACAGACAGAGGACTTCACACATCACTCTGAGGACCAGACGTAAGGCTGGGTGCTGGGAGGGGGCCAGCATGATGGCCACGGGGTGGACTTATGGTCCAGGAAACCATCCGGCCCTGGGGGACCCGGCCAGGCAGTGTGAGCCTGGGGTTCCCTCTGTCTGCCGGCTCCTGGGTCTCCCCCACACTCTGCTTCTCCCACACACTAGTCATCTAAGCAAGGTGCTGACCATCCAATCGGCCATCCAGCCTGCCCAGCCCTGGGCCCTGCCCCTCACGTCCATCTCCCAGACCAACAAATGACCTCTAACTGGCCTGTTGTAGCCATGCATTCTGGGAAACAAACTCACTCAGAAGGACACAAACCCGCCTCCCCGAATTCCCTGAAGCTCCTCTGAACAAAGGGAAAAGAAAGTTACCATCAAAGTTAACCCGTGATTCCTATGCCTTTAGCCTAAGTAGTTAGCAGTGGACAATTATCAATAGGCCTGTGGTCATACCCCAATAAGCATAATAGAATGTATGATTCTATCCAGTTGCACAGATAATTAGGGTATTCTTTTAAGCCATGGAGATTCTAGGTACGAGCCCTGGGGCTCTTCCTTCTGGGGGCCTGGTATTCCAGTTGGTATGTCGTTTCCATTGGTACTGGGCATAGAGCTCAAAGTCCACAGTCCAGCTCAAGATTAAGTCCTGCTTTCAAGATGGAGCCTGTTCTGTTTCCTCCTTCAGGCCCAGCCCTCAGGAAGGCCAGGGTGGTCAAAGGGAGGGCTCTCCACAGGCCTTCTAACTGAACACAGTTCCAGCCTGGCCGTATTCAGTTCCTAGGAGCACCTGTCTGTTCTTGCTTACAAGTTATTCAACATGGGAGGAACCTCTTCTATACTATAAGAAACACTTCTTGGAGGTGCCCATAAGCCAATACTGTGAGAAGCCTGGAGACCACAATTAGAAAAGACTTGCTCAGCAATGAAGACCCAGTGCACCCAAAAATAAATAAATAAGTACATAGTTTTTAATTTAGATGGTGTAAGAAATCGTCAGGCACGTGTCATTTCCTTGGTTCCGTCTCATCTCAACAAAAATTTGAATCGACAGATATTAAAGCCTTCAGCACATCACAGCTCTCGGAAAGACCGTGTGATGGCTCTCAGACAGCTCCGTGTTACAGTTCAGTTTTAGTTAGAAAATAGCAGGAAAATACATCCTCGAGGGATGAGGGCATGCCAACCCAAAGACAGGAAGAGAAGAGAGAGCCCTGTCCTTTGGCCCCTCTCTTTATATGTCTTTCCCTCCCCCTGGGCCTGCCCGGTGTAAATTGGGCTGTTTGCTCCTGAGGTCCTGACTCTAGTCCTGAACCTCCCTTTGTTCCATTTTCTCGGGCTTTTCCATTCCTTGTCTTTTCAGTTCCGTTCAGTTCAGTCGCTCAGTCGTGTCCGACTCTGCGACCCCATGAACCGCAGCCATTTTGGACTCCTGTTTCTTACACTAACTACCCAACAAAATGAAGCATGCAGGCTATATGTAACACACCTGGCCTTTATGTCAGTTGGGGGATGGAGAGAAATGGCCCAAAAGTGGGTCTTGAAGTTATAATACTGTCTTGCAACTGGATCTATGTTGCCACAGTTGGGAAAAAGGACTGAGGTTCCCTAGGATCAGGCCATCTGGTCTCTTTACCAGAATCCTGCTCTATGCAGCTCCCTTAATCAGAGGCCTCGGAAGTCAGAGAACCCTCCCAGCATCCTGGATGATCATCATTTAACCTCACAGGACTCTCAAAAGGGAAAAAGGGAGACCAAGTCTCACCTACTCTGCACCCCTAATTCTGCACCCTTCACTGAGCAACTGTTACCAAGTCCAAGCTTGATATTCTCACTGCACAAGCCAGTAAATCCAAGAATGACTTTATTCGGAAAGCTGGCATACTGAGAAGATGTCAGGCTAATGTCTCAAAATAATCATCTCATAGGGGTGTTGATGCCCGGTTCTTTCACAGAACAAGGGTGTGGAGGTGAGGAAGCAGAGGACACATCAGTTCAGTCCCTCAGTCGTGTCCAACTCTTTGCCACCCCAAGGACTGCAGCATGTCAGGCCTCCCTGTCCATCACCAACTCCTGGAGCTTCCTCAAATTCATGTCCATTGAGTCAGTGATGCCATCCAACCATCTCATCCTCTATTGTCCCCTTCTCCTCCTTCCTTCACTCTTTCACAGCATCAGGGTCTTTCCCAGTGAGTCAGTTCTTCACATCAGGTGGCCAAAGATGAGAGGGTAACAGGCAGGAAGGCCAGGAGTCTCCAAACGGAGGGAATAGGCTGCACGTGTCAGACAGTTTTATCTCTGTCTTAAGTGGCAGGAAGAAGCAAACCAGGGAGATGTTTTCCCTTTCTCTAGACAAAGTTGAATAGAGGTTTCTCTTAAAACTCTGTGTTGCCTTAATGGCACCTGGTTCCACCTGGACTTGATTTTTCTCAAGCCTTGAGCTGACCAGGGCATTTTCTTATGGAAACGTTTGCTTCAGCTATTTGAACGTGCTGTGTATTTACCCCAGACTCTGTCTCCAAGTCTGTTCCACCTAAAGGCTCAGAACTGACTTGACAAACCAGTACGTTGTATTCATACATTGTTCTCCTAATCTATATTAATGAAACTAATTGTATGGAAATCTTCAAGATTCATGTCGGTTGTTCTATGGCCTGGGATGGCTCACCTGGTGTCAAGGTTATCTCAGAATGCATGTTGTGGGTGAGGGGCCTGCTGCCACTCTCTGAGTTTTGAGACATTTCCTTTCTTTAATTAGCAGACTGCTGCGTCACGGACTCTATGGACGTGAGTCTGAGTGAACTCCGGGAGTTGGTGATGGACAGGGAGGCCTGGTGTGCTGCGATTCATGGGGTCGCAAAGAGTCGGACACAGCTGATCGACTGAACTGAACTGAACTGAACTGAGTAGCTAAATAACATCCAGCTAAAGACTAGCGGGGGAGGGGCACTCTTTCTGCCCCCTTCTGGTGTCTATGTCAGAAGCTGTCTCTATCTCTTTTATACATTAATAAAACTTTATTACACAAAAGCTCTGAGTAATCAAGCCTCGTCTCTGGCCCTGGGTTGAATTCTTCTCCTCTGGAGGCCGAGAATCTCAGCATCTTTTGTGGTTCAGGAACAACCTTTCAAAGTATTGGAGCTTCAGCTTCAGCATCAATTTTTCCAATTGAAAAATTGATTTCCTTTAGGATTGACTGGTTTGATCTCCTTGCAGTCCAAGGGACTCTCAAGAGTCCTCCAACACCACAGTTCAAAAACATCGATTCTTCGGTGCTCAGCTTTCTTTATGGTCCAACTCTCACATCCATACATGACTACTGGAAAAGCAGTTTTGACTACATGGACTTCTATTAGCAAAATAATATCTCTGCTTTTTAATACACTGTCTAGGTTTGTCATAGCCTTTTTTCCAAGGAGAAGGTGTCTTTTAATTTCATGGCTGCAGTCACCATCTGCAGTGATTTTGGAGCCCAAGAAAATAAAGTCTGTCACTGCTTCCATTGTTTCCCCATCTATTTGCACAGTAAAAAGATCACAAATATCTCCTAGAATGGCCAGCCTCAGGGAGGGGGTCCGTTATTTCCATCCTTCCTATACCGCCCACAGGTGGACAGGTCAGGACATCTCCCTGACCACAGGCACTTTGGTTTAACACTCAGGCAGTGGGGTGGGGTTCCCCATGCTGTTTTAAGTCGCTTCAGTCATGACTAATTCTTTGTGACTCTTCAGGTAGTTAGAACAGGGAAAGGGGGTCCAAAATGGCAGCGGCTAAAAAACAAGGGAAAAGCCTATGAAAACAGAACAAAGGAAGGTCCGAGGACTGAAGTGAGGACCTCAGGGGGAGCAAACAGTGCTCGGCTAGCGAGTTTCCAAAGAGCAGGCCCGAGGTGGGGAAAGCAGGCAAAACGAGGAGCCAAAGGGCCGGGGCCTCGCCCCTGTGCTCGTGCGTGCTCTCTGTCTCTCCCTCTCCCTCTCTCTCCTACTTGTGTCTTTTGGGTCAGCATGCAAATCCCATGGACAGAGGAGCCTGGTGGGCTGCAGTCCATGGGGTCACACAGAGTCTGACACGACTGAGCGACTTCACTTTCACTTTTCACTTTCATGCATTGGAGAAGGAAACGGCAGCCCACTCCAGTGTTCTTGCCTGGAGAATCCCAGGGATGAGGGAGCCTGGTCGGCTGCCATCTATGGGGTCACACAGAGCAGGACACGACTGAAGCGACTTAGCAGCAGCAGCAGCAGCCCTTGCACCTCGAGGATGTATTGTCCCTTTATTTTCTAAATAAAACTGAGCTGTAACACGGATCTGTCAGAGAACTTAGAGCTATAGCATGGTCTGTCTGAGAGCTGCGACATGCCGAGGGCTTTAACATCCATCGCTTCAAATTTTTGTTGTGATGAGACAAAACCAAGGAAGTTACACGCTCGCTTGACATGACCCTATGGACTCTAGACTCCTTTGTCCATGGGATCCTCCAGGCAAGAACACTGGAGTGGATTGCTATGTCCTCCTCCAGAGGATCTGACCTAGGGATGAAACCCGAGTCTCTTACACCTCCTGCACTGGCAGAGGTATTCCTTACCACTAGCACCATCTGGGAAACCCAGGGTTCCCTAATGCAGACCATTATGTGTGGACAGTATCATTTTAGTGAACAGAAGCAACAGGAAGCAAACGTCAAAGAAACAGATCCAGCCTAGAGTCGGTTCTTCCCTGTAACACAATCCCGAAGCCCACCTCCCCAGGCCCCTCTGTACCTGCCCCTTCCCCAGGATGAAAAAGGAGGACTCACTAGGCTACCGCGTACTGGGACTTCCTATCACGCAGCCTCGGGGAGAATGTGCCCTCTGGCGATGTGGCAGATGGCAAAGGCACAGAGGACACAAGCTCTTCTCCCTCACCACTTAGCCTTATACGGACAGACTCTGGGCCAAGTGTCTGAAGACTCTAGTAGGCTCACTGAAGTATTTCAAGTCTGACTGAACAGAAAGGACGTCCAAATAGTACCATCTACTTATCTACCCAAGAGGAGGAGCGGAGGATTTGGACAGCAGCCCAATGGCGCACTGACCAGCTCACCAGGGACCATCCCGAAATCTATAACAGTGGTGAGAGTGCAATCCCAAATTTGGAGCCCGCTTGAGCTATAATTCCTGAGGGTGGGGGAGGGAGGAAAAAGAGCAGGTACCACTGGTCCATGCCAATCAAAGGGACAAGAAAGTGCATTAGAAGGCCAGTCAGCTGGGAAACGGTCAAGGAGGTGACCCAAGAGAAAGAAAAAAGATGGCTCTTAAACCTACAAACTCCTATGCCCCAGCAGCTAGAGGTGACCTTTAGGGTATTTAATAATCGAGATCAGACTGAGGAGGAGGAAAAAACGGTCATGAGTAGAGGCAGGCTAGAGCTCAAGCTGAATTGATAGCCTGACCACAGCCACGCCCTGCAGCCCAGGAAGACCCAAAGGACAGAAGGAGTCTCAGCCACCCATCCAGAGGTAAAAGCAACAGGGAGCAATGCTTCCAGTGCAAGGCAACCAGCCCCTGGGCCCATGAGTGCCAGAAGGGGCTGCCTGGGCCATCAGCTCAGCTCAGCTAAGTCGCTCAGCCATCCGACTCTTCGCAGCCCGTGGCCCAAGGCACGCCAGGCCTCCCTGTCCATCACCAACTCCCAGAGTTTAGTCAAACTCATCTCCAGTGAGTCGGTGATGCCATCCAACCACCTCATCCTCTGTCATCCCCTTCTCCTTCTGCCCTCAATCTTTCCCAGCATCAGTGTCTTTTCAAATGAGTCACCTCTTCGCATCAGGTGGCCAAAGCATTGGAGTTTCAGCTTTAGCATCAGTCCAATGAACACCCAGGACTGATCTCCTTTAGGATGGACTGGTTGGGTCTCCTTGCAGTCCAAGGGACTCTCAAGAGTCTTCTCCAACACGACAGTTCAAAAGCACCAATTCTTTGGTGCTCAGCTTTCTTTATAGTCCAACTCTCACATCATACATGAGTACTGGAAAAACCATAGCCTTGACTAGACAGACCTTTGTTGACAAAGTAATGTCTCTGCTTTTTAACATGCTGTCTAAGTTGCTCATAACTTTCCTTCCAAGTTGCAAGCATCTTTTAATTTCATGGCTGCAGTCACCATCTGCAGAGATTTTGGAGCCCAGAAAAATAAAGTCAGCCACAGTTTCCACTGTTTCCCCATCTATTCCCCATGAACTGATGGGACCGGATGCCATGATCTTCGTTTTCTGAATGTTGAGTTTTAAGCCAGTTTTTCACTCTCCTCTTTCACTTTCATCAAGAGGCTCTTTAGTTCTTCTTCACTTTCTGCCATAAGGATGGTGTCATCTGCATATCTGAGGTTATTGATACTTCTCCTGGCAATCTTGATTCCAGCTTGTGTTCCTTCCAGTCCAGCATTTCTCATGATGTACTCTGCATATAAGTTAAATAAACAGGGTGACAATATACAGCCTTGACGTACTTCTTTCCCTATTTGGAACCAGTCTGTTGTTCCATGTCCAGTTCTAACTGTTGCTTCCTGACCTGCATACAGATTTCTCAGGAGGCAGGTTAGGTGGTCTGGTATTCTCATCTCTTTTAGAATTTTCCACAGTTTGTTGTGATCCACACAGTCAAAGGCTTTGGCATAGTCAATAAAGCAGAAATAGATCTTTTTCTGGAACTCTCCTGCTTTTTCCATGATCGAGCAGATGTTAGCAATTTGATCTCTGGTTCCTCTGCCTTTTCTAAAACCAGCTTGAACATCTGGAAGTTCACGGTTCACTGTAGTGCTGAAGCTTGGATTGGAGAATTTTGAGCATTACTTTACTAGTGTGTGAGATGAGTGCAATTGTGCAGTAGTTTGAGCATTCTTTGGCATTGCCTTTCTTTGGGATTGGGGTGAAAACTGACCTTTTCCAGTGTTGTGGCCACTGCTGAGTTTTCCAAATTTGCTGGCATCTTGAGTGCAGCACTTTCACAGCATCATCTTTTAGGGTTTGAAATAGCTCAACTGGAATTCCATCACCTCCACTAGCTTTGTTCATCGTGATGCTTCCTAAGGCCCACTTGACTTCACATTCCAGGGTGTCTGGCTCTAGGTGAGTAATCACACCATCGTGATTATCTGGGTCATGAAGATCTTTTTTGTACAGTTCTTCTGTGTGTTCTTGACTAGGACATGCACAGTCTGAAAACAGACAGGTCACTCGACATGGAACTCTCTTTGACCCCAGGAGGAGGGGGATCCCTCTGCTGAGGGGTGCTGCGGTTTAAGCCCAAAAGACATCTCCATCAAGGAGCCCCAGGTGTCCCTTGATGCGGCAGGTAATAAGACTGATTTACCAATCGATATACCAAAGAAATTCTCACACTGTTAAGAAAGTTCTAGGACCCACACAGATCCCCAACCTGGAGGTCCAGCACAGGCACTGAGAACCTCCAGGGAATTCTACTTTGGAGCCAGTAGGAGACTGAGCTAGACGTGCCTGCGAGTGTCCACAAGTCTCAGGTGGAGGCATGGGTCACCAGTTTGGCCTCAAGCCAAACAACAGGGAGGGAACTCAGCTCATCAATAGAAAATTGGATTAAAGATTTACTGAGCATGGCCCTGCCCATCAGAACAAGACCCAGTTTCCCTCACAGTCAGTATGTTACAACAGAAAGCTTCCATAAGCCTCTTATCCTTATTTATCAGAGGGCAGACAGAATGAAAACCACAATCACAAAAAACTAACCAAACTGATCACAATGGATAACAGCCTGGTCTAATTCAATGAAACTATGAGCCATGCCATGCAGGGCCAACCAAGATGGATGGGTCATGGTGGAGAGTTCTGACTAAACATGGTCCACTGGAGAGGGGAAGAGCAAACCACTTCAGTATTCTTGCCTTGAGAGCCCCGTGAACAGTATGAAAAGGCAAAAAGATAGGACACTGAAAGATGAACTCCCCAGGTCAGCAGGTGCCCAATATCCTCCTGAAGAAGAATGGAGAAAATAACTCCAGAAACAATGGAAAGAGGGAACCAAAGTGGAAACAACGCCCAGTCGTGGATGCGACTGGTGAAGGACGTAAATCCCGATGCTGTAGAAAGCAGTATTGTATAGCAACCTGGAATGTCAGGTCCGTGAATCAAGGTAAACTCGAAGTGGTCAGACAGGAGACGGCAAGAGTGAACGTCGACATTTTAGGAATCAATGGACTAAAATGGACTAGAATGGGCAAATTTAATTCACATGACCATTATATCTACTACTGTGGGCAAGAATCCCTTAGAAGAAATGGAGTAGCCATCACAGTCAAGAAAAGAGTCTGAAATGCAGTACTTGGGTGCAATCTCAAAAATGACAGAATGATCTCTGTTCTTTTCCAAGGCAAGCCATTCAGTATCACAGTAATCCAAGTCTATGAACCTAAAGTTGAACGGTTCTATGATGGCCTACAAGACCTTCTAGAATTAACACCAAAAAATGATGTCTTTTCATCATAGGGGATTGGAAGGCAAAAGTGGGAAGTCAAGAGATACCCGGAGTAACAGGCAAGTTTGACCTTGGAACACAGAAAGAAGCAGGGCAAAGGCTAACAGTTTTGCCAAGAGAACGCACCAGTCAGAGCAAGCACCCTCTTCCAAAAACAAAACTGACAACTCTACACATGGACATCACCAGATGGTCAACACCAAAATCAGACTGATTATATTCTTTCCAGCTGAAGATGGAGAAGCTCTATACAGTCAACAAAAACAAGATGGGAAGCTGACTCTGGCTCAGATTGTGCTAACTGCAAAATTCAGACTTAAGTTGAAGAAAGTAGGGAAAACCATGAGACTGTTCAGGTGTGACCTAAAGCAAATCCCTTACGATTATACAGTGGAAGTGACAAATAGATTCAAGGGATTAGATCTGATAGAATGCCTTAAGAACTATGGATGAAGGTTCATGACATTGTATAGGAGACAATGATCAAGACCATCCCCAAGAAAAAGAAATGCAAAAACACAAAATGGCTGTCTGAGGAAGCCTTACAAAAAGCTGAGAAAAGAAGAGAAGTAAAAGGCAGAGGAGAAAAGGAAAGATATACCCAGCTGAATGCAGAGTTCCAAGGAGAGATTAAGAAAGCCTTCCTCAGTGATCAATGAAAAGAAATAGAGGAAAACAATAGATTGGGAAAGACTAGAAATCTCCTCAAGAAACTTAGAGACATCAAGGGAACATTTCATGCAAAGATGGGCCCAAGGAAAGACAGAAATGGCATGGACCTAACAGAAGCAGAAGAGATTAAGAAGAGGTAGCAAGAATACACAGAACTGTACAAAAAAGACCTTCATGACCCAGATAACCACAATGGTTTGATCACTCACCTAGAGCCAGAAATCCTGGAGTCTGAAGTCAAGTGGACCTTAGGAAGCATCACTACGTACAAAGCTGGTGGAGGTGATGGAATTCCAGCTGAGCTAATTTAAGTCTTAAGGTTGATGCTGTCAAAGTGCTGCCCTCAATATGCCTGCAAATGTGGAAAACTCAGCAGTGGACACAGGACTGGAAAAGGTTAGTTTTCATTCCAATCCCAAAGAAAAGCAATGCCAAATAATGTTCAAACTACCACACAATTGCACTCATCTCACACAGTAGCAAATAATTCTCAAAATTCTCCAATCCAAGCTTCAACTGTATGTGAACCGAGAACTTCCAGATGTTCAAGCTGAATTTAGAAAAGGCAGAAGAACCAGAGATCAAATTGCCAACATCTGTTGGATCATCAAAAAAGCAAGTGAGTTCCAGAAAAACTTTTATTTCTGCTTTATTGACTATGCCAAAGCCTTTGACTGCATAAGTCACAACAAACTGTGGAAAATTCTTAAATATCAGAATACCAGTCCACTTTACCTGCCTCCTAAGGAATCTGTGTGCAGGTCAAGAAGCAACAGTTAGAACTGGACATGAAACAAAGGACTGTCTCCATATTGGGAAAGGAGAATAATAAGAGTGCACGTTGTCACCCTGCTTATTTAACTTCTATGCAGAGTACATCATGTGAAATGCCTGGATGGATGAAGCATGAGCTGGAATCAAGATTGCCAGGAGAAATATCAATAACCTCAGATATGCAGATGACACCACGCTTACGGCAGAAAGTGAAGAGGAATGAAAGAGCCTCTTGATGAATGTGAAACAGGAGAGTGAAAAAGCTGGTTTAAAACTCAACATTCATAAAACAAAGATCATGGCATCCAGTCCCATCACTCCATGGCAAACAGATGAGGAAACAATGGAAACAGTGTCAGGCTTTATTTTCTTGGGCTTCAGGATCACTGCAGATGGTGACTGCAGCCGTGAAATTAGAAGACGGTTGGTCCTTGGAAGAAAAGCCTCGTCAAACCCAGACAGCACATTAGAAAGTAGAGCCATGACTTTGCCAACAGAGGTCCACACAGCAAAAACTGTGGTTTTCCAGTGATCATGTATGGATGTGAGAGTTGGACCATAAAAAAAGCTGAGCATTGAAGAATTGATGCTTTTGAACTGTGGTGTTGGAGAAAACTCTGGAGAGTCCCTTGGACTGCAAGATCAAACCAATCAATCCTAAAGGAAATCAGTCCTGGATATTCATTGGAAAGAATGATGCTTATGCTGAAGCTCCAATACTTTAGCCACCTGATGTGAAGAACTGACTCCTTGGAAAAGACCCTGGTGCTTGGAAAGGCGGGAGGAGTAAAGACCCTGATTCAAGGCAGGAGGAGAAGGAGACAACAGAGGATGAGACGGCTGGATGGCATCACCAACTCAAAGGACATGAGTCTGAACAAACTCTGGGAGTTGGTGATGGACAGGGAAGCCTGGCTTGCTGCAGTCCATGAGATCACAAAGAGTCGGACATAAGTGAGTGACTGAACTGAACTATAACATTCTTAATATACAATGTGTGTATTAGCAGGTTAACGTGTTTTCTGTCTATAGAAAGCTTCTCTATAGGAAATGTGATGTGATTTCCTATAGAGAAATTAGAGATGTGATGGGGTCTGCAAGGCTGGGAAAGCTGGATGGCTGACAAGATATGGATCGCAGTGTGAAGGTTGGGCCACGTCCTGTCCAGCTTTCTCTGGCTGGTCCTCAGTGGGAAGTGATGACAAAATCCAGGAAGCCATGGGGTATTAAGGAGACTGGGCCGTGGGAGGAAGTCACAGAGTGGTGGTAGGGCTTCCTGGGCTGTCGATAGAGATAGAGGTCTGACAACATGCAGGCCTGAGGTGGAAGGAAAGGACTGTGTCCCAGTCTGGCTCCAGTGGCGGAGCTGGATGCTCTGGGCTGGTGGCTGCCTACATAGGTCATTGTTCTGAGACTGTTAATGGTCTGGCCTTGGCTCCAGTGTCTTACGAAGAGGAAAGTTCATGAGGCCCCCTGGGATTTAACCTGGGCAAGTTGGCCCCTCCACCTCCTGCACAGATCTCTGGGCATCCCCCCTTCCACTGGCCAGGAAGAGATCTCCAGTGAGTGTTGACCTGTGAGGGTGGAGCAGACCAGGCTGTGGCCTTGGCCTGGTATGAGGCTCTCTCCTTGTCTCGTGTTCCATGTGAACCAGACCCTTGGTGTCTCTGAACAACCTCAGAGTTGCCCAACCCTGGGTGTTCTACCCTCGATCTCTGCAGGCTGCAGGGTTGTGTCAGCATCCATGGGATGTGATCTCCCAGCATGGACGGCGGCTGTGAGAAGGGTCTTCACTGAAAGTGGACTCTCCTGTCAACATGGTCTAGGCACTGTGTACTGGGCATGAGGCCACCCTGCCCTGATGTATGGTCTACACACTCAACCACCCTCAGGAGGCCCAGAAGGTCCCTGCCCCCAGTTTCCTCCTTAGGTTCCTTTTCTAATTATTGATCATTTTCCTCCTGCTGGTGGCCACCCCATTCTCCTTCCTGTGAAGCCCCCCTGGTCACGTGTTTTTCTGCTCATTGGGTGCAGAGTGCTCTTTGTATCTGAAGGAACCCTGCCCTTGGGCACGTGTGTCCATCTCTCTGCCCTGTTTCCATGGGGCTCCAGATGCCCTCACTTGCTCACCAGGCCATCTAGGCTGGCTGGTGGGACAGGGCCTAAAGACTGGCTGCTTTTGCCTGAGCTCAGCGGGTGGATGGGTTGGGTGGTGACTAGGCCCACCTTGATGCTGTGTAGCTGTATTTCTGTGGCCTCAGCACCGAGTGACTGACCCCTTAGGGTATGCCCATTGGGAGTGAGACTGTTGTTTGACCTTGTCGTTTGACCTTCGTGTAGGGAGGGGCAGTGAGTCTGAGCTGGAGGCCAGCAGAGCAGGTGTGGTGGAATCTGAGCTTGGGTTTCTGTGGGCATCAAAGTATTTGTAGCAGGACAGACTGTCCTGCTTTGTCCACTTGCTTGAACTCAAGTGTCCTGGCTGGACACTTGGGTCCTCAGGGCCAGGTTCACTCCTCTGCCCCCTGCCCTCTGTCCTTTGTCCACATCCTCTGGTGGGGGCACCACTCACTTCCAAGGGACCACAAGCACCTGGCCCAGAGTTCATTCATGGGATTTTATTTTAAGGGAACTTTACTAGAAAGAGTCAGGAGAGAGAGGTCACACTGATTCCACTGGTGGGGCCATCTGTCTCCTACCTCACATCCCCCCTAAGATACCTGGACCCCAAGGAATCTAATTAGGGGGATGAGGGTAATGGTCCTTCTGTAGCTCCTTCAGGCTGGCACTGGACTCCTGGACTCTACCTACCTTGGGCCATGAACTCTGCCTGGTGAGTCCTGCTGCCACCTGGTTGAAATCTGCTGCAGGGAGTGGATGGGACCCTGCATCACCATCATCTGGACATGGATGACTGATCTGGAGGAGACAGGCCTTTCTACGAGGATAAATAGATGTGGGCCAAAGGGGAGAAGAAGAAAGATAGAGGTCAAAGGTCCTACAAGGAGTAGGATCCAGGAGAACCTGGACCCGCTGAGAGCCATCTCTGTGAGGTGATGCCTTAGATGAGAAGCCCTGAGTATCTCTATGGACTTGACCTGTCCCGTTTACCCCAAACCAGCATCGCTCATTTAACATGGTGGCAATTCACCCCAGGCAGCAGCTGGCACGTGGAGGGCCATCCCAGGGGTCCCTATACGCAGGCCACAGGGGAATGGCAGGCATGGGTCTGGCTCCCTCTTCTGATTAGCCTCAGTTGGGGCCAAATAAGGGGTTATCCAGGGTCTCCTAACAACACGATGGCCCCAGTAAAGCCCAGAAGTCTTCTCCCCAAAGTGGGGTGAGACCTTCAGGGACGATCAGAAAGGCATGTGGGTCAAACACTGTCAGACCAACATGAGAGAGCCCCAGTACCAGGTGTGAAGCGTCCCCCAGACCCTAGTTACCGTGCAGCGCGTAGAGGGGAGAGGTGCAGTGGGGAGACCGGGACCGAGAAAGCAACCCCTGTCAGTCAGTCCAGCTGCTCAGCCGTGTCCAACTCTTTGCAACCCCATGGGCTGCAGCACGTCAGGCCTCCCTGTCCATCACCAACTCCCAGAGCTTGCTCAAACTCACGTCCATTGAATTAGTGATGCCATCCAGCCATCTCATCCTCTGTCGTCCCCTTCTCCTTCTACCCCCAATCCCTCCCAGCATCAGAGTCTTTTCCAATGAGTCAACACTTGGCATGAGGTGGCCAAAGTATTAGAGTTTCAGCTTCAACATCAGTGCTTCCAATGAATACCCAGGACCGATCTCCTTTAGATTGGAGTGGTTGGATCTCCTTGTAGTCCAAGGGATTCTCAAGAGTCTTTTCCAACACCACAGTTCAAAAGCATTGATTCTTCACTCAGCTTTCTTTATGGTCCAATTCTCACATCTATACATGACTGCTGGAGAAACCATAGCTTTGACTAAATGGACCTTTGCCAGCAAAGTAATATCTCTGCTTTCTAGTGTGCTGTCTACGTTGGTCATTGCTTTTCTTCAAGGAACAGGTGTCTTTCAATTTCATGGCTGCAGCCACCATCTGCAGTGATTTTGGAGCCCAAGAAAATAGTCTGTCACTGTTTCCATTGTTTCCTCATCTATTTTGCCATGAACGCCATGATCTTCATGTTCTCAATGTTGAGTTTTAAGCCAGCTTTTTCACTCTCCTCTTTCACTTCCTCGTTAGTTCCTCTTCGTTTCTGCCACAAGGGTGGTGTCATCTGCATATCTGAGGTTATTGCTATTTTTCCTGGCAGTCTTGATTCCAGCTTGTGCTTCTCCATCCAGGCATTTCCCATGAGGTGCTCTGCATAGACGTTACATAAGCAGGGTGACAATATACAATCTTGATGTTCTCCTTTTCCAAATTTGAACCAGTCTGTTGTTCCTTACCTGGTTCTAACTGTTACTTCTTGACCTGCATACAGGTTTCTCAGGAGGCAGTTAATGTGGTCTGGTATTCCCCTCTCTTTAAGAATGTTCCAGTCTGTTGTGATGCACCCATTCAAAGGCTTTAGTGTGGTCAGTAAATCAGAAGCAGTAAAGTGCTGCCGCATTCCGGATGGAGCTCACGTGTGGATATCACACACAAGCCTTGGCCAAGCCAGTACCTCATGATGGGCACGTGCAGTGCTATAAACGATATCAGCTATTACACAGTCACTATTTGCAAAATGTGGGGCAAGAGATCCTGAACACTCCACCTTGGCCAGTTTTCTCTCTCCTCGTGGGTTGTTTAGCTTTATTTTATTTTTATTTTTTATTGAGCTGTATGAGCTGCTTGCACATTTTGGAAGTTTATCCTTTAGTGGTCACGTGATTTGCAAATATCTTCTCTCATTCTGCAGGTAGTATTATTTTGTTGATGGTTTTCCATGCTGTACAAAAGCCTTTTAGCTTAATTAGGTCCCATTTGTTTATTTTTCTTTTTATTTCTATTACCCTAGGAGATGGTTACAAAAAGATACCACCTTGATTTATGTCAAAGAGTGTTTTGCCCATGTTTCCCTCTTTCTCTTTGATAGCCTCCCATTTCACACTTTTGTCTTTAATCCATTTTGAGTTTATTTTTGCCCATGGATCTAGAGAATTTATGAGTTCATTTATTAGAAAGTAACAATCCAGTTTTTCCAGGACTTATTCAAGAGACCGACTGTCTTTTCTCCGTGTTATATCTTGCCCCCTGTGCCACAGAAGAATTGACCGTAGGTGGGTGGGATCATTCCTGAGCTGTCTACCCTGTTTCTTTGATCACCAATCTATAACTTTGTTTTTGTGCAAGCACCGTAATGTTTTGATGACTGTACCTTCGTGGTTTACTCTGAAGTCAGGGAGCCTGATGCCTCCAGCTCCATTTTTGTTTCTTGAGATTGCTTTGACTATCTGGGGTCTTTATGTCACCCAACAAATTTTTTAAATTTTGTTTTGGGTCTGTGAAAATTGACATTGGTCATCTGATAGGTGTTACGTTGAACCTGTAGGCTGCTTTGGGTAGAAGCGTCATTGGCGCACTATCGATTCTTCTGATTTAAGAGCATCTTTCCATCTGCTTGTGTCGCCTTAATTTCTTCATCGGTGTCATAGCTTTCAGAGCAGAGGAATTTTGCCTCCTCAGTTCAGCTTAGTTCAGTCCAGTCGCTCAGTCGTGTCCGACTCTCTGCAACCCCATGAATCGCAGCAACGCCAGGCCTCCCTGTCCATCACCAACTCCCAGAGTTCACTCAGACTCACGTCCATCGAGTCAGTGATGCCATCCAGCCATCTCATCCTCGGTCGTCCCCTTCTCCTCCTGCCCCCAATCCCTCCCAGCATCAGAGTCTTTTCCAATGAGTCAACTCTTCGCATGTGGTGGCCAAAGTACTGGAGTTTCAGCTTTAGCATCATTCCTTCCAAAGAAATCCCAGGGCTGATCTCCTTCAGAATGGACTGGTTGGATCTCCTTGCAGTCCCAGGGACTCTCAAGAGTCTTCTCCAACACCACAGTTCAAAAGCATCAATTCTTTGGTGCTCAGCCCTCTTCACAGTCCAACTCTCACAGCCATACATGACTATTGGAAAACCATAGCCTTGACTAGGGAAGGTTCATTCCTAGGTATTATTCTTTTTGATGGGATGGTAAATGTGATTCTCTCCTTAAATTCTCTTTATGGTATTTCATCGCTGCCATATAGAATGCAACAGATTTCCATGTATTAATTTTGTACCCATAAATTTTATCCAATTCATTACGGAGCTCTAGGAGCTTTCCGGTACCTTCTTTAGCATTTTGCATGTATTAAATTATGTCATCTGCAAACAGTGACATTTTTCTTACTTGCCATTCTGGATCCCTTGTACTCCTTTCTCTCCCCCGATTCCTATCCCTAGGGCTTCACTACGCTGTACTGTAGGTCTTTGCTGGCTATCTACTGTATATGCAGTCGTGTGGATATATTAACACCAGACTCCTACTTTATCCCTGGGATGTGGTGGGTTGGCCAGGCACAATGCATGAGGGAGAGCAATACCGTGACGGCCGGGATTCCCACTCCTCCCCTGGGTGCAAGGGCGCTCTTTAAGCCACCCCACCAACGCACAAGACGTACCTCAGCCGCGTCTGGACTCCCCCAGGCCCTCTGAGACAGAAAACACTCAGAAGAAAAGGGAACTTCAGGAAGCAAGTCGCGTCACCAGGTTTCATTCCTGTTCTTAGTGTTCACGGCACTGGGGGAAGGGCCCTCACGCCTCCTGGGACTGGTGCCCAAGTCCTAGGGAGCAGGGCTGCAGACACAGTGCACAGGGAACTTCAGGAGGCAGATGGAGTCACCAGGTTTCATTCCTGTTCTTAGTGTTCACGGCACTGGGGGAAGGGCCCTCACATCTCCTGGGACTGGGGCCCAAGTGCTAGGGAGCAGGGCTGCAGACACCGCACACAGATCCCAGGAGCACATGTGTCTGGGGCCAGAGCAGGGAAGGGGCCCGGAGCCCCGGGCTGCAGGGGAGCCCCTTCCACGGCCCTCACCATGGGTGAGTGGGGACCCTGAGGGTGAGCACACAGGGACAGGAATGAGAGCCCTGGAGGGAGATCGGCCTCGGGACCCCAGGAGGGGCTGGAGCAGCCGAGTGGGCCTGGGGGAGGCAGCTGCCCCTAGTCCCGGTGCGGGACGAGGGCGGGGACAGAACCTGGGCAGGGGGCACCGCACCAAGAGCGCTGCTGCCCGGGGCTGGGGAGCTCGGGGGGGCTGTGGGCCATCGAGGAGCAGGACGGGCTGCAGACGGGAGTGGGGGCTGCGCATGACCAGGGGCTCTGGAGGCCAGGGCTGGGTGGTCATGAGGACCAGCCAGGATGGAAGGAGGGTCTGATCTGAGGAGCAGGGAAGGGAGAGGACCCCAGGGCAGTGACGGCTCCTGGACAGGCCGCTGGAGCCGGCGTGGGTCCCAGGGCAGGGCCACGTGCGGGGACTGTGGGTCCCAACTGGGCTGGGGCCGAGCGCAGCGGCAGAGCTGGGGGCAGGGCTGCAGGGCCGGCCAGGCTCCGTGTCCACAGCGGGCAGCAAAAGGCTGAGCCCACCGCCCCCCAGGACGCAGGGGGCTGACCAGAGCCCAGGGCCTGAAGACCAGCAGCAGGAGCTGGAGAGAGGCAGGTGACCCGAAAACTGGAGGCAGCAAGGGGCCAGAGGAGGGTGTGGGTGGAGGGACAGAGAAGAGCGGAGAGCAAGGGCAGGACCTCCGCCAGGAGGGGCCCGGGTGGACAGAGCTCCGCCAGGGGAGGGCTGCCTGGAGGCCATGTGGGCACCTGGTAAGTCCAGGGACGAGAGCTGAGCCCAGGAAATAAAGGGGTGAGGAGTGGAGCTGGGCAGGGGTGAGGGCTCCCAGAGGGGCCAGAGGGGCAGGAGAGGCTGAGGGGGCAGCCCAGGGACAGGGGGCAGCAAGGTCACCAGTGAGCAGGGGCTGGGAGGGTGGGGGTGGGGGGCCTGGAGATCTGGAGGAGCAGGTACAGCTTGTGGGTGAGCAGCAGTAAGGAGGGCAGGGGGTCCCTGGTGTTTGGGGAAGCAGGCAGAGCTTCTGTAGGTGAGCAGGCAGCTGGGAGGGCAGGGGAGACCCTGGTGCTTTGGGGGAGCAGGTACAGCTTGTCAGGGTGAGCAGGGGCTGGGAGGACAGGGGGTTCCCCCTTGTGCTTTAGGGGAGCAGGAATAGCCTGTGAGGGTGAGCAGGGGCTGGGAGGACAGGGGGTTCCCCCGGTGCTTTAGGGGAGCAGGAATAGCCTGTGAGGGTGAGCAGGGGCTGAGAGGGCAGGGGGATGCCCTTGTGCTTTTGGGGAGCAGGTACAGCTTGTCAGGGTGAGCAGGGGCTGGGAGGACAGGGGGATGCCCTGGTGCTTTGGGAGAGCAGGTACAGCTTGAGAGGGTGAGCAGGGGCTGGGAGGGTGGGAAGATGGCCTGGTGCTTTGGGGGAGCAGGTACAGCTTGAGAGGGTGAGCAGGGGCTGGGAGGGTGGGAAGATGGCCTGGTGCTTTGGGGGAGCAGGTACAGCCTGTGAGGGTGAGCAGGGGCTGAGAGGGCAGGGGGAGCCCCTGCTGCTTTGGGGGAGCAGGTACAGCCTGTAAGGGTGAGCAGGGGCTGAGAGGACAGGGGGAGCCCCTGCTGCTTTGGGGGAGCAGGTACAGCCTGTAAGGGTGAGCAGGGGCTGGGAGGACAGGGGGAGCCCCTGGTGCTTTGGGGGAGCCGGTACAGCTTGTGATGGTGAGAAGGAGCTGGGAAGCCAATGGGGGCCCCTGGTGCTTTGGGGGAGCAGGTACAGCTTGTCAGGGTGAGCAGGGGCTGGGAGGACAGGGGAACCCCTGGTGCTTTGGGGGAGCAGGTACAGCTTGAGAGGGTGAGCAGGGGCTGGGAGGACAGGGGGAGCCCCTGGTGCTTTGGGGGAGCAGTACAGCTTGTGATGGTGAGAAGGAGCTGGGAGGACAGTGGGGGCCCCTGGTGCTTTGGGGGAGCAGGTACAGCTTGTCGGGGTGAGCAGGGGCTGGGAGGGTGGGAAGATGGCCTGGTGCTTTGGGGGAGCAGGTACAGCTTGAGAGGGTGAGTAAGGGGCTAGGAGGACAGGGGGAGCCCCTGGTGCTTTGGGGGAGCAGGTACAGCCTGTGAGGGTGAGCAAGGGGCTGGGAGGGCAGGGGGATGCCCTGGTGCTTTGGGGGAGCCGGTACAGCTTGTGATGGTGAGAAGGAGCTGGGAAGACAATGGGGGCCCCTGGTGCTTTGGGGGAGCAGGTACAGCTTGAGAGGGTGAGCAGGGGCTGGGAGGGTGGGAAGATGGCCTGGTGCTTTGGGGGAGCAGGTACAGCTTGTCGGGGTGAGCAGGGGCTGGGAGGGTGGGAAGATGGCCTGGTGCTTTGGGGGAGCAGGTACAGCTTGAGAGGGTGAGCAGGGGCTGGGAGGGTGGGAAGATGGCCTGGTGCTTTGGGGGAGCAGGTACAGCTTGTGATGGTGAGAAGGAGCTGGGAAGCCAATGGGGGCCCCTGGTGCTTTGGGGGAGCAGGTACAGCTTGTCAGGGTGAGCAGGGGCTGGGAGGACAGGGGAACCCCTGGTGCTTTGGGGGAGCAGGTACAGCTTGAGAGGGTGAGCAGGGGCTGGGAGGACAGGGGGAGCCCCTGGTGCTTTGGGGGAGCAGTACAGCTTGTGATGGTGAGAAGGAGCTGGGAGGACAGTGGGGGCCCCTGGTGCTTTGGGGGAGCAGGTACAGCTTGTCGGGGTGAGCAGGGGCTGGGAGGGTGGGAAGATGGCCTGGTGCTTTGGGGGAGCAGGTACAGCTTGAGAGGGTGAGTAAGGGGCTAGGAGGACAGGGGGAGCCCCTGGTGCTTTGGGGGAGCAGGTACAGCCTGTGAGGGTGAGCAAGGGGCTGGGAGGGCAGGGGGATGCCCTGGTGCTTTGGGGGAGCCGGTACAGCTTGTGATGGTGAGAAGGAGCTGGGAAGACAATGGGGGCCCCTGGTGCTTTGGGGGAGCAGGTACAGCTTGAGAGGGTGAGCAGGGGCTGGGAGGGTGGGAAGATGGCCTGGTGCTTTGGGGGAGCAGGTACAGCTTGTCGGGGTGAGCAGGGGCTGGGAGGGTGGGAAGATGGCCTGGTGCTTTGGGGGAGCAGGTACAGCTTGAGAGGGTGAGCAGGGGCTGGGAGGGTGGGAAGATGGCCTGGTGCTTTGGGGGAGCAGGTACAGCTTGTGATGGTGAGAAGGAGCTGGGAAGCCAATGGGGGCCCCTGGTGCTTTGGGGGAGCAGGTACAGCTTGTCAGGGTGAGCAGGGGCTGGGAGGACAGGGGAACCCCTGGTGCTTTGGGGGAGCAGGTACAGCTTGAGAGGGTGAGCAGGGGCTGGGAGGACAGGGGGAGCCCCTGGTGCTTTGGGGGAGCAGTACAGCTTGTGATGGTGAGAAGGAGCTGGGAGGACAGTGGGGGCCCCTGGTGCTTTGGGGGAGCAGGTACAGCTTGAGAGGGTGAGTAAGGGGCTAGGAGGACAGGGGGAGCCCTGGTGCTTTGGGGGAGCAGGTACAGCCTGTGAGGGTGAGCAAGGGGCTGGGAGGACAGGGGGAGCCCCTGGTGCTTTGGGGGAGCAGGCACAGCTTGTTGGGGTGAGCAGGGGCTGGGAGGGTGGGATGATGGCCTGGTGCTTTGGGGGAGCAGGTACAGCCTGTGAGGGTGAGCAGGGGCTGAGAGGGCAGGGGGAGCCCCTGGTGCTTTGGGGGAGCAGTACAGCTTGTGATGGTGAGAAGGAGCTGGGAGGACAGTGGGGGCCCCTGGTGCTTTGGGGGAGCAGGTACAGCTTGTCGGGGTGAGCAGGGGCTGGGAGGGTGGGAAGATGGCCTGGTGCTTTGGGGGAGCAGGTACAGCCTGTGAGGGTGAGCAAGGGGCTGGGAGGGCAGGGGGAGCCCCTGGTGCCTTGGGGGAGCAGGTACAGCTTGAGAGGGTGAGCAGGGGCTGGGAGGGTGGGAAGATGGCCTGGTGCTTTGGGGGAGCTCGTACAGCTTGTCAGGGTGAGCAGGGGCTGGGAGGGTGGGAAGATGGCCTGGTGCTTTGGGGGAGCAGGTACAGCTTGAGAGGGTAAGCAGGGGCTGGGAGGACAGGGGGAGCCCCTGGTGCTTTGGGGGAGCAGGTACAGCCTGTGAGGGTGAGCAGGGGCTGGGAGGGTGGGAAGATGGCCTGGTGCTTTGGGGGAGCAGGTACAGCTTGTGATGGTGAGAAGGAGCTGGGAAGACAGTGGGGGCCCCTGGTGCTTTGGGGGAGCAGGTACAGCTTGTCGGGGTGAGCAGGGGCTGGGAGGGTGGGAAGATGGCCTGGTGCTTTGGGGGAGCAGGTACAGCCTGTGAGGGTGAGCAAGGGGCTGGGAGGGCAGGGGGATGCCCTGGTGCTTTGGGGGAGCAGGTACAGCTTGTCGGGGTGAGCAGGGGCTGGGAGGACAGGGGGAGCCCCTGGTGCTTTGGGGGAGCAGGTACAGCCTGTAAGGGTGAACAGGGGCTGGGAGGACAGGGGGAGCCCCTGGTGCTTTGGGGGAGCAGGTACAGCCTGTGAGGGTGAGCAAGGGGCTGGGAACACAGGGAATGCCCCTGGTGCTTTGGGGGAGCAGGTACAGCCTGTAAGGGTGAGCAGGGGCTGGGAGGACAGGGGGAGCCCCTGGTGCTTTGGGGGAGCAGGTACAGCCTGTGAGGGTGAGCAGGGGCTGGGAGGACAGGGGGAGCCCCTGGTGCTTTGGGGGAGCAGGTACAGCTTGTGACAGTGAGAAGGAGCTGGGAGGACAGTGGGGGCCCCTGGTACTTTGCAGGAGCGTGTACAGCCTTTCAGTGTGAGTAGGAGGTTGGGAGGCCAGGGGGAGCCCCTACTGCTTTTGGGGAGCTGGTACAGGTTATGAGGGTGAGCAGGGGGCTGAGAAAGCAGGGGGTATCTCAAGAGCTTTCAGGGAGCAGGTATAGGTTATGAGGGTGAGCAGGGGCTGGGAGGACAGGGGGAGTCCCTTGTGCTTTGGGGAAGCAGGCACAGGTTATGAGGGTGAGCAGGGCCTGAAAGTAAGGGGGTGTGCCTGGTGCTTTGGGGGAGCAGGTACAGCTTGTGAGGGTGAGCAGGGGGCTGGGAAGCAGGGGGCATCTCAAGAGCTTTAGGGGAGCAGGTAGTGCTTCTGTGGATGAGCAGGGGGCTGGGAGGGCAGAGGGAGCCCTTGGTGTTTTGGGGGAGCAGGTACAGCTTGTGAGGGTAACCAGGGGGCTGGGAGGACATGGGGTGCCCCTGGAGATTTGGGGGAGCAGTTATAGCTTGAGGGTAAGCAGGAGGCTGGGAGGACAGGAGGTGCTCCTGTTGCTTTGGGTGAACAGGTGTAGCTTGTGGGTGAGCAGCGGCTGGGAGGACAGGGAGTGCCCTTGGAGATTTGAGGGAGCAGGTACAGCTTCTGGGGATAAGCAGGGGGCTGGGAGTTCAGGGAGCTCTCCCAGGGTATTAGGGGGGCAGACAAAGATGGTGCAGCCGGGCAGGCGCTGGGATGTCACGCCCCTGCCGAGGACCTCAGCTGCCCATGTGTGCTCAGCACACCAGTAGGAAAGGGTCCTAGGGTGCAAGCGGCCGTTTGTGCTATGGGGCCAGATTCAGGGACACTGGGCAGTGTGGGCCCTGCAGAGAAGATGGGCCCAAGAGCGCAGCCGTCCAGAGCTGAGTCCAAAGAGCTGAGACAGGGGTGTGGGTGCTGGACGAGGGCGAGGAGCGGGCATCAGGGAGCAAGGACACAGCGCTGGGAGAGCTCCGGCCACAGCTGGTGAGGTGGAGGGCTGAGACAGGGGTGTGGGCCGCCCCTCAAGCTGACGGGGGCGCGGTTTGGTGGAGGGACGGCATGAAGAGCAAAGCAAGGAGGAGCAAAGACCTGAGAGGAAGGGCTCTGGGGCTGCAGGGGAGGGGCGCCCTGAGGGCACGGGGTGGGCTGCACTTCCTGGGCCGAGGGTCCGCCTGTCCCAGCAGCCTGTGTGGCTCAGGAGCCAAAGTAGGGCCGGACCTGGCACGGTGTGCTTGATAGGGCGGTGCGAGGGGGCAAGGAAATACAGGGCGCCCTCTCAGCAGTCAGACAGGCTGCAGGCCCAGGGAGCTGACCAGGATGGGGGAGCAGGGGCCATGGGTCAGGCCAGGCTCCAGCAGGAGGGAAGGGGCCCTGGGCTCTAATCCAGGAGGCCACACTCACCAACCCAAGCGGTGTCCAGACATCCCAGCTGCAGCACACAGAGCCGGGTGGCCACCATGCCGGGCAGTCGTCAGACCCTGGAAGCAGATGGTGGCTGGGCTCAGAGGTGCCCCAGGCCTGGGCACCTGAGGTCCTGCTGGACCCTGCATTCACCAGCCTCCTCTCTCACAGCCTCCACCACACCCCCGAAAGTCTACCCTCTGACTTCTTGCTGCGGGGACACGTCCAGCTCCATCGTGACCCTGGGCTGCCTGGTCTCCAGCTATATGCCCGAGCCGGTGACCGTGACCTGGAACTCGGGTGCCCTGACCAGCGGCGTGCACACCTTCCCGGCCGTCCTGCAGTCCTCCGGGCTCTACTCTCTCAGCAGCATGGTGACCGTGCCGGCCAGCACCTCAGGAGCCCAGACCTTCATCTGCAACGTAGCCCACCCGGCCAGCAGCACCAAGGTGGACAAGCGTGTTGGTGAGAAGACGACCCCCGGGGAGGGTGTCCACTCCAGGAGACCAGGGTCAGCCCCTCTGCCTGCAGGGACCCCACCCCCAGGGGTGCTGTGAACCAGGCCCAGTGTGTCAGGGGAGGCCCTGTCTGTCTCTCTCCTGATGGTCTCGCAGGCTTGGGGAGGGGTCGTCTGGAGTTTCCACCAGGTCCAGGGTAGCCGAGGCTGGTCGACGTCCACATGCCTGGACCCACAGAGACAGGCCCTGGGCTCAGACCTGCCAAAACCCATCCCTGCCCTAAGCCCAGCCCATGGCTTCCTGCCCCTGGTAACCCCCAGTCTGCTCTCTCTGCAGAGCCCGGATGCCAAGACCCATGCAAACGTTGCCCATGCCCACGTAAGTCACCCAGTCTCACCATCAACCCTGGACATGGTCAGGGTCCGGGAGGGCCACAGGCGAGGCTGTGGGGCCAAGAGGAAGTCTGCCCAGGGGCTGACACCTGTTATGTCTTCCCCAAAGCCCCTGAGCTCCCCGGAGGACCGTCTGTCTTCATCTTCCCACCGAAACCCAAGGACACCCTTACAATCTCTGGAAAGCCCGAGGTCACGTGTGTGGTGGTGGACGTGGGCCAGGATGACCCCGAGGTGCAGTTCTCCTGGTTCGTGGACAACGCGGAGGTGCACACGGCCAAGACAAAGCCGAGAGAGGAGCAGTTCAACAGCACCTTCCGCGTGGTCAGCGCCCTGCCCATCCAGCACCAAGACTGGACTGGAGGAAAGGAGTTCAAGTGCAAGGTCCACAACGAAGGCCTCCCGGCCCCCATCGTGAGGACCATCTCCAGGACCAAAGGTGGGCCAGGTGGGCGGGCCCAGGAGGGTCCCGTGGGCCAGTCAGAGTGATTCCTGTGCTAACAGGCTTGTCTGTCCCCACAGGGCAGGCCCGGGAGCCGCAGGTGTACGTCCTGGCCCCACCCCAGGAAGAGCTCAGCAAAAGCACGCTCAGCATCACCTGCCTCGTCACCGGATTCTACCCAGACTACATCGCCGTGGAGTGGCAGAGAAACGGGCAGCCTGAGTTGGAGGACAAGTACGGCACGACCACATCCCAGCGGGACGCCGACGGCTCCTACTTCCTGTACAGCAGGCTCAGGGTGGACAGGAGCAGCTGGCAGGAAGGAGACACCTACGCGTGCGTGGTGATGCACGAGGCTCTGCACAATCACTACACACAGAAGTCCATCTCTAAGCCTCCGGGTAAATGAGCCACACGTCCCCGCACCAGCAAGCCCTCACCCAGCCCGCCCTCCCCGGGCTCCAGGTCCAGCCAGGACGCCCGAGCCCCTCCCTGTGTGCATGCCTCCTGGGCCGCCATGAATAAAGCACCCAGGCCGCCCTGGGCCCCTGCAATGCTGTGCTGGTTCTTTCCGAGGCAGAGCCCTGGTGACCGCCAGGCCTGCGGGGGGCGGGCTGAGCCCACTCTGGGCCGCTTTGTTCAGCATCTGTGGGGGCGCTGACCCCTCTCCGGGCCAGACACACAGTGAGTGGGTCCAGCAGGCCACCTGGGGGCTGCCCAAGGCCTCGGAGGGGCTTGGCCAGAGGCGCAGCTCCACGGCCCCCTCCAGCCACCACATGCTGGGCCGGACTCTGGGCGGGAACGGGGGAAGCCCCCGAGACCTCAGGGATTGAGGCCCAACGCTTCCCGCCTCTGCTCCAGCCCACGCCGTGGGGCAGGGCCACGTCCTTGTCCCCAGGCCCCTGTTCCTGGGTGTCCAGAGTCCGTGTGTCCACTCTGGGCCTGCCTGGAGCCAGAGTGGCCCGGGGGGTGGCCCCGCTTCACCCTCAAGGTCAGGCGTCGTCCTCGTCGGCCAGGAGGCTCTGCCTGGCTCTCTCTGCCCGGGGCCAGGCCTGTGCGCCCATGGGGAGGTCGTCCCTGTGCCTGAAAGGGGCCCAGGCTGGGAGCCCTGAACGTCCAGGGCAGGGACCTAGCTGCTCCCTGGGGACACTGAGCCCAGAGCCACGGACACCAAGCCCCAGCCCCGCATGCACACGAGACAGCCCTCACCCAGCCTCCTCCACACGCACTCAGGCGTCCACCCGCACACGAGCACGCTTCACCCCCGTCACTCACCCACACACCTGCACACACTCAGGTCTCGCACTCGGGGACCCATGGGGTGACCCCACGGGCCCAGACCCAGAGCTGGGTCTCGTGAGCCCTCCCTGTGGACACCAGCTGGTCCCCATCCTCCAGCGCCCTTGGGCTGCTCAGCGGCCCTTTCCCACACTGACCACACTGACCAGGTCAGACATCCTTCCTCGCCTCCCCTGGGGCACCCATGCTCCTCCCTCACAGGCTGAAACCCCCCTCAGCCCCTCGTCCTGGCACCCTCACCCCTCGGGCACAGGGACACAGCCCGGCACTGTCTGCCCTCCCTCCCGGGGACAGGGCCCAGGCACGTGCGCTCTGCTGAGCCTCCCGGCTCCAGGCCTGGCCCCCAGGGCAGAGGAGGCCAGGAACTGAGCCTCTGTCCTGCGGGGAGGTGGGGTCAGGGCCCCAGCTCAGGGCACAGCTCAGGATGGGAGCAGGACCCCACAGGCCAGGCCCAGACAGTGGCCAGGGCTGGAGGGCTGGGGCTGGGGCTGGGCCCCACAGACTGACCTCAGGTGACGCCTGCCCGGCCCATGGGGGATCACACCGCCGTCCCCCCCAGCCGCAGAGGGAGCCCTGCCCCGAAGCCCCGACGGCCCCGCCCAGCCCCCCGTGGGCAGACTCAGCACTGACCCCCCTCCCTGTGCAGATCTGCTGCTGGAGGAGGAGAGCTGTGCGGACGCCCAGGACGGGGAGCTGGACGGGCTCTGGACGACCATCTCCATCTTCATCACACTCTTCCTGCTCAGCGTCTGCTACAGCGCCACCGTGACCCTCTTCAAGGTGGGGGCCCACCCTGCTGGGCCCTCGGGCCCCCCTCTGTCCCCAGGGTCCCCGCAGAGTCCCTCACCGTCCACTGACGGCCCCTCACTGTCCCTCCCTGCCCCTCCCTGCCCCTCACTGTCGCTCTCTGTCCCTCTCTGTCCCTCTCTATCTGTTCATTTTCCCTTCACCGTAACGTTGAAACAGATTGGGGTCATTTCAGAGGGCGTCTGAAGAGTTTCTGTACCACATGCCTCCCTTCATGTCAGTGGGGAGAATTCAGCAAGGGTAGAGTGGTAGATGAGAAATGAGTTTTTAGACGAGGAGGCTTGTGACGCTTCCGAGCGGTGATGGGGCGCTGCTGCTCCCTGAGAACTTCGTGGACACCGGTTTCCATCGAGGGAGAAGTGGGGAAGGGAAAACGCCTTCTTGGTCTCTCTTGAGTAAGTGCCCCGTTTTGGTCATCAGTTCCTGCCCAGTCAGGCTAGAGGAGTCTACTCTTCCCTCTCGATGGTCAGGTCAGGACTGTCATAGGCTCCGGAAAATATTTTAGGTCTCCGTACAATGAGGGTCTTTCATTTTGGAAGTCACCTTCCTGTAAATGCTTGCTTTTTGTGTGCAGAGAGCCTGTTTTAGCTCAGGGGTCCTCAACTCGCTGAGCTCAGGGGGCAGGATGTGGGCTCAGGCGTCGTCGCCTCACTGCTTGGGAGCGCATCTCAGGCTGCTGTTGCAGCTTCGTTGCCAAGCGAGACTGCTTAGTCTTGTGGTTAAACCAGCCTGCTTTCTCGAGTGATTATTAATTTACAGGAGTTTCCTGTATTTTTCAACTTATAATCCCCTAGTCAGATAGCTCTTTAATCACCTATTCTGCCCCTTCATTTTCTCCCTATCGATCTCAGCAACCCATCACTGCCCTCACTGTCCTTAAACTGTCCCCTAACTGACCAGACTGTCCCTCAGTGTCCCCTCAGAGTCACCTCCCTATCACTTCACTGCCCCTCTCTGCCCCTCTCTGCCCCTCGCTGCCCCTCCCCGTCCCCGCGCTGCCCCTCCCCGTCCCCTCCCCGTCCCCTCCCTGTCCCCTCTCTGCCCCTCTCTGTCCCTCTCTGTCCCTCTCTGCCCCTCTCTGCCCCTCTCTGTCCCTCTCTGCCCCTCTCTGCCCCTCTCTGCCCCTCTCTGTCCCTCTCTGTCCCTCTCTGCCCCTCGCTGCCCCTCTCTGCCCCTCCCCGTCCCCTCCCCGTCCCCTCTCTGCCCCTCCCCGTCCCCTCGCTGCCCCTCTCTGCCCCTCGCTGCCCCTCCCCGTCCCTCTCTGCCCCTCCCCGTCCCCTCTCTGCCCCTCACTGTCCCCTCTCTGCCCCTCTCTGCCCCTCGCTGCCCCTCCCCGTCCCCTCGCTGCCCCTCTCTGCCCTGGGGGAGGCCCGCATGGAGGCGCCTCTGCTCACCCCGTCCCCCCGCCAGGTGAAGTGGATCTTCTCGTCAGTGGCGGAGCTGAAGAGGACCATCGTCCCCGACTACAGGAACATGATCGGGCAGGGCGCCTAGAGCTCCTGGGAGCAGAGTCCAGGGCGGCCACAGAACCATCTGGACAGCGTCCATCATTTTGAGCATCAACCTGCACCAGGCCTGCTCCTTCACGCTCTGACCCAGCGACCTCTGACCTCTTGGCCAGCCTTGCCCGCATCTCTACCCGCAGGCCTCATGGTCACCAAAACCTGCCCCCATCCCCGGAGACCCGAGTGGACAGCAGGCGTAGACCCCACCCGAGCTGATGAACGCCGAGGCCTCTGGGAAGCCAGCAACACACCAGTGGGCCGTGAGTCCCCCACCAGGAACACACACGTCGGAGTTCAGCTCTGCCTGGAGGAGTAGGAGGCTGGGTCCAGGGCTGTCTACACAGGGCACCCGCATCCTGCCCAGGCCTGGATCCAGGCCGCAGGTCCCCGGGGGAGGAAGCTGAGTCCCCACACCGTATGCACAGGGCCCAGCCCCCGCATCTTGCCCAGGCCTGGATCCAGGCCACAGGTCCCCGGGGGAGGCCCTTGTGTCAGATCCCTGGGAACAGCTGTCCTGCAGGGGCCCAGCCTCCCAGCAGGCAAGCTCCTGGGAGGACCACTACCGGTCACTCAGGTCACCTCCACCGAGGACGCTGCTGGGAGCAGGGCCTGGGCCCACGGCGGCTGCAGGCGCCCTGGTGGGGGAAGGGGTGACATCCCGCCAGACGGGCCGCCTGCAGACGGGCCTGGTGACTGGTTCCCAGTGGACAGAGCTGGAGGGGCTCCCAGGACACAGGACGGCAGGGCAGCCAGTCCATCCGGTGGCCAACAGCCTGACACTCCCCCTGGAGCTCGGCCTGCACCGAGAGCAGGGGTGAGAGGTGAGATCAGAGACCCACAGAGGCCCAGCCCCAGGCCCCGGGCCCACCCCGCCTCTCAGGACAGACTCTCCAGTCGTTGCAGAAATGTGCACGGGCTTCTCTGGATGGGAGGCGCTGCCCCAGGACTGGAAGGACCACAGCCCTGGGGCTTGGGAAGCTTCTTCTGCGTAATGTGGTAGCCTGCTCTTTGCTGTCTCTTCACCTCTTCAACGACAATAAAGCATGTTTACTTCACCTAGCTCACCGGCCAGTCTCCGTGCATTGACACACCTTCTCCCTTTGAGGAGTCCACAGCCTGGCTGCCCCACCCCCACTGGCCCCGGGCTTCCCGCCCCCACCACCTGCACCCAGGGTCCCTGGTCCCATCCCTACCTGACCCTGGGGTGCCTGACCCCCACCCACTACCCGCCCCTAGGGCTCCACTCCGCCTCCCAGGCAGAGGCCAGCCTGGCACCAGGGGAGCCACAGACAAGTGCCCCGTGTTGGGTGGTCAGCACAGGAGGCTGTAACAAACACCGCAGGGTGCTTGGACCACAGGCGTCACCACTCAGTCCCTGGAGCCTGGGACCCCGGATCCAGGAGCGCAGGGCCGGCTCCTGCCGAGGCCTGTCTCCGTGGGGTGCAGATGCCGTGTCCTCACAGGCGCACCCCTCTGTGCCTGTCTCTGCCCTCACCTCCTCTTAGAGGGTCTCCAGTCAGACTGGACGAGGGCCCACCCTGGGGCTCCAGTTCACCCTCATCACCTCTTCAGAGACGCCGCCTCCAAAAGCAGTGACGCTTGAGGTCTGGGGGTCAAGGCTGCAAGATTTGAATTTGGGGTCACAGTTCTGCCCTAAACAGGCTGGTTGGTGCTGGAAACCCAGAGCAGGAGGGGACACCAGTGAAAGCAGGCCAGGAGGGGCAGCTGGGGGAGGGATGTCAAAGGGACCTGGTTCAGTGCTCAGGACACACTGGTCAGTGAGAAGGACCTCAGAGGGTGCTGGGGACACTGTGCTCAGCCTGGGCTGCGCGGAGGTGATGGCTGTGCCACAGGAAAAGCGGGAGGGGCCCAGGGCTCCAGAGAGGGACCAGGAAGCGTGGCCGCCTGCATGCGATGAGGCCTCTGTGTCCACCAGCCGGCCTGGGTGCAGGATGCAGTCAGGACTCCATCCTCACAGACACCGGGGACCGAGGAGACTGGACCCTCCCCAAGGGCGGAGGAGGATCCGGGGGCTCAGGGACAGCTCCAAGAAGGGGGCCAGGGCCTGGGAGGGTGCTGGCCGTGCTGGGCTCTCTCCAGAGGGCATTTTCAGGGAGCTGGGTCATAGTGGAGGGGTGCCTTGTCAGCTGGGGGCCATGCTAGTGTTTTTCCAAACCTTTCAGGGGTCGGAAAGGACCTGCCACTGGACAGCCCTGGTCCTTGCCTGCTTTGTCAAGAAAGAATTCTGAAGAGGTGGCAAAAGGTAAAACTGAAAAGTATGTTAAAAAAGAAAAGTACACCTGGAAAGACACCAGGGCAAACTCGAGAGAGAGCCCCGCGTCCGGGAAGCTTGGCGCTTTAGTCGTTCAGTCATGGCCAATGCTCGGGGCCCCATGGACTGTAGCCTGCCAGGCTCCTCTGTCCATGGGATTTCCCAGGCAAGAATGCAGGCAAGAATGGGTTGCCATTTCCTTCTCCAGAGGATCCTTCCAACCCAGGAATCAAGCCCAGGTCTCCTGTGTTGTAGGCAGATTCTTTAAGAATTGAGCTACAAGGGGTGGCAGTGTCCCGGATCTTTGTCTTCCTTCAAGCCAGTCATCTTGCTTTGCCCACAGCTCCCCGCAGGCTAATTTGTCTCAGGACCCTCCCCTGGGTGTGCACCGCCCCTCAGCCAAGCTGGATCTCAAAGTGAAGTTCCGGGAGGAGCAAGACTCATTACGGCCTGGCATTATTCCCTGGCTTTTGACCCACGAGGAAACTTTCCGCACCTGTGTAGAATTTCACATGTCTCCAAAAGGAGCAGAGATCCCTTAATTCTTTACTCAAACACGGTTTGGCCCCTCTTTGTCGATTGTTGCCATGACTATTTCCTTAACATCTTTAAAGAGACAAAGATGGCCTGTTTGCCGTCTTTTTACCAATGCTGTAAAGAACACTATTGCATAGGAACCTGGAATGTTAGGTTCAAGAATCAAGTGGTCAGCAAGGAGACAGCAAGAGTGAACATCAACTTATTAGGAATCAGTGAACTAAAATGGATGGGAATGGGCAAATTTAAATCAGATGACTATTATATCTACTACTGTGGGCAAGAATACCTTATGCTAAGTGGAGTAGCCCTCACACTCAGTGAAAGAGTCTGAAATGCAGTACTTGGGTACAATCTCAAAAAAAAAAAAGCAGAATGATTTCAGTTCATTTCTTAGGCAAACAATTCAACACCACAGTAACCCAAGTCTATGCCTCGACCATCAATGCCAGAAAGGCTGATGTCGAATGGCTGAAGACCTACAGGGCCTTCTAGAACTGACACCCAGAACAGATGTCCTTTTCATCATAGGGGACTGGAGTGCAAAAGTAGAAAGTCAAGAGATACCTGGAGTGACAGGTAAGTTTAACCTTGGAGCACAAAGAGAAGCAGGGAAAAGGCTAACAGAATTTTGCCAAGAGAACAACACACTGGTCAAGCAAACACCCTCTTCCAAGAACACAAGAGATGACTCTAAACATGAGCATCACCAGGCGGTCATACCAAAATCTAACTGATTATATTCTTTGCAGCTGAAGACAGAAAAGCTCTATAAAGTCAAAAAAAACAAACACACAAGACCTGGAGATGACTGTGGCTCAGATCATGAACTCTTTATTTCAAAATTCAGGCTTAAATTGAAAAAAGTAAAGAAAATCACAAGACCATTCAGGTATGACCTAAATCAAAAGCCTTATGATTAAACAGTGGAGGTGACAAACACATTCAAGGGGTTAGATCCGGTAGACTGAGAACATGAAGAACTATGGATGGAAGCTCATAACACGGTACAGGAGGTGGTGACCAAAACCACCCCAAAGAAGAAGAAATGCAAGAAGGCCAAGTGGTGGTCTGAAGAGGCCTCACACACAACTGAGAAAAGAAGAGAAGTAAGGGGCAGAGGAGAAAGGGAAAGATACAACCAACTGAATGCAGAGTTCCCGAGGGGAGATAGGAAAGCCTTCTTAAGTGAACAGTGCAAAGAAATAGAGGAAAACAATAGGACACGGCAGGCTAGAGATCTCTTCAAGAAAACTGGAGAGATCAAGGGAATATTTCACACAAAGACGGGCACAATGAAAGACAGCAGTTGTGTGGACCTAACAGAAGCACGAGAGGTTAAGAAGAGGCGGCAAGAATACACAGAAGAGCTACACGAAAAGGTCTTTATTGTTGTTCAGTAGCCAAGTCATGCCCAGCTCTTTGTGACACCACAAACTGCAGCACGCCAGGCTTCCCTGTCCTTCACTGTCTGGGAGTGTGCTCAGACTCATGTCCACTGAGTAAGTAAGGCCATCCAACCGTCTCACCCTCTGTCGCCCCCTTCTCCTCCTGCCCTCAGTCTTTCCCAGCACTGAGTCCGCTCTTCACATCAGGTGACCAGAGTATTGGAACTTCAACATCAGTCATTCCAATGAATATTCAGGGTTGACTTCCTTTAGGATTGATTGATTTGATCTCCTTGCTGGGCAAGGGACTCTTAAGAGTCTTCTCCAGCAACACAATTCAAAAGCATCCATTCTTCAGTGCTCAACCTTCTCTATGGTCCAACTTTCATATCGGTACATGACTACTGGGAAAAAAAAGTCTTAATGACCCAGATAACCATGATGGTGTGATCACTCACCTAGAGCCAGACAGCCTGAGAATGAAGTCAAGCAGGCCTTAGGAAGCATCGCTATGAAGAAAGCTAGTGGAGTTCCAGCTGAGCTATTTCAAATCCTAAAAGATGGCACCATTAAAGTGCTGCACTCAATATGCCAGCAAATTTAGAAAACTCAGCAGTGGTTACAGGCCTGGAAAAGGTCAGTTTTCATTCCAGTTCCAAAGAAAGGCGATGCCAAAGAATGTTCGATCATACAGTTGCACTCATTTCACAACTAGTTAGGTTATACCACAAATCCTTCAAGCCAGGCTTCAATAGTAGTGAACAGAGAACTCCGAGATGTGCAGTCTGGATTCAGAAAAGGCAGAGGAACCAGAGATTAAATTGCCAACATCCGTTGGACCATAGAAAAAGAAAAACGTATACTTCTGCTTCACTGACTATGCTAAAGCCTTTGACTCTGTGGATCACAGCAATCTTTGGAAAATTCTTAAGGAGATGGAAATGCCAGACCTCCTTACCTGCCTCCTGAGAAACCTGTATGCAGGTCAAGAGACAACAGGCAGAACTAGACAGGAAACAATAGACTGATTCAAAATTGGGAAAGGAGAACGTCAAAGCTGCGTCTTCTCACCCTGCTTATTTAACTTCTATGCAGAGTACATCGTGCACGCTGCTGGGCCGGAGGAAGCACAAGCTGGAATATCAATAACCTCAGATACGCAGATGACACCACCCTGATGGCAGAAAATGAAGAGGAACTAAAGAGCCTCTTGATGAGGGTGATAGAGGAGAGTGAAAAAGCTGGCTTCAAATTCAACATTCAAAAAACAAAGGTCATGGTATCCGGTCCCATCACTTGCTGGCAAATAGATGGGGAAGAAATGGAGACCAAGGCAGATTTCACTTCGTTCTCCTTGGGCTCTGAGGTCACTTTGGCCAGTGACTACAGGCATGAAATTAGAAGATGCTTGCTCCTTGGAAGAAAAGCTATAACAAACCTACTTACTGTTCAGTTGCTCAGTCGTGTCTGACTCTGTAACCCCATGGACTACAGCACACCAGACTTCCCTGTCCTTCACTGTCTCCAGGAGTTTCTCAACTCATGTCCGCTGAGTCGAGCATGCCATTCAATCATCTCATCCTCTGTGGCCCCATCTCCTCCTGCCCTCAATCTTTCTCAGCATCACTGTCTTTTCCAATGAGTTAGCTCTTCACATCATCTGCCCAAAGTATGGGCTTCAGCATAAATCCTTCCAATGAATATTTAAGGTTGGTTTCCTTTAGGATTGACTGGTTTGATCTCCTTGCTTCCAAGGGACTCTCAAGAGTCTTCTTCGGCACCACGGTTCACTCAGCCTTCTGCATGGTCCAACACTCACATCTATATATGACTACTGGAAAAACCACAACTTTGATTAGATGGATCTTTGTTGGCAAGGTGGTGTCTCTGTTTTTTAATATGCTGTATAGGTTTGTCACAGCTTTCCTTCCAAGGAGCAAGCCTCTTTTATTTTCACGGCTGCGGTCACCATTCACAGTGATTTTGGAGCCCAAGAAAATAAAGTCTCTCACTGTCTCTGTTTTCCCACCTATATTTGTCATGAAGTGATGGGGCCAGATGCCATGATCTTGTTTCCTTTTAATGCTGACTTTTAAGCCAGGTTTTTCACTGCGCTATGATCCTCATCGAGAGGCTCTTTAGTTCCTCTTCACATTCTGCCATTAGAGTGGTGTTGTTTACATATTTGAGGTCACTGATGTTTCTCCTGGTAATCTTGATTCCAGCTTGAGCTTCATCAGCCTGCCATTTTACCTGATGTACTCTGCATGGAAGTTAAATAAGCAGGGAGACAATATACCGCTTTGATGTTCTCTTTTCCCCATTTTGAAGCAGTTTGCTGTTCCCTGGTCAGTCCTAACTGTTGCTTCTTGGCCAGGATGTGGGTTTCCTGAGAGGCAGGTCGGGTGGTCAGGCATTCCCATCTCTCTCAGAATTTTCCACAGTTTACTGTGATCCACACAGTCAAAGGCTTTGGCATAGTCAATAAAGCAGAAGTAGATGGTTTTCTGGAACTCTCTTGCTTTTTCAAAGATCCAGTGGATGTTGGCAATTTGATCTCTGGTTTCTCTGCCTTTTCTAAATCCAGCTTGAACATCTGGAAGTTCTCGGTTCATGTATTGTTGAAGCCTGGCTTGGAGAATTTTGAGCATTACTTTACAAGTGTGTGAGATGAGTGCAACTGTGCAGCAGTTTGAGCGTTCTTTGGCATTGCCTTTCTTTGGGATTGGAATGAAAACGGACCTTTTCCAGTCCTGTGGCCACTGCTGAGTTTTCCAAATTTGCTGGCATATTGAGTGCAGCACTTTCACAGCATCATCTTTCAGGATTTGAAACAGCTCAATTGGAATTCCATCACCTCCACTAGCTTTGTTCATAGTGATGCTTCCTAAGGCCCACTTGACTTCCACTCCAGGATGCCTGGCTCTAGGTGAGTGACCACAACATAGTGGTTATGTGGGTCGTGAAGATCTTTTTTGTAGAGTTCTTCTGTGCATTCTTGCCACCTCTTCTTAATATCTTGTGCCTCTGTTAGGTCCATACCATTTCTGTCCTTTATCGAGCCCATCTTTGCATGAAATGTTCCCTTGGTATCTCTAATTTTCTTGAGAACATCTCTAGTCTTTCCCATTTTATTGTTTTCCTCCATTTCTTTGCATTGATCACTGAGGCAGGCTTTCTGATCTCTCCTTGCCATTCTTTGGAACTTGTCATTCAGTTGGGTATATCTTTCCTTTTCTCCTTTGCCTTTTGCTTCTCTTCTTTTCTCAGCTATTTGTAAGGCCTCCTCAGACAACCATTTTGCCTTTTTGCTTTACTTTTTCTTGGGGATGGTCTTGATCCTTGCCTCCTGTACAATGTCATGAGCCTCCATCCGTAGTTCTTCAGCCGCTCTGTCTATCAGATCTAAGCCCTTGAATCTATTTCTCACTTCCACTGTATAATTGTGAGGAAGTTGCTTTAGATCACACCTGAACAGTCTGGTGGTTTTCCCTACTTTCTTCAGTTTAAGCCTGAATTTTGCAATAAAAAGTTCATGATTAGAGCCACAGTCAGTTCCCAGTCTTGTTTTAGCTGACTGTATACAGCTTCTCCGTCTTCAGCTCTAAAGACTATAATTAATCTAATTTCAGTGTTGACCATCTGATGATGTCCATGTGGATAGTTGTGACTTTTGTGTTTGGAAGAGGGTGCTTGCTATGCCCAGTGCGTTTTCTTGGCAAAACTCTGGTAGCCTTTGCCCTGCTTCATTTGGTACGTCAAGGCCAAACTTTCCTGTTGCTCCAGGTGTCTCTTGACTTCCTCTTTTGCACTCCAGTCTCCTGTGATGGAAAGGGCGTCTTTTTTGTGGTGTTAGTTCCCCAGCGTCCTGTAGGTCTTCATAGCACCTACAACGTCGGCTTCTCCAGCATTAGTGGAGGGGCACAGACTTGGATTCTGTGATACTGAATGGTTTCCCTTAGAAATGAAGAGAGACCCTTCCGTCATTTTTGAGCTTGCACCCAAGCACTGCATTTCAGGCTCTTTTCTTGACTATGAGGGCTACTCCATTTCTTCTAAGGGGTTCTTCCACACAGTAGTAGTTGTGATATAGCGGACTACGTCCACCCATTCTGGTCCATGCTGGTTCACTAGTTTCTAAAATATTGATGTTCATCCCTTCCATCTCCTGTTTGACCACTTCTAATTTACCTTGATTTACAGACCTAATATTTCAGATTCCTGTGCAGTATTGTTCTTCACAGCATCAGGCTTTACATCTGTCACCAGCCACACCCACAGCTGGGTGCGGCTTCCACTCTGGCTCGGCCTCTCCGCTCTTTCTGCGGCTGTTTCTCCGCTCTCCTCCTGCGCTCTGGCTCGGCCTCTCCGCTCTTTCTGCGGCTGTTTCTCCGCTCTCCTCCTGCGCTCTGGCTCGGCCTCTCCACTCTTTCTGCGGCTGTTTCTCCGCTCTCCTCCAGTAGCATGTTGAGCACCTTCCAGCCTGGGGAGTTCGTCTTCCAGTGTCTTATCTTTCTGCCTTTCCGTATTGCTCATGGGATTCTCAAGGCAGGAATGCTGAAGTGGTCTGCCATTCCCTTCTCCAGTGGACCACGTTCTGTCAGAACTCTCCACCATGGCCCACCCATCTTGGGCGGCCCTACCCAGCATGGCTGATAGTTTCGTTGAGTTAGAGAAGGCAGTGATCCATGTGATCAGCTTGGCTCATTTTCTGTGACTGCGGTTTTTATTCTGTCTTCCCTCGGATGTGTGCGGCTAAGAGGCTTGTGGAAGCTTCCTGGTGGGAGGGACTGGATGCGGGGGAATCTGGGTCTTGTTCTGATGGGCAGGGCCATGCTCAGCAAACCTTTAATCCGATTTTCTGTTGATGGCTGGGGCTGGGTTCTCTCCCTGTATTTTGGTATGAGGCCAGACTATGGTGGGGGTAATGGTTGTAATGGCGACCTCCCTCAAAAGGGCTTTTGCCAGCAACCCCCGTGGCCCCCAGGACCTTGGTACTCAGTGCCCTTGACCCTGCGGCAGGCCACTGTAGCCCGTGCCTCTGCCAGAGTCTCCTGGACACGCAGACGAAAGTCTGGCCCATCTCTTGTTGGGCCACCACTCCTTTCTCCTGGGTCCTGGTGAGCACAAAGTTCTGTCTGTGCCCTACAAGAGTTTGTTTCCCCAGTCCTGTGGAAGTTCTGTATTCAAATCCCACTGGCTTTCACAGCCAAATTCCCGGGGGGTTCTCAGTCCCTTTGCTGATCCCAAGGCTGGGGAGTCTGCTGTGGGCCCAGAAGTTCTGCCGCAGTGCAAGGACTCATTTCATATAACCCTTCCCCAGTCTGTGGGTCGGCTGCTCGGTGGCTTGATGGTGAGGCCAATGGTGACCTCCTCCAAGAGGGTTCAGGCCACATGCAGTGCCTGCCAGGTCCGCTGCACAGTGCCATCCCCGCGGCAGCCACTGCTGGTCCGGGCCTCTGCAGGAGACACTCGAACACTCGGTGGCAGGTCTGGCTCACTCTCTCATGGGGTCTCTGGGTCCTGGTGTGCAAAAAGGTTTCGTATTAGCCCTCTGAGCGTCTCTGGCAGGTATGGGGTTTGATTCTAAAGACAATTTTGCCCCTCCTACTGACTTTTTGGGGCTTTTCCTTTGCCCTTGGATGTGGAGTATCTTTTTTTGGTGGGATCCAACATTCCCCTGTCAACAGTGGTTCAGCAGCCAGTTGCAATTTTGGAGTTCTCACACATCCTTCTAGACTGTCATCTTGAGACCCAAGCCATAGGAGGCTAGTAAGACAGGTGGTCCAGAGACTTCCAGTTCAGTCAGTTCAGTTGCTCAGTCGTGTCCGACTCTTTGCAACCCCATGAATTGCAGCACGCCAGGCCTCCCTGTCCATCACCAACTCCCGGAGTTTACTCAAACTTATGTCCATCGAATCAGTGATGCCATCCAGCCATCTCATCCTCTGTCATCCCCTTCTCTTCCTGCCCCCAATCCCTCCCAGCATCAAGGTCTTTTCCAATGAGTTAACTCTTCACATGAGGTGGCCAAAGTATTGGAGTTTCAGCTTTAGCATCAGTCCTTCCAATGAACACCAGGACTGATCTCCTTCAGAATGGACTGGTTGGATCTCCTTGCAGTCCAAGGGACTCTCAAGAGTCTTCTCCAACACCACAGGTCAAAAGCATCAATTCTTCGGTGCTCAGCTTTCTACACAGTCCAACTCTCACATCCATACATGACCACTGGAAAAACCATAATCTTGACTAGACGGACCTTTGTTGGCAAAGTAATGTCTCTGCTTTTGAATATACTATCTAGGTTGGTCATAACTTTCCTTCCAAGGAGTAAGTGTCTTTTAATTTCATGACTGCAATCACTATCTGCAGTGATTTTGGAGCCCCCAAAAATACAGTCTGACACTGTTTCCACTGTTTCCCCATCTATTTCCCATGAAGTGATGGGACCAGATGCCATGGTGTTAGTTTTCTGAATGTTGAGCTTTAAGCCAACTTTTTCACTCTTCCTCTTTCACTTTCATCAAGAGGCTTTTTAGTTCCTCTTCACTTTCTGCCATAAGGGTGGTGTCATCTGCATATCTGAGGTTATTGATACTTCTCCTGGCAATCTTGATTCCAGCTTGTGCTTCTTCCAGCCCAGCGTTTCTCATGATGTCCTCTGCATATATGTTAAATAAGCAGGGTGACAATATACAGCCTTGCCCTACTCCTTTTCCTATTTGGAACCAGTCTGTTGTTCCATGTCCAGTTCTAACTGTTGCTTCCTGACCTGCATATAGGTTTCTCAAGAGGCAGGTCAGGTGGTCTGGTATTCCCATCTCCTTCAGAATTTTCCACAGTTTATTGTGATCCACACAGTCAAAGGCTTTGGCATAGTCAATAAAGCAGAAATAGATGTTTTTCTGGAACTCTCTTGCTTTTTCAATGATCCAGCGGATGTTGGCAATTTGATCTCTGGTTTCTCTGCCTTTTCTAAATCCAGCTTGAACATCTGGAGGTTCCCGGTTCAGATATGGCCACTACATAGTCACTACCTACGTGTGATAAGGTCTAGCCCAGTAATAATGCACTGAGTGGCCTGTCAATGACATCTTTTCCAGAACCAGGAATGAGCATTCCTAGCACAGTGGGATGCAATGGTCATGAAATGCCCCCCAAAACTTGGTCGAATTCATGACCATGAAGGGACCCTGCCAGCTGGAAACTGGCACTTGCCAATTATCTCTACAGGATCGATTCGTGAGCCACTACAGCTGCTGGCCTCCGATACCCTCTGGAAGGAGTTCAGGGTGGAGATCAGCAGAGAGGATCTCTGTGCTCCGGGAAGACTGAGAGCACAGGCCTTCAGATAGTCGGGTCTTCTCAGGTAGGGATGTCTATAAGCCCAGATTCTTTCAACTTCTCATACCTGGAAAAACACTAAAATCATTAATAGTGACATCTGTTTGGGCTATTCAGGAAAAAATTACAATTAGAAGTCGAGAGGGGAGCACTGTGGCTCAGACATCCAAGGTAATATTACGGGACACTATGGGTGTGATTTGACACAGCTCCTTGCACTGCTGAGAGCTTCAGTTTTATGAGCTGCATCAGACTTGAGGCCATCAGCCATTCTCAAGACAACACCAGCTGGCAGCTGGTGGCTGGGCCTCACATTTTCAAAGTCTCGTCTAGCACCTATTTCATTTGAGACAATGAAATTGCTTTAGTCCATATATTAGCATAAAGAAGAAACAAATAGTGCCTATTATTTATGTGTTGATACCAAATTAAAGGTTAAAACCTGCTTAGATAAAACCAGACAACTGGCCACCTGGCTACAAGTCTCTTTGAAATACCAGGTCCAGACTGGGTCTCAGGCTTACTCTCTTGAGAAGAAACGAGACTGGTTTTGTTGACTAACCTCCAGATTGTCCAACTACTTCTAACTGGACCTGCTAAACCCACATGCATCACGGTGGGCTAATAAACAAGGACATTAGAAACGTGTCTGGCAAACGGCTCCATTCCTTTGAACAGGATGATCCAGGCTCTGACTCTGCGGCATCACAATCAAAACTCTTACCAAACATGACCGTCTTACTCCTGCCAGGCCCCTGACTAAGTTCTTACTCCTACCCGAGCCCCTGGTCACAGTATATTTTTTTACTGACTTCTGATCCCGTCCTCATTTAATCCACATGCTCAATCTGTTCTCTTCGAGCACTACAGTCTTCCAGGCAAGATGACAGTGATGCAGAGATTCCAGCAACTCATCGGAACAGATTCTTTCAAAATAACAGCAGAAGTCACCCTTGGCCCCTTAATAAAACAAGGCAGAAACTCTGTGACCCCCAGCTAGGTGTCTGTGAACACATGCCAACCTGAAGAAGCTACAGAAGACAGACCTTCACCCTTCATCTTCCAAATAAACATTTCTTGGGGTTCTTGTCTCTCAGAGGAATTTGAGGTAGTAGAGAAAAGAGCCCCAAGGCTGAGCAGGTGGATTTTGCCAAGCACAGTAGGTGACTCCCTGACACTCCAAGGACAAAGCTAGGGGCAGGAGCTGAGCTTGGCTGGGACAGAGACAAGAGGGCCCCATCGATCAGACAGGGGAGCCTCCCCAACTGCACTTGTGCAGGAAGGTGCCTTGAGGGTCACAAGGTTGGGGGGAGGCACCACCCCATAATAAATGTTATCAAACCTCCTGCTACCCATGCACTGCAATCTTTCTTGGTAAAAAGATCCACACACATAAGGGCAGGGCCCAAGGACAGGTCAAATGTGAGGAAAGAGGTGAGATAATCAGCCAGAGGATAACAAAACCCAGAAGAACTGCCCCATAGACATGAGTCAACACACACATGAGTCAACACACACGTGAGTCAACACACACGTGAGTCAACACACATGTGAGTCAACACACACGTGAGTCTACATAGACAGGAGTCAACACAGACATGAATCAACACAGACATGAATCAACATTGTCATCAGTCAATACAGACATGGGTCAACACACACATGAGTCAACACAGACATGAGTCAACACACGTGTGTATACATACATGTGAGTCAACATACACGTGAGTCTACACACACATGAGTCAACACAGACATGAACCAACATTGTCATGAGTCAACATAGACATGGGTCAGCACACACAAGTTAGCAACCTCTTCACTGCACTCCTCCCCGTTAGGGAGGATGCCCACACCCTTTCTTTCCAGTCTGGTCTCTCTGCCTGCTCTGCCTTGAATAAATAGGCCTCTTCTCTGTGTGCTTTCCACATGCTGTGCTCTGTCTCTAATCATAAACGTCACACCTGTATTTACAGTGTTTGCCTCCTCAGAACATTCGTGCTTTCAAACGAGGCGAGAGCCAGGCGACCCTTCCTTCTAGTCCGCAGCCCCTGGTGGTCTAGCTGCTAGGACTCCGGGATTTCATCCAGGCTGTGCAGGTCCAATTCCAGGACAGGGAGCTAAGCTCCTGCTTTAGGACCGCTCCCTGCTGTCTCTCTAAGGAAAAGACCTCCACCCACAGCACCCAGGGTAGGGCCTATGGTGTCTCCCAATCCCTACTGCTCTATCGATGGGACAGCCAGCGTGCACATGGGGTCTAGGGTGCCCTGCAGCATTTCACGGCACAAGGGACAGAGGGACCCTGTCGTCCACACGCAGGGAGGCCACTGTGCCCACAGCCAGCAGTGGAGGGGCTGCACCGTGTCTCTCAGTTCGACCATCACTTTGGGCCCCAGTGACCACCATGACTCTGCCAACAGGCAACAGCTACGGCCAGGAGAACAGCTGCCCTCTGACCGTAGATGCTATTCCGGCCTCTGTCAGATATCAGAGCCGTAGAAGAAGGCAGGGGGAGGAGGTGGGCAGAGTCAGGACCCAGACGAGGACAGTGGTCTAGAGGGAAGCCCACGCGGGCTAGGGGCCCAGACCCGGCCCGAGGCTGGGCCACACGCTGGGCACAACACCCCCCACAGGGCTGCAGAGGAGCCCACCAGGGCTGGGAAGCCCAGAGGTCACAAGCGAGGGGCCCAGACCCTGGGCTGTGGTGGTTCAACCAGGCATAATCCCAGCGGAAGGTGGAAAGCCGTGACGGCTGGGGTTCCCACTCCTCCCTTGGGTCCCAGAGCACTGCTCAAACCACCCCACTCACCCACAAGACGCAACTCGCTGCATCTGGACTCCCCCAGGCCCTCTGAGGCAGAAACCACGCAGAAGAAAAGGGAACTTCAGGAAGCAAGGTGTGCCACCAGGTTTCAATCCACTTCTTAGTGTTTGGAGACTTGTGGGCAGGGAGTTCACACATCGGGGGACTGGTGCCCAAGTCCTAGGGAGCAGGGCTGCAGACACCGCACACAGATCCCAGGAGTACATGTGTCTGGGGCCAGAGCAGGGAAGGGGCCCGGAGCCCCGGGCTGCAGGGGAGCCCCCTCCACGGCCCCCACCATGGGTGAGTGGGGACCCTGAGGGTGAGCACACAGGGACAGGAATGGGAGCCCTGGAGGGAGATCGGCCTCGGGACCCCAGGAGGGGCTGGAGCAGCCGAGTGGGCCTGGGGGAGGCAGCTGCCCCTAGTCACGGTGCGGGACGAGGGCGGGGACGGAACCCGGGCAGGGGGCACCGCACCAAGAGCGCTGCTGCCCGGGGCTGGGGAGCTCGGGGGGGCTGTGGGCCGTCGAGGAGCAGGACGGGCTGCAGACGGGAGGGGGTGCTGCGCATGACCAGGGGCTCTGGAGGCCAGGGCTGGGTGGGCCTGAGGACCAGCCAGGGTGGAAGGAGGGTCTGATCTGAGGAGCAGGGAAGGGAGAGGACCCCAGGGCAGCGACGGCTCCTGGACAGGCCGCTGGAGCCGGCGTGGGTCCCAGGGCAGGGCCACGTGCGGGGACTGTGGGTCCCGACTGGGCTGGGGCCGAGCGCAGCGGCAGAGCTGGGGGCAGGGCTGCAGGGCCGGCCAGGCTCCGTGTCCACAGCGGGCAGCGAAAGGCTGAGCCCACCGCCCCCCAGGACGCAGGGGGCTGACCAGAGCCCAGGGCCTGAAGACCAGCAGCAGGAGCTGGAGAGAGGCAGGTGACCCGAAAACTGGAGGCAGCAAGGAGCCAGAGGAGGGTGTGGGTGGAGGGACAGAGAAGAGCGGAGAGCAAGGGCAGGACCTCCGCCAGGAGGGGCCCGGGTGGACAGAGCTCCTCCAGGGGAGGGCTGCCTGGAGGCCATGTGGGCACCTGGCAAGTCCAGGGACGAGAGCTGAGCCCAGGAAATAAAGGGGTGAGGAGTGGAGCTGGGCAGGGGTGAGGGCTCCCAGAGGGGCCAGAGGGGCAGGAGAGGCTGAGGGGGCAGCCCAGGGACAGGGGGCAGCAAGGTCACCAGTGAGCAGGGGCTGGGAGGGTAGGGGCTGCCCCTGGTGCTTTGGGGAGCAGGTACAGGTTATGAGGGTGAGCAGGGGCTGGGAGGGCAGGGGAAGCCCTGAGGATTTGGGGGAGCAGGTACAGCTTATGGGTAAGCAAGCCTTGGAGGACTTGGTGTGCCCCTGGTGCTTTGGGGGAGCAGGTACAGCTTGTGAGGGTGAGCAGGGCCTGGGAGGGCAGGGGAAGCCCTGAGGATTTGGGGGGGGTGGGTACAGCTTTTGGGAGTGAGCAGGGGCTGGGAGGGCAGGGAGAGCGCTGGGGCTTTGGGGGAGCAGGTACAGGTTATGAGGGTGAGCATGGGTTAGGAGGGCAGGGGACCTCTGGTGTTTGGGGGAGCAGGTACAGCTTTTGGGGGTGAGCAGAGCCTGGGAGGGCAGGGGGCCCCTGGTGCTTTAGGGGAGCAGGTACAGCTTTTGGGTAAGCAAGCCTTGGAGGACTTGGTGTGCCCCTGGTGCTTTGGGGGAGCAGGTACAGCTTGTGAGGGTGGGCTGGGGCTGGGAGAACAGGGGGTGTCCCTGGTGTTTGGGGGAGCAGGTACAGCTTGTGAGTGAGCAGGCCTTGGAGGACTTGTGGTGCCCCTGGGTTTTGGGGGAGCAGGTACAGGTTATGAGGGTGAGCAGGGGCTGGGAGGGCAGGGGGCACCTAAGAGCTTTAGCAGAGCACGTAGAGCTTCTGAGGTGAGCAGGGGGCTGAAAGGACAGGGGCGACCCCAGAGCTTCGGGTGAGCAGGCATGGCTTGTGAAGGCGGGCAGGGGCCTGGGAGGACGGGGGAGCCCCCCAGAGCTTTGGGGTATCGGGTACAGCTGTAGGGGTGAGCAGGGGCCTGGGAGGAAGGGAGAGCCCCCCAGAGCTTTGGGGGATCGGGTACAGCTGTAGGGGTGAGCAGGGGCCTGGGAGGACGGGAGAGCCCCCCAGAACTTTGGGGGATCGGGTACAGCTGTAGGGGTGAGCAGGGGCCGGGGAGGACGGGGGACGCCTGGCGCTCAGGGAGCAGGTAGGGCTTCTAGGGGTGAAAGGGGCAGGGAGGGCAGGGGACTCTCTGGGGCGTCGGAGGGGAGAAGGTGGCGACTGTGCAGGTGAACCGGGCTCTGGGAGCGAGCAGCTGGCCGGCTAGTGCTGAAGTCGGAGGCAGAGGGTCTGAGCTAAAGGGAGCCCTTTTGCTGCAGGGTCGGGGATAGCAAGGCCAAGTGCAGAGGAAAATGAAGGATGCTCTGGCCTGAAGTGGGAGGGCTTCCCGATGAGAGCAGGTGGCCTCCATTCATAGGCCCAGGGTTCCCATTGTGTTGCAGCCATCTCTGGGGACTCAGGGTGGATGGGGGTCGGCCAAGGCAAGGGGCAGCTGCCAAGACGGCGGACAAGGCTGGGACTACGTGAGGCTCTTCCTCGAGGTCTCAGACGGGCAGGGGCCCGGGGAGCTGACCAGGCTCTTCCTCGAGGTCTCAGATGAGGCTGCAGGCCCACGGAGCTGACCAGGCTCTAGGGACAGCCCGGTTAGATGGGCTGGGGCCCGTGGAGCCACCCGGTGCTGGAGGCGCAGGCAGGGCCCAAGCAAGGCCCCCACAGTGCTGAGCGCGGGGTGCACCCAGGAAGATCAGGGCCTGGAGGGTCTGGTGAGGAGGAGCCGGGCAGCCAGGAGCGTGGAGCAGGGGCCGAGGGCCAATCAGGGGAACCAGGTGAGGTACAGGGCCAGAGACACACCTTTGGGAGCCTGGTTGGACCAGGGTTGGGAGGGGACAATCAAGGAGGAGAACTCAGAGACAGGGTCCAGGATCAGGGCTGGGACGTGAGCCCAGCGCCCGTGCACAGAGCTGGCCCCAAAGTCACCGGCCTGCAGGGCTGAGGCCAGGCCGGACGGGGGCTGGGGGCAGAGCAGGATGAGGGGGACAGGCTCCTCCAGGCTGAGGGAGCAGGGGCCATGGGTCAGGCCAGGCTCCAGCAGGAGGGAAGGGGCCCTGGGCTCTAATCCAGGAGGCCACACTCACCAACCCAAGCGGTGTCCAGACATCCCAGCTGCAGCACACAGAGCCGGGTGGCCACCATGCCGGGCAGTCGTCAGACCCTGGAAGCAGATGGTGGCTGGGCTCAGAGGTGCCCCAGGCCTGGGCACCTGAGGTCCTGCTGGACCCTGCATTCACCAGCCTCCTCTCTCACAGCCTCCACCACACCCCCGAAAGTCTACCCTCTGGCTTCTTGCTGCGGGGACACGTCCAGCTCCATCGTGACCCTGGGCTGCCTGGTCTCCAGCTATATGCCCGAGCCGGTGACCGTGACCTGGAACTCGGGTGCCCTGACCAGCGGCGTGCGCACCTTCCCGGCCGTCCTGCAGTCCTCCGGGCTCTACTCTCTCAGCAGCATGGTGACCGTGCCGGCCAGCACCTCAGGAGCCCAGACCTTCATCTGCAACGTAGCCCACCCGGCCAGCAGCACCAAGGTGGACAAGCGTGTTGGTGAGAAGACGACCCCCGGGGAGGGTGTCCACTCCAGGAGACCAGGGTCAGCCCCTCTGCCTGCAGGGACCCCACCCCCAGGGGTGCTGTGAACCAGGCCCAGCGTGTCAGGGGAGGCCCTGTCTGTCTCTCTCCTGATGGTCTCGCAGGCTTGGGGAGGGGTCGTCTGGAGTTTCCACCAGGTCCAGGGTAGCCGAGGCTGGTCGACGTCCACATGCCTGGACCCACAGAGACAGGCCCTGGGCTCAGACCTGCCAAAACCCATCCCTGCCCTAAGCCCAGCCCATGGCTTCCTGCCTCTGGTAACCCCCAGTCTGCTCTCTCTGCAGGGATCTCCAGTGAGAACTCCAAGTGCCCTAAACCGCCTTGTAAGTCGGGAAACCTTTTCTCCATCCAGCAGATGGGGACAGCACCAGGAGGACTCAGGGTGTGGGGGTGGAGGGGGACAGCTGCCTTAGATGAGTGAGACCCCAATGCTAATCTGCCATGTCTCCGCCGTCAGGCCTGAAGGGACCGTCTGTCTTCATCTTCCCACCGAAACCCAAGGACAGCCTCATGATCACAGGAACGCCCGAGGTCACGTGTGTGGTGGTGGACGTGGGCCAGGATGACCCCGAGGTGCAGTTCTCCTGGTTCGTGGACAACGTGGAGGTGCACACGGCCAAGACAAAGCCAAGAGAAGTGCAGTTCAACAGCACCTACCGCGTGGTCAGCGCCCTGCCCATCCAGCACTACCACTGGACAGGAGGAAAGGAGTTCAAGTGCAAGGTCCACAACAAAGCCCTCCCGGCCCCCATCGTGAGGACCATCTCCAGGACCAAAGGTGGGCCAGGTGGGCGGGCCCAGGAGGGTCCCGTGGGCCAATCAGAGTGATTCCTGTGCTAACAGGCTTGTCTGTCCCCACAGGGCAGGCCCGGGAGCCGCAGGTGTACGTCCTGGCCCCACCCCGGGAAGAGCTCAGCAAAAGCACGCTCAGTGTCACCTGCCTCGTCACCGGATTCTACCCAGACTACATCACCGTGGAGTGGCAGAGAGAGCGGCAGCCTGAGTCGGAGGACAAGTACGGCACGATCCCGCCCCAGCGGGACGCCGATGGCTCCTACTTCCTGTACAGCAGGCTCAGGGTGGACAGGAGCAGCTGGCAAAGAGGAGACACCTACGCGTGCGTGGTGATGCACGAGGCTCTGCACAATCACTACACACAGAAGTCCATCTCTAAGCCTCCGGGTAAATGAGCCACACGTCCCCGCACCAGCAAGCCCTCACCCAGCCCGCCCTCCCCGGGCTCCAGGTCCAGCCAGGACGCCCGAGCCCCTCCCTGTGTGCATGCCTCCTGGGCCGCCATGAATAAAGCACCCAGGCCGCCCTGGGCCCCTGCAATGCTGTGCTGGTTCTTTCCGAGGCAGAGCCCTGGTGACCGCCAGGCCTGCGGGGGGCGGGCTGAGCCCACTCTGGGCCGCTTTGTTCAGCATCTGTGGGGGCGCTGACCCCTCTCCGGGCCAGACACACAGTGAGTGGGTCCAGCAGGCCACCTGGGGGCTGCCCGAGGCCTCGGAGGGGCTTGGCCAGAGGCGCAGCTCCACGGCCCCCTCCAGCCACCACATGCTGGGCCGGACTCTGGGCGGGAACGGGGGAAGCCCCCGAGACCTCAGGGATTGAGGCCCAATGCTTCCCGCCTCTGCTCCAGCCCACGCCGTGGGGCAGGGCCACGTCCTTGTCCCCAGGCCCCTGTTCCTGGGTGTCCAGAGTCCGTGTGTCCACTCTGGGCCTGCCTGGAGCCAGAGTGGCCCGGGGGGTGGCCCCGCTTCACCCTCAAGGTCAGGCGTCGTCCTCGTCGGCCAGGAGGCTCTGCCTGGCTCTCTCTGCCCGGGGCCAGGCCTGTGCGCCCATGGGGAGGTCGTCCCTGTGCCTGAAAGGGGCCCAGGCTGGGAGCCCTGAACGTCCAGGGCAGGGACCTAGCTGCTCCCTGGGGACACTGAGCCCAGAGCCACGGACACCAAGCCCCAGCCCCGCACGCACACGAGACAGCCCTCACCCAGCCTCCTCCACACGCACTCAGGCGTCCACCCGCACACGAGCACGCTTCACCCCCGTCACTCACCCACACACCTGCACACACTCAGGTCTCGCACTCGGGGACCCATGGGGTGACCCCACGGGCCCAGACCCAGAGCTGGGTCTCGTGAGCCCTCCCTGTGGACGCCAGCTGGTCCCCATCCTCCAGCGCCCTTGGGCTGCTCAGCGGCCCTTTCCCACACTGACCACACTGACCAGGTCAGACATCCTTCCTCGCCTCCCCTGGGGCACCCATGCTCCTCCCTCACAGGCTGAAACCCCCCCTCAGCCCCTCGTCCTGGCACCCTCACCCCTCGGGCACAGGGACACAGCCCGGCACTGTCTGCCCTCCCTCCCGGGGACAGGGCCCAGGCACGTGCGCTCTGCTGAGCCTCCCGGCTCCAGGCCTGGCCCCCAGGGCAGAGGAGGCCAGGAACTGAGCCTCTGTCCTGCAGGGAGGTGGGGTCAGGGCCCCAGCTCAGGGCACAGCTCAGGATGGGAGCAGGACCCCACAGGCCAGGCCCAGACAGTGGCCAGGGCTGGAGGGCTGGGGCTGGGGCTGGGCCCCACAGACTGACCTCAGGTGACGCCTGCCCGGCCCATGGGGGATCACACCGCCGTCCCCCCCGCCGCAGAGGGAGCCCTGCCCCGAAGCCCCGACGGCCCCGCCCAGCCCCCCGTGGGCAGACACAGCACTGACCCCCCTCCCTGTGCAGATCTGCTGCTAGAGGAGGAGAGCTGTGCGGACGCCCAGGACGGGGAGCTGGACGGGCTCTGGACGACCATCTCCATCTTCATCACACTCTTCCTGCTCAGCGTCTGCTACAGCGCCACCGTGACCCTCTTCAAGGTGGGGGCCCACCCTGCTGGGCCCTCGGGCCCTCCTCTGTCCCCAGGGTCCCCGCAGAGTCCCTCACCGTCCACTGACGGCCCCTCACTGTCCCTCTCTGTCCCTCTCTGTCCCTCCCTGCCCCTCTCTGTCCCTCACTGTCCACTCACTGTCCCTCTCTGTCCCTCTCTGTCCACTCACTGCCCCTCTCTGTCCCCAGGGTCCCGGGGGAGTCCCTCCCCACCCATTGACTGCCCCTCACTGTCCCTGCCTGTCCCTCTCTGTCCCTGGGAGCAAGCCGGTGGTGTCCAGGCTGCACTCACCCCACTCTCCCCGGCAGGTGAAGTGGGTCCTCTCATCTGTGGTGGAGCTGAAGCAGTCGATCACTCCCAACTACAGAAACATGATCGGACAGGGCGCCTAGAGCTCCTGTGGGCCACATCCGGACCACCTCAGACCCGGCTGGACCACCCCTTTCCGCTCGTGACTCTCAGCCTGTGCCAGGGCTGCCCCATTGCCTTGTGAGCTCGCTAACCCCTGAGCTCTCGGCCATCCTTCCCTGCACCTCAGAACTCCGGCACTGTAGCCGCCACTGTCTGCCCAGCCCCCCTCAAAGACCCAAGTGAACAGCAGGCGATGCCCCAACCTGAGCTGATGGACGCCGAGGGCCTCTGCGCAGCCTGCAAGACACCATTGCCACCAGCTGCCCTACGAAGAGTGCATGGGTCCAGGGCTGTCTGCACAGGGCGCCCATCTTGCCCAGGCCTGGATCCAGGCCGCAGCTCCCTGGGGGAGGAAGCTGAGTTCCCACACCGTATGCACAGGGCACCCATCCTGCCCAGGGTGGGATCCAGACCACAGGTCCCTGGAGGAGGCCCCTGTGTCAGATCCTTGGGAACAGCTGTCCAACAGTTGCCCTGCTGACCAAGCTCCTGGGAGGACCACTACTGGTCACTCAGGTCACCTCCACCGAGGACGCTGCTGGGAGCAGGGCCTGGGCCCACGGCGGCTTCAGGCGCCCTGGTGGGGGAAGGGGTGACATCCCGCCAGACGGGCCGCCTGCAGACGGGCCTGGTGACTGGTTCCCAGTGGACAGAGCTGGAGGGCCTCCCAGGACACAGGACGGCAGGGCAGCCAGTCCATCCGGTGGCCAACAGCCTGACACTCCCCCGGGAGCTCGGCCTGCACCGAGAGCGGGGGTGAGAGGTGAGATCAGAGACCCACAGAGGCCCAGCCCCAGGCCCCGGGCCCACCCCGCCTCTCAGGACAGACTCTCCAGTCGTTGCAGAAATGTGCACGGGCTTCTCTGGATGGGAGGCGCTGCCCCAGGACTGGAAGGACCACAGCCCTGGGGCTTGGGAAGCTTCTTCTGCGTAATGTGGTAGCCTGCTCTTTGCTGTCTCTTCACCTCTTCAACGACAATAAAGCATGTTTACTTCACCTAGCTCACCGGCCAGTCTCCGTGCGTTGACACACCTTCTCCCTTTGAGGAGTCCACAGCCTGGCTGCCCCACCCCCACTGGCCCCGGGCTTCCCGCCCCCACCACCTGCACCCAGGGTCCCTGGTCCCATCCCTACCTGACTCATGGGTGCCTGACCCCCACCCACTACCCGCCCCTAGGGCTCCACTCCGCCTCCCAGGCAGAGGCCAGCCTGGCACCAGGGGAGCCACAGACAAGTGCCCCGTGTTGGGTGGTCAGCACAGGAGGCTGTAACAAACACTGCAGGGCGCTTGGACCACAGGCGTCACCACTCAGTCCCTGGAGCCTGGGACCCCGGATCCAGGAGCGCAGGGCTGGCTCCTGCCGAGGCCTGTCTCCGTGGGGTGCAGATGCCGTGTCCTCACAGGCGCACCCCCTGTGCCTGTCTCTGCCCTCACCTCCTCTTAGAGGGTCTCCAGTCAGACTGGACGAGGGCCCACCCTGGGGCCCCAGTTCACCCTCATCACCTCTTCAGAGACGCCGCCTCCAAAAGCAGTGACGCTTGAGGTCTGGGGGTCAGGGCCGCAAGATTTGAATTTGGGGTCACAGTTCTGCCCCAAACAGGCTGGTTGGTCCCGGAAACCCAGAGCAGGAGGGGACACCAGTGAAAGCAGGCCAGGAGGGGCAGCTGGGGGAGGGATGTCAAAAGGACCTGGTTCAGTGCTCAGGACACACTGGTCAGTGAGAAGGACCTCAGAGGGCACTGGAGACACTGTGCTCAGCCTGGGCTGTGCGGAGGTGATGGCTCTGCCACAGGAAAAGCGGGAGGGGCCCAGGGCTCCAGAGAGGGACCAGGAAGCGTGGCCGCCTGCATGCGATGAGGCCTCTGTGTCCACCAGCCGGCCTGGTGCAGGATGCAGTCAGGACTCCATCCTCACAGACACCAGGGACCGAGGAGACTGGACCCTCCCCAAGGGCGGAGGAGGATCCGGGGGCTCAGGGACAGCTCCAAGAAGGGGGCCAGGGCCTGGGAGGGTGCTGGCCGTGCTGGGCTCTCTCCAGAGGGCATTTTCAGGGTCATCATGGGGGCATGCTAGTGTTTGCCCAAGCCTATTGAGAGGTGGGGAGGTCCTGCCGCTGGACACCCTAGGCCTGGGCCCAGCAAGACCGGCTCCAGACAGGGAGCTGCCATCATGTCAGCGTGGCCACATCGCCCCAAGGCCCTCGGAGGTGCCGATCCAGGCTCCTGTGCGTAGAGGGACAGACAGAGGACTTCACACATCACTCTGAGGACCAGACGTAAGACTGGGTGCTGGGAGGGGGCCAGCAGGATGGCCACGGGGTGGACACCATGGTCCAGGAAACCATCTGGCCCTGGGGGACCCGGCCTGGCCACATGTACATGAGGCCTCTCTGCCAGCAGGCTCTTGGGGGTCCCCCACACTCTGCTTTCCCCACACACTAACCATCTAACCAAGACGCTGACCATCCAATCAGCTGTCCAGCCTGCCCAGCCCTGGGCCCTGCCCCTCACGTCCATCTCCCAGACCAACAATCAGCCGCTAGCTGGTCCAGCCATCAGGAAGGCTAGGGTAGCCAACTCGGGCACTGGCTCTCTGGCCTCCTGGCTGAACACAACCCCTGGCAAGGCTACCCCTGGTCCCCTGGAGAACTGACCCCCCACACCACCTTCCAGGACTCCCATGCTGCCTTCTCAAAAGCCACACCACAGGGCACCCCTCCTCACAGTTTCCCTCTGTCGATTTAAAAACATTCACAACCTAAAAGTTAAGAATTATGTTTAATTGGGTGGGAATTTTTAGGACTTCAAGCCCGGGCGCAGCACCTCAAGCATCCTGAGAGAACGGCTATGAGGAGAGGAGGGGAGGAGCCAGCCTGTAGAAGCTTGCAACAAAGGGCAGGCGATCTGAATGTCAAAAGGTTATTGTTAATTAAATAAAATCGGAAGCCCAAGTTAAGGGACTTAGCACTTTTCTGTATGCCTGAAGATACAAGAGTCTGGGTTTGCTGACATGGTTCCTTTCATACGCACCTCAGCTATCCTGGGGCCAGCATCCTGTGATTTCACACCCTGCGGTCCCTAAGACTCACCACAGGGAGTGGCTGCGGGCTTCTAGGAGGCAAGTGTTCTTGTCGCTCCTGAGTGCCCTCAGGGCCAGTGGCTCACATTGAAGGGACGCAGCCACAGATGACTGTGGCATTCTCGTTTACTGATGTGGCAGGAAACACGCCATTTCTCACCCCCACCTCTGCACATTCCCCATGCCCCTCAAAGCCCAGTGGGGGTGCCTGCCCTTGAGCCGCTCCAGCTGTGCCCACATGAGCCTGAGGTCAGCCTCCAGCTGCCTCCTCACCCCAAGAGACTCCAGAGTAAGAGCCCCGGGCCACACCCGTCACTGTGCCACCTGGTGTACACACACCTCCATCTGAGTCTGCACACAGAGACACACACATGACATCAGTGTGTTACCACATGCACACACACCTCCGTCTGCATCTACACACACACACCTGTCAGTGTGTCACCTGTGTACACACACCTCCATCTGCATCTACGCACACCTCCATCTGTGTCTATGCACACCTATCCACCCTGTCAGTGTGTCACCTGGTGTGTGCACACCTCCATCTTGTCTACACACACACACACACACACACACACCCCTGTCAGTGTGTCACCTGTGTACGAACACCTCCATCTGCATCTACACACACACACACGCACCTCTCAGAATGTCACCTCATGTACACACACCTCCATCTATGTCTACACACACACACACACACACACCCCTGTCAGTGTGTCACCTGTGTACGCACACCTCCATCTGCGTCTACACACACCTCCATCTGTATCTACACACACACACACGCACCTCTCAGAATGTCACCTCATGTACACACACCTCCATCTATGTCTACACACACACACACACACCCCTGTCAGTGTGTCACCTGTGTACGCACACCTCCATCTGCGTCTACACACACCTCCATCTTGTCTACACACACACACACACACACCCCTGTCAGTGTGTCACCTGTGTGCACACACCTCCATCTGCATCTACACACACACACACGCACCTCTCAGAATGTCACCTCATGTACACACACCTCCATATGCATCTTACACACACACACACACACACACACACATACACACACACACCCCCCTCCACCGTGAGGCCCCCTGTCCCAGCCTCCTGCCTTGTCCCATGGGAAGCATCTGAACTCTGAACCTGATGTAGCCTCAGTGGTGTGGTGTCTTTGGTGTGGTGTCCCTGGGGGGCCCAGGCTGGAGAGTGGTCAGTGTGAGTGGGAGAGGGAAAGAAGAGGCGCAATGGGCTGAATGTTTCCCCCGAGATTCCTGCGTTGAAGTCCTCAGCCCAAATGCGATGCCACTCAGAGGTGGGGCTTTGAGAGAGGATGTGGTCCTGATGGTGGAGCCCTTTGGGAATGGATTGCCGTCCCTGTTGGGACCCCCAGGGCTCTCAGCCCTCCTGCCTCAGGGCACAGCAGGGAGATGCCACCTATGAACCAGGAAGCAGCCCCCACAAGACACCGAGTCTGCCAGCACCGAGACCTTGAACTTCCTGCCCCAAGAACAGTGAGAGCATGTCTGTCATCCACACGCCTGTGGTGCCCGGTCAGAGCAGCCAGACCCACTAAGACAGGAAACTCCTGGCCAGATGTCCCCACCCCAGGACCCAGCTGGGTTGGCAGAGCAACACTTGGGCTACTGAGATGGGGGAGGGACCCACCACAATCTGGGTGTGGGCACGTGAGACCCCATGCACTTGCTACCAAAGCCCCACCGTGAGCTCAGCCTGCATGGGTGGGCCCGGGGCCTGGCCAGGCCCGGGAGTGAGGTTCCTGTGGCGTCCTGGCGGGGGCTGTCCTGGCCCACAGGCTCCTGGCACCGCAGTTGCCAGGGCACCAGGCAGCCCAAAGCCGCAGGGTCAGTCAGCCTGGTGGGGAGGGGTGGGGAGAGCAGGTGGGCTGCCCCCAGGAGGCTCTTACAGGCATCCCCAGATGTGTCTGGACCCCTGAACAAGCGAGGGAGCCAGACGGGCACCCATCTGCCCACTGCCCCTGTGGGCTCGTCAGACTGCTCTGCAGGCTGGGGTCACTGGAGCCAAGGCCTGCCCAGACCCACCCAGAATGGCCCAGCTGCGGGCTGTGGCTAGCAGCCAGTAAGTAGAGGTGTCGGTCACAGCATTAGCATAACTGCAGGCTGGGGGTTAGTCTCACCACCACTACCTCCGGGCTCCCTTCAAATGTAGGCTGCAGAGGCCAAGCCAGAGGAGAGGCCAAGGGGGGATCAAGCCAGTGAGGAGCCAACAGCGTCAGGGGCACAGACAGACCCGGCAGGGCACAGTCACGGGACAGGGCTGACACACCAGCTCGCAGGCAGCTGGCTTCAGGCTCCTTGAGTGTGTCCTCATCCTGGGGGCACGCTGGAGACTGTCCCCACGGCTCACCAGGCACCCCCACGGCTCTGTCCCTCGGTGCAGTGATGCCCCCTCCCACCGGCCTTGCCTCAGCTGCAGGAGCGTGCATGGCAGCGTCCATCACAGCCCACACCTGCTCCGTCCCTCCACCCTGACAATGGCAAGTTCCAGAAACACCTGCTCCTTCGGCCTGGATCCCAGGACAGAGCAGCCCAGACAGCGTGCAGGAGACGCGGCCGCAAAAGAGGCATGTGGCCTCTGACACCGCAGCCTGCTCACCTGGGGCTGGTATGGTGGCCTCCTGGTGAGAGCTGGCAACACAGTGGCCCTCGGACGCCACTGAGCAACGTACGCTCAACGAGTATAAACACGTCTGGCGTGTGCAGAGTCCTGACTGCCCCAGAGTTTTCAGAGACTGTTAGGGTTGTCAAGAGAAACAGAGCCAACAGCACAAAGATGACTCGTGCGCCGCATAAATCCGTACGACACGGCCACACGCAGACGCACGCGCAACGAGAGGCGGAGCTGGGAGCCCAGCGAAGCGCGGCCCGGGCATCGGCGACGCACGCGAGCCGACGCACGCGAGCCGACGCACAGGGACGACGGGCTCCCCTCCGAAGGCCGGGCTCTCTGCTAGCACGGGGCTGACAGGCAGGGCTCACACGCGCGGGGCAGGCCAGTGGGCTGGAGCCTCAGCCGGGAGCGGCTGCTGCTGTCCTGAGGAAGAAGCCCTTCCTCCCCGAGGAAGCCTCGGCTCTGTTTTCAGATCCTTCACTGGTCACATGAGGCTTGCCCGTGTCGCAGAGGGCCAGCTCCCTTACTCACAGCCCTTTGGTTGTAGACGTTAGCCACGTGTACAAAATCCCTTCACAGCAACACCCGGACTAGCGTCAGAATGAGTCGCCTCACTGAGTGGGCGTGTGAGACTGACCCTCACAAGGGCCTGATCTCGTTTGTGCCCACGACACCCCACGAGGCCGGGGCACTGCCACTACCTTACCACTGAAGAAAGTGAGCTCCTGCGGCCCCTGTCCGTGGGGACCCCCTGCCTCTGGCGGGAGGGAGGTGCCAGGGCTTCATCTACGTCTTCTGAGCCCAAAGCTCATGTTGTCGCCATTGTCCACACTGCCTCTTACAGAGACCCTGGGAGGCCCTCCCGGTCAGATTCCTGCCCTCGGGACAGGCTGCCTGAGGGCACCCATCCAGCCGGGAGGCTTTCAGAGAGAAAGAAGCCCTGGAAGGTCTGTGAAGGTGCGTCTGTTTATCTACTGGACAGCTCCTCCCCAGACAGCAACTCTGCCATCAAGCCAGCCACCAAGTGTCCCTGATGAATGACACAGGCGTGGCCTCTGACCTCAGGAAAGACAGACCAGGGCAAAGCCAGGTGCCGAGTGAGTTGTCCCACAAGCATTGACGTGAGAGCTGCCACGACCAGTGCTAAGAAGGGGAAGCTGGGGCAGGAGGCCCTACAGCAGAGAAAACAGCCCCTTCTGCGGGGCCAGGGCAAGCGTCCCAGGGCACGCCCTGGAGCAGAGCCCTGGGGCGATGGTGCGGCTGCCTTGGGTCTGCTGGTCCACGCCTGGTCTCCCGCCCTCCAGGCCACAGGACTTCCTGGACTCAGGCTGCGTGAGGCCGCTTGGGAGGACATCTCAGTGACCTGCTGAAGAGCAGGCTTCGAAACACGGTCTGAGGACGAGCGGACACACAACGGACACTCCTCACAGGCAACTCACTCTCTAGTGGGCCACACCCAGTGCAGAGCAGAGTTCACAGTGCCGCATGCATACAGCTGAATCAGGGTGCAGAAATGAGCTGATAGCGGCTTCCCTGGTGGCTCAGATGGTAAAGCGCCTGTCTACAATGCGGGAGAGGGAAGATCCTCTGGAGAAGGCAGTGGCACCCCACTCCAGTACTATTGCCTGGAGAATCCCATGGACAGAGGAGCTTGGTAGGGTACAGTCCATGGGGTCGCAAAGAGTGGGACACGACTGAGTGACTTCACTTTCACTTTCACTTTTCCTTGGTGATCCAGGGGTTAAAATTCCGCCTTGCAATGCAGGGGACACAGGTTAGCTCCTTGGTTGGGGAACTAAGATCACACATGCCGTGGGGCAACTTTGCCCGCACACCACAACTGCTGAGCCCGCATGCCATGATGAAAGGTCCCACGCCAAGACTAAGAGCAACACAACCGAATAAGTGAATGCCTTCTGGAGGGGCTTTCCTCACAGCTCAGTAGGAAAGAATCTGCCTGCCCCTGCAGGAGACACGAGTTCCCTCCCTGATCCAGGAAGATCCCACATGCCCCGGCCAACTAAGCCTGGGAGCCGCAACTGCGGACCCTGCGCTCTGGAGCCCAGGGGCCGCAGCTGCTGAAGCCCACGCACCTTAGTGCCCGCGCTGCACAGCAGAAGCCGCCGCAGTGAGAAGCCTGCGCGCCACCTCCAGAAAGCAGCACCCGCTCACCACAACGGCAGAGGCCCAGCACAGCCAGAATTAAAGAGATAAAAATGCGTTAAGAAAGGAGTCTATGGATGGGAGGCAGGGAAGAAACAACTCTCCTTCCAAAACAGAGAATTTGCATTGCCATCGATTATCCAGGGCTTATGGAGTTAGAAAGTAGCCCAAAGACAGCAAGAATCGCAGAGCCCTCTAGGACCAGACAGCCTTGCAGGGTATGCAAGACAGCACCTTGCTTTCCACAGAAAACACAAGCAGCAGCCTTTTGGCCCACTGCCAAGTCTTTCACAGTTTCTCCTACTAACACGCACAACAGAAACAGATCCAGAATAGAGAGGGAGCGCCTGCAAACCAATCAGAAAATCAAACACGCTGGCAGAGAAGTGGCCAAGAGAAGCAAACAGAGGTTTCACAAAAGATGTCCAAACAGCCCTCAAACGTTTGAAAGGAAACATGCTGGTTACCGGGGAAATGAAAGTGAAAACCCACATCAGAGAAAGTAGTTCTGATCCCAGCACAGGTGGGGCAGCCTGGCCCAGACTAACCCCTTGCAAATAATAATTATAAGCCGTGGGAGGAAAAAAAACTATCTAAAAAAGGATCTGAAGGCACTGGGGAATGCCCAAAAGACACTGGAGACCCTCTGAAAGGCTAGTCTGAGGAGGTACCTGTGGCCAGGCACCAGGTGTGGCTAGGACACGAGCAGGAACCGCAGTCAGCACAGCGTCGCATCACAGGACACAAGGCTGCATGCAAGGGCAGCTGGGGCTTGAGGAGAGAAGTCCAGAAAAGGAGGGGGCCACAGAAAGGGAGCCCCCAACACTGCAGCGCACTCTGCCCAGATCTCAGCTGGCCCCTTCCCTGCGCACGTGTAGGGAAGCTCCAAAGGGCCTGGAGGGGGCACCAGCAGGAGCTCAAGAGGACTGAGGCAACCGGAGCTACCGCCAAATACAGGGACGGTGCCAGAGCAGACAGACTGGAGCTAGCTGCCTCCCAACAGAAAATCAGTCCTTGTCTGAGGAAGAGCGCACAGTCCGTCACCTTTGTTCCGTTAAATCTGCAGCACCAAGCACACACTCAAAAGTCACTGCTCGTGCAAAGAAACAAGGAAATGCGACCCACAGTCAAAATACAAGGTTGTCAATGGAGCAGATAATCTCTACAGAAAATGTTTAGACTATTTACAAGAACCAAATTAAAATTCTAGAACTAGAAGTACAATTCTGAATTTTTTAAGTCACTTGATGAGCTTAACAGCAGATGGAAGATGCTAAAAGCAAGGTCAGAAAACTGCATTTCAATATAGAGATATTCTATATTTATTATAGATATTCTAATGTGTTACATGTGCAAAATACATTTTAAATAATATATAGATACACATTGAATCTGTACTTTATATATCAATAAAATGTTGTTAATCCAATTCAAAGAACACAAAGAAAAATATTGGGGAAAATAAAGAAAAGAGACTCAGTGTCCTGCAGGACACTGTGAAACACTTGAAAACACGTAAAACTGGATGGAGCCCTAGAAAGGGACAAGCGATAGAACAGGGCGGGAAAAGGTTCCCAATGTGGCCAAAGTATCAATTCACAGATTTAAGAAGCTCAGCCAGTTCCTAACAGCAGGTACGATATGATGTGCCATGTGGAGGCATATTGCTCAGACTGATGAAAACCAGAGATGAAGAGGGTGCCTTGAGAGCAGCCAGGGAAATGACACGAATGTGCAGGAAGCAGGTCACGTCTGCCTTCTCACAGGGAGAAGCGGTGACCAGGAAACAGTGGAACGGGGAGTTTCAGCCAGAATTCTGCATCCAGAGAAAATACCATTCCAAAATGAGTATGAGTATATGATAGACATTTACAGACACCCAGAGCCTGAGGGAGCACATTTCCAAGAGGCCTG